>NC_069391.1:51095000-51457500 GCF_027475565.1 Acinonyx jubatus | reverse complement strand
TTACAATGGTTCTCCTTTTCTTTTTAACATCTGAGTAGTATAGTGCAAAGTTATCACTAGTGAACTGTAAGGGATGAAATTATAGAAAGACGTCCCATTTATATTTCTCTTATCTAACCTGAAAATTTTATAGTCAACTTTTATTCCTTTTATTTGAAGAAAAAACTTACACTTTGAAAAACTTTTAGTGATGTGTTCATTGTAAAATTTATTACTTTTAATAAAATTTAAAATTTATTAAAATTTATTAATTCAAATAAATGTGGAAAAAATAATGCACATATAATTTTTCCACTAAGAAATAACACTAAGTAAAACATTTTAAGGTTTATTTTTTTCCTGTGCACATTTGATGAAATCTGTTTCTATATAATATATTCGTTGGTAACTTGCTTTTCTCATTTAACATTTTGTCATGGATATCTTTCTGTATCAACCCTCAGCATGACTAGAATGCTAAGCCAAAAGCTTGATATGCTTTTATGTGCTTTGATGGCTTTGATGCATATTTCAAAATTTCTCTAGAAAATTTGTAGGGGTTTATAACTCCCACAACCATGTTCTCAAAATACAGAAGTCATAAACTGAGTCTGGCCAACATCTTAAAATTAGGAGATTTCCGTTAGAAGTCCTGATTCCTTCTTTTGAAAAATCAGCGGCTCTGGCAGTAGTGGGCCACATTCATTGCTCTAGGAAAACAGTTGGTTGGAGCTGAGTTGCTGTTGCCATATACCCTTGTTATGACCTGAGGTGAGGCAGTGTCATTTGACATTTCATTTTACTTATACTTTTAAAAGTGGTCATATTAAGAGAAATATGAAAATACTTATTGTGCATATATCTCTAGCAAAAGTGATAAAAGGAAAGAGGGGGAGAGGATAAGATTAAAAAAAAAAAACCCTGGAGAATGTAGAAGTTGTTTTGTGGATGTAAAGAATGTTATATACATGTTTAATACGTCTATAAAGCATCTCTGTTGAATGAATTCTAAAGCTATAATTTTAAAACAAACCGAAAACAACCCATTTTACTTATTTACTTACATTATCTTCCCAGCTTCTATGTGAATTTGAGTTAATCACTATTACGGTTTTTGAAGTTCTGTTATTGTTTGTTGAATTCTGAAGGACTGCTCCTTAAATATGAAATCATTTATGATGATGATATAGTATCCACTGTTGGAGCATTTTTAATGTCTTCATGAATATTTGAATTTATCATTGCAGCTTCTTGACTGGATATTTGTATTTTTATATTCATATCTACTACATATAATTCATTATTAAATAAATAAACTATTTAAACTCATTTAAAGAACATGGGATTTCTTACTGGATACACCAATAAAACTAAAGTTATGTTATTTCCATTTTATTCTAAATTTGTGTTTCACCTTGAACAACTTCTTTAAAAATACCTTTGGTAAATGATAGGATATTAATATGTTCTTTATAATTGTATTTAAAGGAACCTGGATAAGAGCAGGTAGCTTTTGAAAACTGTTCAGATTGCCAGTCCAATCAGACGGAATAGTTATAAACATTGTAAATTTGCTTACACGATAGGAAGAGAAAATAAAATAAATAATAGTCATACGGTGATTACAGGTGGGAGGAAAGAATAGGGAAAAATCATTTAGAGTTTGAAATAAAAGTGCTTGAAGTATTTTAATTTGATATTTAAAGAACGGTACTGGAGTAAGTATTTAATATATTGTAAATGTGGTAACTACAATATAAACAACGCTGAGAAAAATATTTAGCAATATACTAAAATGACGGTTGGAAAACAAATTAAGTGATTTAAATAGACAAAAGTGTAACAATGTAAATAAATCAAAGATGACCTCTCTCATAAGTAATTAGAAGTTTGAACTAGGGCAGTTTTTTTCCCTATTCCCTAAAAAAAGAAAAAGTTAAAACCAGAAAAGGGTAAAATTTTCCAACATTGATTCAAAAAAGTTAAACATGTGTATTCTTCTGATAGCCCTTAGGAATATCATTTAGGATGGATAAGGTTTCCACATTTTAAATGAAACTATTTTCAGGGCTGCTTGCTCTATATCCAATATTAGAATCTTGTGATTGTAATCTTGACTTTCTTTGCTGGAAATCAACAAAAACTTTGTTTGCACTATGATTTAGTGTTTTTGTTTTTTGTAAGTGGAGTGCTTAATTTGAAATACAGTATGTGCATGGATTTTAATGGTCTCAAATATATTCAGTTGAGATGGTAGTAGAATTTTATAAAATGCTGGTTTTTATGAACTAACATTTCTAAAAGATATCCTACATACTTAATTTTTCTGTGATTTTTTTTCTTATAGTTACAATGTGATGCTTACCATTAACAGATTATCTGACATAGTAATAAATTTTAAGAGAGAATATAATGGACTGTATTGACTGAAAATATCAGAGTCTTTTGTGTTGATGTTATTAAATTATGATACACTGAAAGACAATTAGACCTATAGTGCTGTTGGTTTCCTTTTACCAGGTTTATATTCAGTGGTATTATATGACTCATGATGATCAAATTGTGGCTGGAATATTTTGTGAAGAAATACATATGTGTATAATTGTATTTTTGAAATAATTAATTTACTTATGAGTGGTATATTTCATGCAACCATGCTTTAAATTTTTTCTTCGGCAAATCTGTATGGCAATATTATTTGGGAAAATATTTATACAGACTCTTGGCTATTTTATTGGAAAATGCCATTCTATTAGGATAATAGAAGTTTAGCTAATTCTAGTTTATAGTTCATTATTGAAATGAAATTTTCCTTCTCTGAATACTTATTTATATAATGTAATATTATGGATAAGTGTTTGCACATATATAAATAATATACAAACATGCATATATATTTGCACTTAACGCTTTTTTTAATAGGTATCTCAACGGCCATCTTTATCGAGCTTAGAAACTTTAATGGTCTCACAGAAGTCTGAAATCGAGTATTTACAGGAAAAACTAAAAATAGCAAATGAAAAACTCTCAGAGAACAAATCTACCAACAAGGATTCCCCAGAGAAGGGCATCTGGACAAGTACTGAAGGAAAACATAAGGTAGGGACATTTTGTCATTTTGTGAATTTGTCAGGATGAGGCTGGCAAGACAAGCAATGAAGTTAAAAAACAGCAGCATTTACTTCTCTGCTTATATTTCTGGAAGCTTGAAAAATGTTATATGCCAAATGCTTGATAAAAAATTGTTGTGAGTAGAGAGTTTTCCCCTTTTAAAAACTAAACAATATATTCCTAATTTAATTAAATATATTAGCAGTAGTATAGCTGTTTGCAGTAGATTAACATTCTTAGGTTAAAAAGTTTTGCTAAGTATATGCCTCATGTATCTAATTTATAGCTAAGCTAATCTAGGTAAAAAATCATTTTAAAGTAGCATTAGTTGTTAAAATAAAAATGTATCTTAATGTTTCTATTTCATTCAGATATGATATTTAAAATACTGCCCATGTAGATATAAACTATAAAGTGGAATTTAACATCAATTTATGGAATTTTATAATTTCATATTTAAACATGTAGCAACACAGAAAATAAGCAAATTTTCCATAGCATGTTTCTCATTTATTAGTGTCTAACTTTCCTTTTTTGTAGTATTTGTATTACAGCATATATACACTATAGTATGTATTCCTGTTAGGCTGCAAGAGAGTCTATGAACATTGACCAATATAAAAATTTTATAATATCACGTTGTAAATATGTTATTGTATAACATTGTAAATATGTAAATTCTAGATACATAGAAAAGTAAGAAAATTTAGACATTTTTCTCACACTTGTTACTTCAGCATAGAAAATTTTTTTATAAACAGAATACTGTGTTTTTCAAGATAATTGTTTTTAATTCTTTCCATTTTTTCTATGAATAGAACTGTCTTAATAAAGGAAGTATTTAAAAAGATCCAAGTTACTATTATAGTCTTATTTACTCCCTGTAATATTATTAGTAGTTTTCAGAAGAGTGAGCTTTATATATGTACATATGTATGTATGTATGTATGTATGTATGTATTTATTTATTTAAACATAACTGCATTAAACATTTCTTGCCATTTTGGAGTAGTTTCAGAGTATTGAGCTTTATTTAAATGAAAGAAAACATTCCTAAAATGGAGATACATTATAGGTCTAATTTGGTTGCTTGCTACATTGCTGAAGTTAAAAAACGAACCACTTTGATGTTTCGTTGCTTTTAACAAAAGTCAAGAAAATGAGAGGGATATTTGGAACAAAATTTTCTTTCTTTTTCATAAGGACATGCAGTAAGTATGAACAATATGTTGCCCAGCTTAATAGTTGCTCTCACATATTCCTTCTCCAGATTGGTATATGAAGCTGTACATAATATAAACACACATTCTTGTCTCTAGTTAGCCACATTATAGTTAATGACCATATGGTCATTATGGTATAAGATCTACTGTCTGTTGTATTTATATTCCTCAAGCATATTGTTCCTTCAACTTCACAGTGTGTTAAACTATTTCAAAGGGAAAAAAATCCTTTCCCTCTTGTTTCTGGTTGTCCTATCAAGTGTAACCTTGGACCCTTATAGAGCAATTAGACCAGCCTCTATCCCCTCCTTTGTAATGAGGTTTCTTGCATTTCTGAGTCTATAACCCTTTAGTCTTCCCTAATGGGACATCATTATTCTGAAAGAAACAATGTAAATGTAAATGAATATTCTCATTAACGAGTCACAGAGAAACCTTTAGCGGTAGCACTGTGGTAATTCCGCTTGTTATTTCTCTGGTATTCCATGCAGGATTTTTTTTATAATTCATTATTAGTATTCAAAATTACTTGTTCTTTAATTTTGCATGTCTTTCATAATCCAGTGTTCCAACTAGTTCAACCATGTCCTTGTTTTATTCTCGAGGAACCACCTGTGAAACGTTCAAGGTCTTTGTCCCCAAAGAGTTCTTTCACAGACTCAGAGGAGCTGAGGAAGCTGAGGAAAGCTGAAAGAAAGATTGAAAACTTAGAGAAGGCGCTACAACTAAAGGTGAACATTAAATCATTTCTTTAGTAATAACCTTGCAAAGATAAAGATATACCAAAGTAAACATTCCCTTTACAAATCACTGCTTATCATTTATCTTTCCTGAATTTAATTACGTGTATAAAAATATCATCGGTTGGTCTTGAGTCTCAGATTTCTTAGGATAATAAAGTAACAAAAAAAATTTGCTGCTTGTAAGTAAATATTTATCCACTACTTTAAAATTGTTTGGAAAAAAATAAAATTGTAAAAAAATAAAATTATTTGGGAAGATTTTGGCTTAATATTGGGAATAAATTTCTTATAGCTCCTCAGAGGCAAAAAAAAAAATAGAACTATACCAAGTAGAGGATTTTTCATAGTTCTCTATATGTGATAAGCATATAAAAAGAAAAGTGAGTTAAAAACTATACTCACCTAGCTCAAGTCACTTACAATTGTCCTTTAAAGACAAATTACATAGTTAAAATGGCAAATATGTTATTTTTTCCATTTGACTATATTGAGGGCTTTTATTTTTTCTGAATTTAATATGGCTAAACTTGTGATTCTTTATGCACGACTACGCAAAAGCCTATACTATTTGAGAAGTAGCCATTTAATTGAATCTCAAATAGTTTTAAGACATTTTACGACAAGACCATTGTTTAACACATGATTAGAATCCGATACATTTAAAGCTCAGATTCTTTGTCATATAATGTAGGTTATTCTTAGGGAGAAAAAAGTTTGACTTATATTATGTGTGCTGTGGAATAAGATACGGTTTTGAGGTATAGTTAACCTAAGCTACAATTAATACTTTTTTCAGCCTTTCCACTAAACAATAATTTATATTTATACAGTGTTAAACTTTAGTTCTAAAAGAAAGGAAAATTATCATCTCTTTTTCTACAAAAAATAAAATGATCAGATGACATAAACTTGCTAGTATTTAGCCTACTTGAAATTTATACACCTGGAGTTACTGATTTATTTACTTGCTTCATTTATTATTATTATTTTTTGTAATCTCTATACCCATCATGACGCTTGAAGTCACAACCCCGAGGTCAAGAGTCACATGCTCTTCCAACTGAACCAGCTAGGTGTCCCACACCTGGCGTTATTTGCTAATGCGTTTGTTTACTCAATAACAACTTACTGAGCAGTGCAACTAGCCAAACAAGTCACTTGTAAAAAAGGAGACTCTTAGATAACTATCATTCAAGACCCTTTCTCTAGTTAAGAAGATGCTATATGAGCAGTTTGAATCTAGTACATTAGTGTAAACATGGGAGTACACACAGGATATTAAGGGCATGTTTAGGAAGCCATGTTATCATCTTCGTCCTTTTGCATAATTCTTGAAATTCACATACCAAGGATTCTATCCTGTATTAATCTGGATTCTTCAGAGAAACAGAACCAATAGGATAGAACCCTTTTGATTTTCCTAATGAGGTGTCATTATTCTGAAAAAGATCTATATCTAATCTATATCTATATATCTATATCCATCTATCTGTCTATCTCAAGAGAGAGAGAGAAACAGACATGGATAGATTGATTTACTATAAGGAATTGGGTCATACAATTATGGAGTCTGAGAAGTCTAAGATCTACAGTTGTCAAACTGGAAAGCTGGAGAGCCAGTGGTATGGTTTCAGTTTGGGTCTAAAGACCTGAAAACCAGGAAGCTGATGGCATAAGTTCCAGTCCCAATCTGAATCTGAGTCCAAAGGGACAAAACCAATGTCTCAGCTAAAAAGCAAAAAAAAAAAGCATTCTTTCTTATGCAGCCTTTTATTCAACTCAGGCCTTTGGTGATTTGGATGAATCCTATCACTTTGGGAAGGACAGTATGCTTTACTCAGTCTTCTGATTCACGTGTTCCTTCTGTACAAAAACACCCTCACAGATACACCCAGGAAAAATGATTAACCTAATATCTGATCAGTCAGGTTGACACATAAAATTAACTCACATATCCCATGCAATAGTAACAGATCTCCACGTACTTGCCCCCAAACTCTCTGAGTCTTGGACATGGCAGGAAGGAATAGAGCAATTAAGATATTTTTAGATCTATCCTCTTCTACCTCTTGAATTTCTTGCTTGAAAAAGAGTCTCAGAAGCATTGTACTAATTTCTTACTGCTTTTTCCTAACAACTACACTTTTGGATGAGGCTTCAAGCTTATTTTCAGAGTACAATTCTTTCTTCACACAATTTCTTTTTCATTTATACTTCTTCTGTATTCCTTTTTGAAGTTGGTTAGTGATAATTATGAATTTCAAATGTATGTTTTCTTCTATAGATTTGCAAGATAAGGGGAAAATGTGAGCAGATGTTTTTCACTGTATTTTGTCATTTAGTAGGAAAGGATTTCTTGTTTTGAAAGAGCAAAATAGTTGAATGAAGAAAGCACTATAATCAAGACCATTTATCCAAAGAAGTAGGTAAACAAAACCTGTAAAGTAAAAGCAATTCCAAAGAGAGTGATTGGGTCCAGGATACTTTTTAATTTACAGCCTTATTTTAGTAAGTATACCTATCATATTTAGTGAAGACACGAAACTTCTTCCTGTATTTCTCTTAATTAGGCTTTAGTATTAATATTATTACTGTTGCTCAAGTGCATGTGAATATAAGGTAAGATAAGAATTAATGATGTGTCTGTAATAGTTTCTTGAGGCTGCCATGGCAAACTACCACAACCTGCCTGGCTTACAAGAACAGAAATTTATTGACTCAAAGTCCTGGAGGCCACAAAGTTCCAAAATCAAGATGTCCATAGGATTAGTTCCTTCTGAAGCCTGTGAGGGAGAGAATCCATTTCTCTCTTCTAGTTTCTAATAGTCTCAGGTGTTCCTCCACGTATAGATGGCACTCTCCCTGTGTCTTCATACTTCACACCATCTCCCCTCAATGTGTGTGTCTCTCTGTGTGTCTAAATTTCTCCTTGTTATAAAGACACCAGTCAATTGGATTAGGGCCTATCCTGTCCTAAGGATCTCATTTTAACTTAATTACCTCTGTAAAGGCTTATCACCAAGGGGTTAGTACTCGAACATACCTTTCTGAAGGGGATTTATTTCAACCCCCAACAGTGTCTTATGGTTTTTAATATGCATTTTCTGGTCATGGTGCTCCTTTTGTAGACCATTACCCGTTAATACCTGTTGATATTTATCATGGCCTTCCCATATTAGTATTCTATTGAATACTGCTCTGCCAGAAGCTAATGGGAATATGACAGAGAAAAATGTTCTGTGCTCAATTATCATAAGCAGTGGATTAAAATCTTTTTTTTTCCTGTGAGCTGTTAAGATATCAATGTGTATTGTGAATCTATAGAAAGGTATAATTTATTTCCCAGATCTACTTGATTATATTAATAATAGGTATATTAATATACCTATTAATATTTCACAAAAAACTATTGTCCATGGAAGATACCTGTTGGAACTACTAAACTAAACACATGCTCCATGGCACAGTAGATAGCTGTGAGCACTGAGGCTGACACGGGGTTTGATCCCATGAACTGTGAGATCATGACCTGAGCCAAAATCAAGAATCAGGTGCTCAACTGACTGAGCCACCTAGGTCCCCTGCAGTAGATATATTTAGGTCCCAAGTTGATCACCAAGGTGGACTGTAGGGAAAGCAGGACAAATAAGCTTCTCCAGATAACCTCTACCATGGAACAATGTATGTGCACTTTGATATATTGAAATGATGCTCCTTACTGTATCAGTAGTAAGTCATGCATATTATTCTAATACTAGTAATGAATTATGTAAAAATATTTGTACATTATCTTGTTTAGCTTATTTCTGTGAATTGTTGTACATATTTTAAAGATGAGTGACCAATGTTGTAAATAAAAGAACCAATAGTAATAAAAGAGTTGAAAACTGTTATTCTAAACATCCCAACCATTTCCAAATCCTGACTTCCTAAGTGTAGTGATCTAACAATGTATAAACTATAATTTGGAAAGCAATGCATCTGAGTTTTATGAAATCTTTACTATTCTTGGGATCACTAATGCCCTGAATCTCTGTTTTATGGACTTTAATGCATTTGATAACTTGATTCTATTAGCACTTTTCTATACCATTTAATAACATCAGTGTGTCCTTTGAATATAGTTTATATGTCTTTTTATTTTTCAATGCTCTAATATGCATTCTTTGTACGTTCAACTTTATACACTTTGCTAAAATTAATCATCCGTGGAATCCTTGGTATTTTATGAAAGGTTTTTCTTCTTTTAACTTTTTAAAAACCTTACTGTTATTCTATGAAGATTGAGCCACTGTTTTATTAACAGTACTCATATTCTTAGTTTGCCTCATGCCTGTCATGGAGGCTTTGACCAAATTAGTAGATTAGATCAGGACTCATTTTTATTCTTATGAACTCAACAGTAAAATTGCAGGGGCGCCTGGGTGGCTCAGTCGTTAAGCGGCCGACTTCGGCTCAGGTCATGATCTCGCGGTCCGTGAGTTTGAGCCCCGTGTCGGGCTCTGTGCTGACCGCTCAGAGCCTGGAGCCTGTTTCAGATTCTGTGTTTCCCTCTCTCTCTGCCCCTCCCCTGTTCATGCTCTGTCTCTCTCTGTCTCAAAAATAAATAAATGTTAAAAAATATATTTAAAAAAAAAAGTAAAATTGCAGATACCATGAAACAAAGTCCATTGTTAACAGTCTTTCTATTTTCTAATGTTTTAGTCCTTCACACTTGTTTGTATATAGAAATTAGAGCCTCAAGTTTGGCTAGTTTAATTGCAAAATATAGTGAAGGTGGTCAGTAAGTGTTTTATTGAGTGATCTAATTAATAAATGGACCTAATTCGGTGACTGCCCTTGGGATATTTTTGAGTGTATCCTCTTGGGAAAGTGTAGCGATTAGTGATACTAAATATATCGTTCAGTCTTTACATTTGATTTTATTATAAGATCTTTGGGTACAGTATTTCCCAAATGAAGTACTATGGTTTTGACTTAGGCAATTATAGTCAAATGAGACTTAAAGAATCATAATCCAAACTATGGTTAATTTGTATTTGTTATAATATTATAAAAAATATTTTGATTATTCTTTCTACACATTAAATATTTCTTTTGAGATAGTTAACTTTTGCCTGAAGACTTCAGCTAAATCTGTTCTTGCACTAAAATAGGAAAAAATGTTTTTCTTTGAATATATATTATCTATCTATGTATCTATTTATCTATCCTATATTTACATATCTCTATAATTCTGTCTATTTGTAAAGTAGGCCAAAGGAACAATAGTGTCTAGGACTTATTTAACCCATGTGTTAAAATTTGTTAGTAGCATTCTCAAAGGACAAATCTATGGATGAAACTACATTTTAAAATAATAATTGTTATAAATTATGCCTATCAAATTGATTTGTGAAATAATCCCTAGTTTACTTTCATTTGTAATAATTTAGATCTTAGTAATTTTGTAAAGAATATGTAAATACTCCAGCATTAGTTGTAGTAAATTATGAAGCATGAGTTATTAAAGGAGAAAGCTCCTCTATAAAACTACTTTCCCATAATCACTACTTAATGGAGGGAGCCCCCTATTTCAATTACTATAGAAAAATCAAAACTATTTGCTAATATGAAATACATTACACCAAAGTTTTACAGAGGTCGCTACGGTGAGTGCTTTGTTTAAGTATTATGCCTAAGACAGAGTCTGGCATATTGTGGGTGACATTTAGGACTCAGGAAATTTTTATTGAGTCTTAATCTTTGGTTTAATAGCCTAAGATAGTTGATTTCTCTATAAGAACTAGGGAAAATATTGGGTATAAATTCAGTGATTAGTGGAAGCTGAGACAGTACTGTAAAATGCTAAAATAATGATAGTACTAACAATAAGAAACTCCATTTGTTCCATAGACTTAACAGAGGATTTTTTGTGAAAGACAACACAAAAAAATCTGGATATCCCATTTGATTAATTTTTACTTGTTGGGCAGTCTTTTATTTATTTTTTTAAATTTTTTTTGGGGGGGGCTAAAACACTTTTAATAACCATCACAGGTAATTTTGATGCAGGTGGTCAGCGGGCACCACTATAATTGAATGTTTTAACATCATTTTTATTTTTATTTTTATTTAATTATTTTTGTAGCTTTATGTAATTTAATTTTTTTTATTTTTTTAAATTTACATCCAAATTAGTTAGCATATAGTGCAACAATGATTTCAGGAATAGACTCCTTAGTGCCCCTTACCCATTTAGCCCATCCCCCCTCCCACAACCCCTCCAATAACCCTCAGTTTGTTCTCCATATTTATGAGTCTTTCCGGTTTTGTCCTCCTCCCTGTTTTTATATTATTTTTGTTTCCCTTCCCTATGTTCATCTGTTTTGTCTCTTAAAGTCCTCATATAAGTGAAGTCATATGATTTGTGTCTTTCTCTGACTAATTTCACTTAGCATAATATCCCCCAGTTCCATCCACGTAGTTGCAAATGGCAAGATTTCATTCTTTTTGACTGCCAAGTAATACTCCATTGTATATATACACACCACATTTTCTTTATCCATTCATCCACCGATGGACATTTGGGCTCTTTCCATACTTTGGCTATTGTTCATAGTGCTGCTATAAACATGGGGGTACATGTGTCCCTTTGAAACAGCACACCTGTGTCCTGTGGATAAATGCCTAGTAGTGCAATTGCTGGGTCATAGGGTTGTTCTATTTTTAATTTTTCGAGGAACCTCCATACTGTTTTCCAGAGTGGCTGCACCAGCTTGCATTCCCACCAACAATGCAAAAGAGATCCTCTTTCTCCGCATCCTCTCCAACATCCTTGCAACAGTTGTTGCCTGAGTGGTTAATGTTAGCCATTCTGACACGTGTGAGGTGGTATCTTTGTGGTTTTGATTTGTATTTCCCTGATGATGAGTGATGTTGAGCATTTCTTCATGTGTCGGTTGGCCATCTGGATGTCTTCTTTGGAGAAGTGTTTATTCACGTCTTTTGTTGTTGGGCAGTCTTTTAAATTCTTTTTACTCAGAGCTTCTAGGGACTCTTAACACAGACTTTTAATGATTCCAGAACACTGGGTTTATATGTAATCATTTCTAAGAAATTCATTGTAAAATAAGAGTTTGTGGGGAAAGAATTTGATTCAATGAAGAGTAATTAGAGAAAGCTATTTTAGAATTTAACAAAATATTCACCTTAACTATGTTCATTTGAAAATTGTGTTTTGGGGGCACTTGGGAGGCTCAGTCAGTTTAAGCAGCCAAGGTTTGGTTTGTAAGTTTGGTTTATGAGTTCAAGCTCCATGTCGGTCTCTATGCTGACAGTGCAGGACCTGCTTCAGAGTCCCTTTCTCCCTCTTTCTACCCTTCCCCTGTTCGTGCTCGCTCTCTCTCTTTTGTGTGTATGCTCTGTCTCCCTCCCTCTCTCAAAATAAAGAAGTAAACTTTAAAAAAGAAAAGAAAAGAAAATTGTGTTTTGACATGAATCTTTTTAATACTTATACATTTCTTATAATTATTTTATTAATAAGTTTATAGTATATCCTGTTTAAAATCCTAATAAATCTGATTAGTTCTTAAAGAATTCTAATAAACACAATGAACTTATCTTCATTTATGAGGAAGTAACATTATCAATTATTACTTTTCTATTTGGTTAATTTAAATTATTTCACGTAAGATTAGAAAGCTTATCATTTACAGAAGTAAAGTGATATTTGGATTGTTTACCAACAGTAGGGAAAACTTAAGGTCAAGAGTAAATCATCCTGGGGTGCCTGGGTGGCTCATTTAGTTAAGCATCAGACTTCAGCTAAGGTCATGATCTTGTGGTCTGTGAGTTCGAGCCCAGCATTGGTCTTTGTGCTGACAGCTTGGAGCCTGGAGCCTGCTTTGGATTCTGTGTCTCCCTCTCTCTCTGCCCCTCCACCACTCACACTCTGTTAATAAATAAACATTAAAAAATTTTTCTTAAAAGGGGTAAATCATTCTTTTGTCTTAGAATAGGAGAGATATAAATAGCTTTTATTTTAAAGATGGAGAAACTGGGACACACTGAATTTAAGTAACTATGTCAAGATAAAATTTACTAACTGTGAGCAGGAAGAGTTGAACTCTTATCAGCACTTAACACTCTGCATGTAATAGACTCTTAATATATGGTTCTTCAGTTGAAATGAACAAAATTCAATTCAGTATCCTGAATTTTTAACCATGGTATTAAACCATGCTACTCTTTAGCAAGTTTGCAGTATCTGTAATCTGTTTATCTTCTAAAACTCTTCAGGATAACGTTTATTCTGATTGCCCCTTTCAAGTGATGCCATTCTCATGCGTTTTCATCAAGCACTTCCATTTCCAGATGGCATACAGACGCTTGGTGCACACAGGACTCAGACACTTCCTAGTAACTACTTGAGAGATTTATTGAAGTTATCCTACTAGACCTACATTCAAAGTGGAATGACAAAATATCCATACTGTTGAGACAGGTAGAATTGCAGTAAAATAATGCAAACTCTGTAACTGTTATCTCACTGTTGAGATGAGAGGTAGATGGTTCAGGAATCCATGAATTTGGCTTCTTCATGATAAGAACATCAGTTAATACCTGGGAAAACGAAAGGGAAGAAAGCTAACTTCTGCTTTGTGCCTCTACCGGGCAAGCATAGTGCCAGCAGCTTTACCTGCATATTTGCTCATTTAATTTAGTCATCATTATTTAAATCTCTGTGCTCTTTTCAGTATTTTACAGAAAAAGAAATTGAATTAATTTAAATAGTATTCTTAAGACTATTCAGCCAACATGAGAAAGCTCCAAGAATAGATTTCAGATTTTTCTGACTGCCATGTGCCTACTCATTTCACCTCACCGTAATGTTAGAGAGTACCTGTTGCCTCCACTAAATAACTATACAGGTTCCTTCATATAGAAATATGAAAAAGTTTAAAAAACAAATTTGAAATTCACATGGTTAAATTCAAGGAGTTACTTTACTTTGAGAAACAGTGCATATGTAACATAAATACATCCTCTAGGAACTGAAAATTTGGCCTTGATAAGTTCATTTTGTGGGTATATCTAAATGAAGACATATTTCATGTACTCTATTTTGAACACTTAGAAGTTGTTGACTTTAATGGTATAACCCAGTAATGTTTCTATGACCTCTTCAAGAGTACAAAGCCCAGTTCTTCCATTTCGATTCTGTACAGTGCAGCCCAGAATATTACACTATGCTACTTCAGACATAGTCCAAACTGATTTTTTTCCTCCTGTGTAATCCCAATGCTTTGTATTAAGCGAATCATAAATCCATGGGCAGAAGCATTGATCTTCCTACGATTAGTGTTTTTACACTAATTCTATGCATTTATAATTACGAAAATAAAATTTTGTTATATATAGACGAATCCTTTTGTTGAAAAAGAAATTAAAATTCTGTAAAATTGACTCAAATATTTGTATGTGTACTAATTGACTACAGGGAAAGGAATGAAACTAATTTGACAGCAAAATTTTGAAATTACTAAGCTTAAAAAAAATGCAGTGCGTCTGTTGAATTTACCAAGCAAACCTATTTTGTGACTTTAAGAATCCTTCCCTTTTTTCTGTTTAAATAAGTATTACAAATTAATTTATATTTACTGTTTACTTTCAAATTTCATATTTAGATGGGCAACCTTTTATTTGCAACATTATACTCATACTTTTTAAAACTTGTGTACTTGCTTTTTTGTGTTCTACAGAGCCAAGAAAATGATGAGCTAAGAGATGCCCATGAAAAACGCAAGGAAAGGCTACAGATGTTACAGACCAACTACAGAGCAGTAAAAGAGCAATTAAAACAGTGGGAAGAAGGCAGTGGCATGTGAGTTACATAGCTCATAAAGGCATTTCCCTAAATATTAAATGGAATCGAGTAGCATCGTATAGGTGTTTTAATGGCTTTTGTTTGATTTTAAAGAAATTACGTGGTATTCAAATCTTTCTTGTGAAGTTTTGAATAGATAATACAATAAATGAAAGCAGATAAATATGCTAGCAATAACTATAGATATTCCTATCATTTGCAGATTTCATAATGTAGGTGATTATGAATTATTGTATACACTTAAATATCAATAGAGTAGATTAGTAAAGTAGATAACTTAATGCAAAATTAGTTCATACCCAAATGATTGAAAAAGTAAATAAATAAAATAATGGTAATACAAAGTTTATAACTCTTTAATTGGAAGACCAGAGAAATATGAAATTCACGTATATAGTTAAATTAACTATCTTAAAACTACTTCAACCTAGTATGCAATTTGAAAATCTTTACTATCCATCAGTTTGTTCTGCAGCTTATCTGAATGAATTGGCGGTCTCAGTTCAATTGCTCTGAACAGGTGTTCAGATCTTGGTTAGTCGTAAGTGGCTCCCCTGTTAACAGTATCAACAGAGGGCAAAGGACTGAATGAGTACAGAAAATCTACTACCCTCTCATCTTTTGAGATGGATCCTTTAGGGCAATGTTGATGATACACATTGGTCTGTTCTGTAGAGAAATACTGTTTCTAAATTGGCCAGTACAGCACTTTTACAAAATAAAAACGAAGAGTTTGTTTTATGTACAGAAAATGAAAACATAAAGGGCATTTGGCATGTTTTGTAGGTAATTGTCACGTCTAATTTTTTCTTTTGAAGAATGGAAAATGTTTCATATCACTTGTCAGTAAAGTAGTGATAAAGCAATTTGTCCTGCATTTAGCCTCTGCTCACCTAACTTTAGTAGTCACTAGAAGCGTGAAAACTACTTTCTGACATATTTACTGATGATAGCTTGTTTTAAGAGAAAGTGCATATACGGCATTCAGATTGGTTGGCAACAAATTCTAGATGAGTTGATTGCTTATAATCCTTTTTTAGAAAGTGGCCATCCTGCAATATATGTTTTATTATTACTAGAATGAATAAAGAGAAATAGACCTAAGACTGTCATATTTCTGCTTAAAAGTTTGCTTTCTGTAGTAGCAGGTTAGTCTTTTGGAAATTTTCACACAGGATTTTAATTTCTACAGACTTAGGTTTGAGGAAATTCATTCCATAAATAGCTTGAATTTAGAAATTTGGTCAATATATGTTTTTAAACATACATTGGGAATGTATAAATAAATTTACATTGCATTTTGAACATATTAAGGAAGAAAACAACTTCATTTTAAAAATAGGACTCCTATCAGAAAAATAAAGAGAGCAGATCCGCAACAACTTCGCCAAGAAGATTCTGATGCTGTGTGGAATGAACTGGCCTATTTCAAAAGGGAGAACCAGGAGCTAATGATTCAAAAGTGAGTTTCTTTTTTAACAACATGGACTTAGATAAACATTTGGGAGAAATTTTTTGTGGCTTAAAAGTCGTGAGAGAAATACCTTATAAAATTTGAAAATGAAATAATCTGGTTTTTGTTAATAAAAATAAAGAAAAAAAAAGAATAGCTTTTTAAATATATATATATATGTATAATGCAATAACAAGTTGCACATTTGCTAGCTCTAGCTGAAACTGTATAATATGATCTAGGGATTGTGTTAATTAATGTTGCTCTCATCTGTTGGAGGTGTCGCTCTTCATTAGCTTGTATTTTAGACACTGCCGTGCTTCATTTTTGGAATGAGGTGGAGAGGGGATAACCTAGCCAGCCATCCTTGTTTGATCTCCTAGATACATACGCAATGCAGAATGCCTGAGCTCTCTTGGTTCCCTGCCCTGTCCTGCTAATCCCAGCTGAGCTCATTATGGTGTAGCCTTGCTGCTACTCTTGGAGCCAGAGCTGTCCAAGCTAATTACTGGTAGCAGCAGAACTGCCTGTTAAGGGTCTGGTATGGATCTGCTAACATGGTCCTTGGTAGTGACCTGCAAAAGACACGAGGGAATTGCTTTCTTTCTTGCTGTGCACTGCCTGTCCTTTGGGCTTAATGCTGATCCCTCCACATAGGTCTTTTAGCTGCCCTAAGTATAAAACTTGATGAAGGATACTCATATTTTAGAAAACATACAGTTTTCTTGCTTGATCTTATAATTCACAGGCTATTATATTCAGCTTGGCAAAGACAGAACACTTTTTATTTTGAAATTTAAAGGACTTAAACCAACATAATTAGCCTCTTCTGCTACTTAACTATTTTTTCATTTAGAGCTAATTTTTGACATCAAGAGCATGCAGTTTTTTTGAAAGCCTGATGTCTTTTAGATTACTAGAATTAAGCATCATGTGGCATAATGCAATTAAATATCATTGAATTTTTTTAGCTGAAAATCGGACTCATACTTTATATATTATATGATAACACATGTAACTTTAGATTACACCTTTTCCATATGATGATAAACTTTTAAGGAAATGATATGTCAGACTAAAATGTGTACTTCCAATGACCTTTTAAAGTACACTACACTCTGTTAGTGCTAAAGTCTTATGCTGATAAGAAAGTTTCTTATCTTGAAAATTATTTATAGATTTATCCAGAAATAGTCCCTGACAATTTTTAATAGCTTTAATGAAATATAATTCACAAGCCATGTGATTCGCCATAGAGAGTGAATAATTCCATGGCTTTTGGTGCATTCAAAGAGTTATACATCCACCATTGCACTAAATTTTAGAACATTCTCATTTATCCCCTCCCCCACACTGCACACCACTTAGCTGTTACTTCCCCAATTCCTCTACCACCACCACACCTTTTAGGTAACCAGTAATCTACTTTCTGTGTCTATAGGTTTACCTACTTGGGGCATTGAGAACCTCATTAGATGATGTTAAAGTTTTTGCTTCAACTATCAAACACAATTTTAAAACTTCAAAAGGATGTTTTTAGCCTTTCCACCGTCATTTTTTCATTGCTGACTTTCCAGGTTCTCTTCCTTTATCATTTTATTTCTGTTTGAAGAGCTTCCCTTTAGATTTTCATTTAGGGTAAGTTGGCTAGCAACAAATTCTCTAATATTTCCTTTATTTAAAATGTCTTCATGTCAGCTTCATTCCAGAAGGATATTTTCACTGATTAGAGAATTCTAGTTTAGCATTTTTTTTCTTTCGGACTTGAAAAATTTGGCACTTCCATGTTTTCTGATGAAAAATACACTGTTGTTTTAATTATTCCTCTAAAGGGAGTGCATCATTCTCTTTAACTACTTCCAATCATTTTCATTTGTCTTTACTTTTCAGAAGTTTAATTATGTCCTGTCTTGGCATGGATTTCTTTTGGTTTATCCTGTTTGGGATTTTCTAAGCTTCTTGAAACTCTAGGTTTGTGCTCTTTGTCAAATTGGGAAATTTTCCTCTTTATTTCTTTAAATACTTTTTTCAGGCCCACATTTTTTCTCCTCTCCTTTCGGAACTCTATTTTCATGAATGTTAGATTTTTTAGTATTAACCTACAGGTCCCTGAATCTTTGTTCATTTTATTTTTAAGCCTATTTTATCAGTGTCATTAAAGCTGGGTAATTTCTATTGTTCTGTCTTCAAGTTCACTGATTTTTTTCCTCTTTCATCTGCTGTTGAACCCATGCATTGAGTTTTTTACTTTGGTTTTTATAACTTTCAGTTTTAAAATTTCCATTTGATTCTTACTTATATCACTGATTTATTTGCTGAGACTTCCTATTTTATTTGTCTCAAGATCATTCATAATTGTTTATTGGAGCATTTTAATCATGGCTACTTTAAAATCTTTGTCAAGGAGCACCTGGCTGGCTCAGTTGGTAGAGCATGTGACTCTTGTTCTCAGGGTCATGAGTTCAAGCCCCACATTGGGCGTGGAGATTACTTTAAAAAAAATCCTTGCCAAGTTGTTCTAACATGTGCATTATTATCTTGGTGGTGGTATTTCTTAATTACAATTTCTCCTTCAAGTTGAGATTTTTTTGTTCTTGGTATGATGAGTGATTTTCACTTGTCTCCATTGGGAGTGTTTTATGTTTGAGACTTTAGATCTTATTTAAATCTTTTATTTTAATAGATCTCTGATGATATTGTGTCTAAGGGAGAGGGTCCTATCAATACTGGGAGAAGTGATGGCAGTCTTAGCTCCTAACTTGACCCCTGCTGACACTGCATTAAAGGATGTGTGAAGGGGTGCCTCATTGTACTTGATGAGGGTAGAACTTCAGGCTTCTGGTTTGACCTTCCTTTATTGACAGAAATAGCAAGGGTTTTTTTTTAATTCCTTTTTCCAGTGGTATATGGCGGGAATAGAGTGGTTATTGTCAGTATGATTTCTGTCCTACTTGTTTGCCCACTTCTCAGTTCCTTGGCTAGGGAGGGCAGAATTTGCTTGAGACTGTTTTTTATTTGTGTCCATTAGCATTTTGAGGTTGTGGATTTCTCTAGTACCTACTTTGAGATATTTGGGAGGAAAGAAGAAAGCCAGAGAATTTATCACTGTGGGTTGTTCTTCCACTCCTATGGTCCCTCTCGTGTCCTTCTTTTCCCTGCCTTTCAGAGTTTTCTAATATTTGTTTTGTGTTATCACATTCAGGGTTTTTATATTTAACTAGTGGGATGAATAGGGATAGACATGTCTACTCCTTTTTGTCAGGGACTAGAAGTATTAGCTTATTTTTCTGTGGACCAGGCAGTATTATTTTTGTGTCATACATTTGGCATCTAGTTTAATACTTAGCCCTGACTATTTAAGACTAGAACATATAAAAGAAGATGTCCTACTAAAACTACTTCCAACCGAATTTGAATAGTACTTCCAAATTCAATCTTAAAAGTTGAGTTAACTTTTGAAGGTCCTAATAAAAAATTGTGTGGCAGCTCTAAGTCAGTTTATAAAATACGTTAAAGGAAATGATGCTACCACTGACCCATACTATAGTGTTTCTACCATTGAATATAGTCAGAAGTATGTTGCTGCTGTAGTATAAGAATGTGAGGACTTGAGAAATTTGCATGGAATATAGTTCCTATATTCATAAAATATATGTACTTATTAGATCATAATGATGTTATTATAAAAGACCAAGAACTTCACAATCTATGAGCTAATAAATTGGCTTGTTCCCTCAGTATTTATCTAACAAATATTCATATATTTTCATTTATTCACTATTTAAACAATATAATTCAGAGCTACACATAAGCTATGGATTGAATATACAGTGGTGTATTGAAGAATAATAATTGCAAACTCTTAATGAGATTTATTTTAGGGCCATCTGCCATGTGCCAGTGAGGTGAAACCATTCTTTGGGATGCGAGGTAGTGAGGGGCAAGGAAAGCTTGCAGAAATGCCAGGCTTACTCAGCTTTTCCACTTAGTTGAGGATGTTGCCTTACCATAACTGAGTTAGATTTATGAACCAACAAAGTCATATTAACATTCTCCTAAATGAAGAAGTTAACATTTTCCTAAAGACAAAAATATTTGTGTACTTTATTTCTGAGTAGTGATATAAAACTATAAAAAGAGGTGCAGTTGCCACAGGATATTTAGCTTTTCTTATATTGCAAATTCAACATGTCCTTGAAGTCAAGGGAAGGTATACTGACATTCACTGGATGTTTATGTGCATCTTTGGCTAAATAAATCAGGAACTTGCAGTGGGTGGGTAATTTTGGTCTTTTTGTACTAATCCGTAGCCTATATAAAAATGCTACATCTGAGTACTCTGCTAGGTCCAGGTAAACACAGAAAAATAATATGCCACCCTTTTTTTTATCAGGACCTCATACAGCTTAACAGCAAAAACAAGCAAAAGGGCGATAAGAGCTATAAGGGAATAGTAGTGGCATAAAGTAGGGAAAATAGCATTATGATTTGTCCATTTGTCCAAACCAGAAACCTAGGGGGTTATAACTGATTTATCCCTCTATCTGACCTCCTTCTAATAGTCTTAATGATTCCATATCACAAATATCTCTAAAATATATCTGTTTTTCCACTCTTACTATCAATGCCCTTGTCCAAAAACTACCATCATATCTTTCCTGCTCATGTAGAATAAACTTGTAAATATCTCCCTACATCCACTGTTATACCCTTGAATCCATTTTCCCCCTAATGCTGCAGGGTGATCTTTTAAAAATACATATAAGAACATAACTTTCCCTTGTTTAAAACCCTTTACCATCTTTCCATTGCTCTTAAAATAAAAACTAAATTCTTCATATAGCACACTTGAACATCTTGACCCCCTTCTTATCATTTGTTTCACTTTTTTGTTTCTTACCTGAAAATCAGTATGAGAATGTAAAATATTTGCAAAGAATTACTGATGCTTTTCCTATTTGATGCTGAGAATCTTGGCTGGTGAATTTGTCAGTGAAGGTGGGTAGAGTTGGGGCCAGTAGTAAAGGGGTTTAGAATTCATAATTTAAAAATTCAGTTTTATTTTATAGAAGCAGGGAATTCTACCCCATATATCATAACTAAAGTCTTCTTCAATTCAATTATCTTTTGATCATTTTTCCTTAATGATAAAAAGTAGATAAGCTATAGATCAATGGAATACCATCTCCTTTCGGTTTAAACATTAAATGTATGCTGGCCATGATGTCAAAGAATATTTTATAAAATTCAATAGTAATAATTTTTAAGGAGCTAAAATCAAAATATTATGGTAGGAAAAGTTCAGTTATTTTTTTTCCTTTAGCAAAGCAAGACTCCCTGTTTTCTTTCAGTGCAAATATTATTTTTCCATATATAGAAATGAGGATTAGGAACTGAATTTCTCTAACATGAGTTGGAAATAAAATTCTCAAAAAAAATGTCTGCTAAATCATGACATATTTTGCAAACACATGTATTTCTGGATAACTGTTAGCACTGTAAGAATTACACATTAGTTTTATTTTAAAGCATACAACTTAGTGACATTTAGTGTATTTATAATGTTGTATAGACATGATCTTTATCTAATCCAAAGCATTTTAATCACCCTCAGAAGAGACCCCATATCCATTTAGCAGTCACTCCCAATCTGCCCATTTCTGCCTTCCTTCAGTTCCTGGCAACCACTAATCTGCTTTCTATCCCTGTAGATTTACCTATTCTGAATATTTTATATAAATGGAATCATATAATATCTGCCCTCTTGCATATGGCTTCTTTCGCCTAGTATAAGGTTTTCAAGAATCATCCACATTGTAGTATGTCTCAATACATCATTCCTTTTTACAGCTGAATAATATCCCACTGTATACAATAAATATATATTTATTCATTCATCTCTTTTTAATTTTTTTTTTGTTAATGTTTATTTATTTTTGAGAGAGAAAGAGACAGAGTACGAGCAGGGAGGGGCAAAAGAGAGGAAGATGCAGAATCTGAAGCAGGCTCTCGGCTCTGAGCTGTCAGCACAGAACTCAACATGGGGCTCGAACCCATGGACTGTGAGATCATGACCTGAGCCAAAGTGGGACGCTCAACTGACTGAGCCATCCACGTTCCCCTTATTCATTCATCTCTTGTTGGCTAATTGGGTTGCTTCTACTTTTTTGCTATTATGAATAGTGCTACTATGAACACTTATGTACAACTATTGGTTTGAATACTTATTTCCAGTTCTTTGGGATATAAACCTGTGAGCAGAATTGCTAGGTCATATAGTAAGTATATGTCTAACTTTTTGAGGAACTGCCTGACTGTGTTCGTAGTGGCTACATCATTCTGTATTTTCACCAGCAATCTACAAAGATTCCATTTGCCCTCCATTCTAGTTAACACTTAGTCTTTCTTTGCACATCTTTGCATGTATTTTTTTGCCATTTGTGTTGCTTTGGATAAATATCTATATAAGTCTTTTGCCATTTAAAAAAATTGGGTTCTCTTTTTGTTTTTGAGTTACAAGAGCTCTTTGCACGTTGTCGTTACTAGACACTTACAAATATTTTCTCCCATTCTGTAGGTTGTCGTTTTACTTTCATAATAGTTTCCTTTGATATACAAAGGTTTTTAATTCTATGAAGCTTGATTATTATTATTATTATTACTATTATTTGCTTATGCTTTTGGTTTCATACCCATATACATATCTAGCTATCACCGAATCCAAGGTCATAAAGATTCACCTCCATGTTTTCTACTATGTGTTTATAGTTTTAACTCATACTTAGATCTTTGGTCCATATTACAGCTTTGACAAACAGGCTATATGATCACATGTAAAGGTTATAATGTGATGAATTAATAAGGTAAGAATTTAAATGTATCAGTTCTTGAGAAATCAGTTCAACATCAAACAGTACAGGCTACCATAAGCCAAGTGCAAATGAGAATATGAGTTCTGGTGTTTTAGTATAATCAAGTCTTGTACAAGTTATCAGTGTCTGTTGGAAGGCAACAGATTTCAAGGCTATGTGGAAACAAGTTTTGAATCTCATTTACTTTAAGACTGAGAATTGGAGACAAGAAATTCAGCCACTGATGTTGGATACATAAGGAAGGAAACTCATTTACATATTAAGTCTTCATAAGTAAGAGTGAGAAGTTTCAGAACAAGATCAGCATGAAACCTAATTCATTGCTGTTAGAGCACCGAAGCCTAGGGTCCCTCATCGACCCCATCTCTAGTATGTTACTAGTACATGATGCAACTTGAGGCCTATAGATAGGCTTTAAAAACACTCATGATTCTGTTAAAGTACTGGGGTCTGGAAGCAAGTAAACTATTATAGCTAAGTAAATAAAATGTGGAAAAATAAAGGACTTTTAAACTGTGGAGTTTTATAATATTAGTTACATAGTACTGAATCTGTGACCTTTTGTATTGTGGTGCTTTCAGTCATTAATTCAATAAATTTGCTGGGCACTGGAAGTAAAATATTGAGCAGAACACGAACATTCTGGCCTCACAGGCCTTCGGTTTATTGGAGAACATAAATAATAATCAATAAACACAAATATATAATTACAAATTTCATTGATATGAAGATAAAGCTTTGCTGTGCCTTTCCGTGTTTGCATCTTCCCTGATTCTTTCCATTTTTCCCGTTTGTCTTTAGCCAGATGGATCTGGCTAAAATATACAGTAAAACCTTGGATTGCGAGTAACTTGTTCTGTGAGTGTTCCATAAGATCAGCAAACATTTCTAATAAATTTTAACTTGATAAATGACTGATGTCTTGTAATACGAGTAATACGTGACACCAAATGTCACATAATCACAACTGAGACAATAGTTCTCTCTCTCTCTCTCTCTCTCTCTCTCTCTCTCTCTCTGCGGCATTGGGGGTGATTGTCTCCCATGCTCTGATGCTCAATCTCAGGCCACGGTGTTTGGCAGAAATCAGTGGTTTTTCAAGTGTCCACAACTGGTGCTAGTGTATTTTTTGTCACTTCAAAGCACCTATGGACAGTCCTTTGCTTTTCCATACAAAAGTAAGCTTAGGAATGCTTTGCTTCATTCTAGGTCAGGCTGCCTGCAGACATAGACCCATTCCTCTGCTGCCTTATTGCCAATTACATTAAATATAGTATATGACAAGAGTTTATTAATACTGTACTGTAGTCAACATCCATGCGAACATACACAATGGCTCCCATGTAGAAAAAGGTTGAAAAGAAAGGCAGTAAGAAGAAGGAGATGATTATGATGGAAGTTAAGAAGGAAATCATTGAGAAGTACTATCGAGGTATGCAAGTGGCTGAAATTGCAAGGTTTTGTAAGTCTATGTCTGCATCTTGTCTGCAGAGGAGGAAGAGAAAAAGGTGGAAGGATCCATTCACTTCAAATGAGATTAAGACGATGTAAAATGTGGGAAACAGTGCAAAATTTTGTAAAAAAGCACCACCCAAATAAGTCTGTAGCAGTGCAAGCGATGAATCTGTTTAATGATAATACAATGTCACATTTTCGTGAAATCCTCAAAAGGAGTCAAAAGTAAGTGTCATTGGATAGGTTCCTTGTTAAAGTTGCACGAAAAGAGAAAGATTCCATTGAGCCAATAGATAGCAGTGATTCCATCAGTGATAGTGAAAGTTGTCCTACACAATAACCCTCCTCTCTCTTGTCTCCCCCACACTAACCATGAGGGTTTTCAAAGGTAAGTGCAGGTTAATTTGTTTATTTTTCTTTATATTTTGTATTTTCTTTATTATTTTGTATGATAAGACAGTATTGTAATCATTTTTATATGAATATTTTTGGGTTGTAGAACGAATCTTCTGAGTTTCCATTATTTCTTATGGGTAAATTTGCTTTGATATACAAGTGCTTTGGATTACAAGCATGTTTCCAGAACGAATTATGCTCGCAAACCCAGGTTTTACTGTACTTTTGTTTGCGGTGTTACCAACTTAAATTGGGGGATATAAATTTTTTATTGTGGCAAAATTTACATCACATGAAACTTACCATTATAACCATTTTTAGGTGTACAGTTAAGTCCCATTAAATATGCTCACATTGTTGTCCTGCCACCACCACCATCCATGTTTAGGACTTTTCATTTTCTCAAAATGAAACTGTACCCATTAAATAATAGCACCCCATTCCCCCTTCTCTCAGCTCTTATCTTTTTCTCCTTTTGTCTCTATGAATTTGCCTATTCTAGGTATCCTATAGAAAATGAAATCATATGTTTTTCTTTTTGTGTCTGGTTTATTTCATTTGTCATAATGTCTTCCAAGTTTTTCCATGTTGTAGTATGTGTCACAATTTCTTTCCTTTTTAAGGCCGAATAATACTGTGGTATGTATATACCATATTGTGTTCATCCATTCATCCACTGATAGATATTTGTGTTTTTTACATCTTTCAGCAATTATATTTTTCTTGTATTGTCATTGTATTTTACTGTACAATTAGCAAGAATGTTAGTTAAGAGAAAATATTTTGTGTCCGTTGGCAGATATTCACTGATGTAAATGGCAAGTATATTTTGGAGTTTTATTTTCTTACTCTTGAGATTAACTTTTAATATTGATACCTTAAACTATTTTCATATATTTGAGACTGTATACACATGGTATTTGTTCTTTGAGGTCATCTGTTTTAGTCCATTCTGGCTGCTATTACAAAATAATGCAGACTGTATAGCTTATAAGCAACAGAGATTTATTTCTCATAGTTCTAGAGGCTGGAAGTCTGGATCAGGGTGCCAGCATGGTCTGGCAAGGGCCTTCTTTCATGTTGCAGATATCTTGTCTTATCCTTATATGACTGAAGAGGTGAGGGAGCTCTCTGGGGGTTCTTTTTTAGAGGCACTAATCCCATTCATGAGGGTTTCACATGACCTAAGAACATTCCAAAGTTCTGACCTCCTAACACCATCATCTTTGGAGGTTAGAATTTCAACATGAATTTTAGAGGAACACAAACATTCAGGTCACAGTATGATACATATAGTATTTTTAATTTGATTGTTACCTTAATTTTCATACATTTTAGGCACAATATATATAATGTTTTTAAAATTACCTAAAGAATTAATAGTATTTACTAAAAGATCACGTAGTGTATCTTAAGTGTTTAGTGAATAATCATTTGATTTTTCTGAAAAAAAAACCATAAAAATTACTCTCTTTAAATGTATTTTGTCATACTAACAGTTTATGTTCTTTAAACAACAAAACTGGAAGTATCACAATTCCAGACTTCCAGTTATATTAGAAAGCTATAGCAATCTAAACAGTATGGTAGAGGCATAAAAATAGACACATAGATTGGGGCATCTGGCTGGCTCAGTCAGTAGATCATGTGACTCTTGATCTTGGGTCCTAAGGTTTGAGCCTCACATTGGATGTAGAGATTACTTAAAAAGAAAAAAAAGAGCAGCGCTTGGGCGGCTCAATTGATTAAGCATCTGACTTCGAATCAGTTCATGATCTCATGGTGCGTGAAGTTCAAGCCCCACATGGGGCTCTCTGCTGTTGGCATGAAGCCTACTTCAGATCCTCTGTCCCCTTCTCTCTCTCTCTGCCCTTCCCCCACTCATTATCTCTCTGTCTCTCTTAATAAATAAGTAATCTTAAAAAATACCTTCTAAGAAAGAAAAATGCAGACAGAATAGAAATAGATAGAATAGAAAACCCAGAAATAAACCCAAAGTTATATGGTCAATTAATCTTTGACAAAGGAGGAATGAATATACAATGGGAAAAAGGCAGTCTCTTCAACAAATGGTGTAGAGAAAACAGGGCAGCAACATGCAAAAGAATAAAACTGGACCAATTTCTTACGCCATGCACAAAAATAAACTCAAAATGGACTAAAAACCTAAATGTGAGACCTGAAACCATAAAAATCATCGAAAAGAGCACTGGCAGTAATTACTGTGACATCAGCCAATAGCACCATTTTTCTAGGTACGTCTCTTGAGGCAAGAGAAACACAAGTGAAAGTAAACTATTGGGACTACATAAAAATAAAAATCTTCTGCACAGCAAAGGAAACAAACAAAACTAAAAGGCAACCTACAGAATGGAAGAAGATATTTGCAAATGACCTATCTGATAAAGGGTTAGTATCTAAAATATATAAAGAGTTGATACAACTCACCCAAAAAATAACCCAATTAAAAAATGGGCCGAAGACATGAACAGGCATTTCTCCAAAGAAGACATACGGATGGCCAGTGGACATATGAAAAGATGCTGAACATCACTCATCATCAAGGAAATGCAAAACAAAACTACAATAAGATACCTTTCAGAATGGCTAAAGTCAAAAACCCAAGAAACAACAGGTGGTGGGGAGGATGTGGAGAAAAAGTAACCCTCATGCACTGTTGATAGGAATGCAAACTGGTGCAACCAGTGTGGAAAACAGTATGGAAAGTCTTCAAAAAGTTAAAAATAGAATTACCATATGATTCAGTAATTACTACTAGGTATTTACCCAAAACATACAAAAACACTAATTCAAAGTGATACATGCACCTCTGTGTTTATTATAGCATTATTTACAGTAACCAAGATATGGAAGCGTGTCCACTGATAGATGAATGGGCAAAGAGGATTGGTGTGTGTATATTTATATGTACATACACACACACAATGGAGTATTATTCAGCTGTAAAAAAAAGAATGAAGGTGCGCGTGGGTGGCAAAGTCAGTTTAGCGTCCGACTCTTGATCTCAACTCAGGTCATGATCTCACAGTTCATGAGTTTGAGTCCCACATCCAGTTCTGCACTGATGGTGTGGAGCCTGCTTGGGATTCTGTCTCTCCTTCTCTCTGCCCCTCCACTGCTTGTTCTTTCTCTCTCCCTCTCAAATAAATAAATAAACTTAAAAAATTAAAAAAAAAAAAAACTAATGAGGGGGCCTGGGTGGTTCAGTTGGTTAAGCGTTTGACTTCAGCTCAGCTCATGATCCCGTGGTTTGTGGGTTCAAGCCTCACATCGGGCTCTCCACTGACAGTACGGAGCCTGCTTGGGATTCTCTCTCTCTCTCTCCCTCTCTCTCTCTCTCTCTCTCTCTCTCTCTCTCTCTCCCTCTCTCTCTCTCTCTCTCTCCCTCTCTCTCCCTCTCTCTCTCTGCCCCTCCCAGCACCCCCCTCTCTCTCCCTCTCTCTGTCTCAAAATAAATAAATAAAAGTTAAAAGAAAATAAAAGTTAAAAAATCTTGCCATTTGCAACGACATGGATAGAGCTAGAGAGTATAATGCTAAGTGAAATAAGTCAGTTAGAGAAAGACATATACCATATAATTTCACTCATGTGGAATTTAAGAAACAAAACAAATGAGCAAAGGGGAAAAAAAAAAAGACAGAACAAGAAAACTTAACTATAGAGAACAAACTGATGGTTACCAGAAGAGAGATGGGTCGTGGGATGGGTGAAATAGGGGATGGGGATTAAAGAGTACACTTGATCCTGATGAGCACTGAATAATGTATAGAATTGCAGAATCAGTATATTGTACACCTGAAACTAATACAACACTGTATGTTAACTACACTGGAATTACAATAAAAAATCTAAAAACCAAACAAACAAACAAACAAAATCCTTTCTTTAGGGCAAATAGTTTCATCAAGTATGTTGAGTTTGGACATCTGAATTAAATGGTAATGACCATATACAGGTACCAATTTTTTTAAATTTATTTATTTTGAATAGAGCAGGCATGCAAGCAGGGAGAGGCAGAGAGGAGAGAGAGAATCCAAAGCAGGTTCTGTGCTATCAGTGCAGAGCCCAACATGGGGCTTGATTCCACAAACCATGAGATCATGACCTGAGCCCAAACCAAGAGTCAGGCACTTAACCAACTGATCCACTCAGGCGCCCATATAAATATCATTTTTTATTTTGAATGATACAGATAACTAATACAAAGTGTTTACCCCTTCTTAAAATTATCTCAGGCTTTTGAATGGTTTGTTTTCATTGTAGATCAGTTGCTTTTTAGTATTTATAAGAAATAAATAGTATTGGAGTACCTGGGTGGCTCAGTCGGTTGAGCATCCAACATCGGCTCAGGTCATGATCTTGTGCTTTGTGGGTCATAAAGCCCTGTTTTGGGCTCTATGCTGACAGTGCTGACCCTGGAGCCTGCTTTGGATTCTGTGTCTCCCTCTCTCTCTGCCCCTGCCCCACTTGCGCTCGGTCTCTCTCTCTCTCTCTCTCTCTCTCTCTCTCAAAGATAAATAGGAAGGAAAGGAAAAGGAAGGGAAGGGAAGGGAAGGGGAAAGAAAGAAAGAAGAAAGAAAGAAACAATCATAAGTTTCATATACAGATTTCCTCCAGTTACATGGGGTACAGTAATTACTGTGTGGATGAGTGTGTGTGTGTGTGCCCCTCCCATCAATCTGTAACCTACCTGAGAAGGTACAAATGTAATCCTAGGATCGTAATTTTTAAAGTTCTTATATTAAAAAATATGTAAGTATACCCATCAAAGTGTAAACATCAATTTTTTAATAAATAATCTTAGTAAGGAAAAGCAGGGACTATTTTTTTAATAGTTATATAAAGTATAAATGTAAAATGTATTTTTAACATATAGATATTATATTTTTTAATGTTATATTTTAAATCTTTTAAAAAAATAAAATATAAATTATAATAAATTATAAATATATTGTTGAATATATAACATTTTAGAGCTGCTGTGTCTTCCTAGTAAGTCATTTCTTTGATCATTATGTAATAACAATCTTTATCTTTAATATTACTTTTTGTTCTTAGTCTGTATTTTATTTTTTATGCTCCTTTTAAAAATCCTTTTCTTGGGGCACCTGGGTGATGCAGTCAGTTGAGCATCCAACTCTTGATTTTGGCTCAGGTCATGATCCCCTGGTTTGTGAGATTGAGCCCTGCCTTGGGCTCTGCACTGATAGCATGGAGCCTGCTTGGGATTCTCTCTCTGTTCCTCCTCTGCTTGTGCTCTCTCAAAATAAATAAACAAACATTTTTTAATCCTTTTCTTCCCTTAGATTTGAGTACATGTTGTTCATTTCTTTTTTGACTTCTTCTGATTTATACATTTTATGTTTTCCATTCTTTAAATGTTTTTTCTTGAAATTATATATCCCTTAAAAAAATTGGTTTTTATTTATTTATTTTTTTTATTTGAGGGAGGAAGGGAGGGAGGGAGGGAGGGAGGGAGAGAGAGAGAGAGAGAGAGAGAGAGAGAGAGAGAGCGAGCTGCATGCACAAACAGAGAAGGGCCAGAGGAAAAGAAAATCCCAAGCAGGCTCCACACTCAGCTTGGAGCCTGACCTGGGGCTCGATCCCACAACCCTGAGATCATGACCTGAGCTGAAATTAAGAGTTGGACGCTCAACCAACTGATCCACCCAGGTGCCCTGAAATTATACACTGTTTATTTGACAAACTAAAGTTCATTAGTACTTATATCCTTACCAACAGTACAGGGTTCTTAAAATACTTTAACACTGACCCTTCTCTTGATCTTATATCATTTTATTTTTCAGATTTTAGTTCTACCATATTCTATTTCTACCTTCACTTAGCTATTGTTATGATGGCTTCACATGATAAATATTTACTTCCATGTACACATTTACAAATGTTTTTAATCATCACTGCCTATTTTGTTTCATATGTTGACTTTGAAGGGTCTTTTTCCACCTAAATGAAATAGTTCTTTCATCTAGGATCTATGAGTAGTAAGCCTTTGAACGTTGAAAATATTACTTATTTTTCTTCTGCTTTTTTTGTTTGTTTCTGTGAGAAGTCTGTTGTCACTCCAAAGTTCTTTAGTTGTTAATTAACATTTCTTCTCAATATGGTTGATTTTAAGATTGTCTTTTTTTTGGTATCCTACAGTGTTCCTGTGTTTCTAACCATGAATATAGTTTTATTTATTGTTTGAAATTTGTGATACTCTCTTAATCTACTAATTCACATTTTTCATCAGCTCTCAATTTTCAGCCATTGTATTTTGAATATTAATTTCACTCTTTCTCAATTCTGTCCTTGAAAATTTCTATTAGATGCTTTTTGGGCTTCTTATTCAAACACACTTTATATATTGTTACTGTTTTCCTCCTTTTTGTTTCTTTGTGTTGTCTATAATTTTACCAGCTTTCATTAGCTTTGTGTGCTATTTAACACATTCATTAGTTTGTAATGAGTTATGTTTTTTAAAATAAACGTTTGTCACCTCTTTTTCCTTTTTATCAACATTTTCAAAACTCTAATTTTATAAACAGTCATTTTAAATTGTTCTGTTGTTTCTTTTTCCTTATTGTGCATTCTCCTTTATTGGGTGGGGTGATATGTAGACTGTCATTCATATCATGACCTGAGCCAATATCAAGAGAAGAGTTGGACATTTAACCAACTGAGCCACCCAGGCACCCCTAGGCTTACCTGTTTTAATGGAACAAAATAAGCTCAGATATTCATGTTTCACTCAGAAAATTTTTGTTTGCAAGCTTACTACAGTTAGCCCAGTTTTCTCTCTCAGCCATGAAGGACCTTGGGCATAAACTTCCATCCCCATTCAGGTCTGAAGGTCTGAGGTCTCCATGGGTGGTATTTGATCCAGTCTCTCACCATGGTAGCTCAATTCCATTTTACTAGTAAGAGTTCTTTGTCTTTTCTTGGCATCTAGAAATGTACTAACTTTGCTTTCAGTGTATGTATTAATATTTGTATTATGATTTGCATAGTATATCTGTTTGTTAAAAAGTGTTTGGTACAAAGTGTATTACCTGGCTGGCTCACTAAGTAGACCATGCACCTCTTGATCTTGGGGTTGTAAGTTTGAGCTCCACATTCGGTGTAGATATTACCTAAAAATAAAATCTTAGAAAAAAAATGATTGGGTAACTCATTTTTTAAAAATACCTCCTATGTTTTTAAGTATTTAGCATGTTTATTTAGTATTTAGATGTGTAAATTTAAAAATCACTTACTTAAAACATTTTTTCCAGATTCTCATTAAAATTCAATTTAATTGTTAGGGTTTATTAATAATGATATATTTTTTCTTTTTTTACTATTGCCTAATTCATATTTTGTTAAATATCTTTACTACCTTTATCTGTTTGCTACACTACTCAGTAACTTACATGTTTCAAATAATCATTTATTTTGTTAATTTTCATAGGATGAATCTTCAAGAAGAATTGGATAAACTTAAAGTACGTATATCTATTGATAAGGCAACAATACGAGAATTGAACAACTGTATGGCAGGGAAAAGAGAAGGTACATTTTTTTGTAAGACTAAATATTTAATGCAGGCATTTTTAAATTATCCAGTACTTGATGTTTTATTTTCAATTTCTTGTAAGAATCTTATCCTTGTTCCCCCTCTTTCCACTGCTTTACTTTCTGATATGTTTAACATTTTTACCTTTCACAAGAAAATCAAATAGAACACCTAAAAGTCAGCTTTATAATTCATTAAAAATTCTAAAGAGATATTTGATAAGGAGAAGAGATGTTCATTCTTTGGTTCGTCACTAAAGTTTTACTATTTATGTTTGTTCAAAGTTTTATAGATTTTATAGAGTTATTATCCTCAATAATTCATTTATTTTTGTTTGACATTACATTTTTCTGGAACTCATTTAGTGCTCCTCTATTGTCCTGGAATCAAAATAACAGAGTTAAAAAGAAACTTGGAGGTCTGCAGATCTGCCACCTGATTGACCACTAGCCTAAAACTGTTTAGTAAGAGCAAATGTATCTGTTCCAGTTGAAGTATTGTTCCTTTGTTAAAATCAAGATAACTATATTTACTATATGACTTCAGTCCATACTGTGGTATCTCATTAAAAAAAAGTAAATAAGATTGATATGAAGGATTTCTCCTTGTTTAACTTAACTACAGCTTTGTTGTTACTGCTATACTTTTTAGGTGTTGAAAATTTATAATCAACAATTAATTTAATAATTTATACTTAACAAGTTTTCATATACCAGTCATCTTTCTATTGTCCCAGTTACTATTGTTGTTCCAGTTGCTTTTAGGTCACTGGTGTCTTGTCAAAGACAGCATTTGAGATATCTATTTTACACCACTGAAACACTGGTTTTCCTTTGTTTTACCTTCATACTGTGCTTGCCTGTATTTTCTTTGTTTCTTCCACTGGAATTTCCTTCCACTTATTCCTTACCTTTTGGGGTTCTCTAAGATTTTATCCTCAGTTTACTTTTTAAAAATAACTTTATTGGGTTGCCTGGGTGGCTCAGTTGGTTAAGCATCCAACTTCGGTTCAGGTCATGATCTCACAGTTTGTGAATTCAGGCCCCTCATCAGGCTGTCTGCTGTCAACCTGGAGCCTGCTTCAGATTCTCTGTCCCCCTCTCTCTGCCGTTCCCCTGTTCGTTCTCTCTCTCTCTCTCTCTCTCTCTCTCTCTCTCTCCTTCTGTCTCAAAATAAGTAAATAAAATTTTAAAAAGTAATAACTTTATTGTTTCTGGAAAAAGTATGCATACTTATAAATATTCAAGCAATAAGAAAGAATAAAAGAAGACAAAACATCTTAATTCCATCACTTAAAAATCAAAATTTCAATCTTAAATAATTATCAAATCAAATATCTCTTAATACTTATATATAAAGAAGACTAGTTAGATAAACTGTGCAAACAGAAAAACATAATATATGCTATTTTTTAAAAAAATAATTACATAGGGGCATCTGGGTGGCTCAATTGGCTGAGTGTCTGACTTTAGCTCAGGTTGTGATCTCACTGTTTGTGGGTTCAAGCCCTACATCAGGCTCTGTGCTGACAGCTAGTATTCTGGAGCCTGCTTCAGATTCTGTGTCTCCCTCTCTCTCTCTGCTCCTTCCATGCTTATGTTCTGTCTCTCTCTCTCAAAGATAAATAATAAACATTTTTTTAAAAAAGATAATTACATATTACTTTATTTGGAACAATCCAAATAAAAAGAAACAGATATAATCATAAAAGAACTGTTGAACTTTAGGTAAATGTTTCATTACGTCAATAGATGTTAATTTCTAAAACTTCCCTCTAAGATTAAAAAGAAAGATCCTAAAAATATTGAAGATGAATTACTTTGTATTTTTTAAAGTATGTATTTCAATTTCAGGGCATGTTAAAAATTAATATCTTATCATGCAAAATGAAAACAAGTTATTTTTAAAATACATTTTATTTTTCTCATGGTTCATGAGTTTGAGCCCCACCCACATCAGGCTCTGCCCTGTTGGTGCTTGGATCCTATGTCCTCCTGTCTCTCTGCCCTTTCCCTACTCAATGCTTGTTCTCTCTCTCTCAAAAATAAACATTTTAAAAAATGGAAATAAAAACAAAAAATTTTATTTTATTTCTCCCACAGCTTGAGTCTGGTTCATTAAATAAACTTTTAATTTTATCAAAGTCTATAATTTAACATATTGCGACAATAATTACCCCAGGTTTAAAGTCTTATTTTTATATGCACTGTGCTCAGTACTCATCACAGTTTTAAAACCATCGTCTTTCTATTCACAAATTCTTTATTATGATTTATTTTTTTTGGTTCGCCAGATATAACTGAAACTTCAAGAAGGGATCAAAGTAGCTATATTTGTAAGAGCTTAGATGTTTGAAAATATGTTTCAACAGTTTTTACAGTCAATGGATAAATTGGCTGGGTATAATTGTATCATGTCACACTTTTTTCCCCTCAGAACTTTCTAGATATTATTCATTTTTAGAATGAAAGCTTGTTGTGGAGATATATTATGGAGAGGTGTCAGGTTTGCCCTTCCTCCAGTTTCTCACTCCTTTCTTTGGATATGACTTCCTTTTGCTTTGTGAATGCCTGAATTTTTACTTTTTTCAACCTGATGTTCCAAAACTTAAATAGAAGATGTCTTGATATACTTTGTTCTAAATCATATTTTTGGATTATCCATGTAATTTATTATTTGTCAATTAAGATCTTCCTGCATTACAAGGAAATGTGTTTTTGCATATTGCATTTTTAATACTGCAGTTCAAGGATGTCAGTAATCTTTGTATTTGCTTACTTTTTCTCTTACTTTTCCTCTCCCTCTCCCCATATATATGGAGAGAGAGAGAGTTTATATATTATATGTATATTCTTTCCTTTGTTCTTTCTAGTATTTATATTAAATCTACAACTCTTCAAATTCCCACTAATTTTGGATGTCTTATTATTTCTTTTCTGAGCTCGTATTTTATTAAATTCAGGTTTTTGACAAGTTCTTTTCTTTCTTTAATTGTGTTTTTTTCCAGACTGGATCTTAAATCTGTATTTTGTTAAATGTCCATTTCACTCCACCTGCTGGAGAGTGTTTCCTGTCCTGCAAGGGGTGATCTCAGAGATTTTAAATATCTGGCTTTAGCTGTCACCAGTCTGGTGGTTCTTATCTTTACTAAGAACTATTTCTGCTGCTCTTCATTCCCTTCCTGGGAATCCTGTAGATCCAGACTTACAGTTGATATTATTTTCTGTTTTCCTAAAGGACTCCCTTTAATATTTATTATAGTGCACATCTGCTGGTGATGACTTCTTTCAGCTTTTTTATACCTGAAAAAGCAACCTTTATTTTGTCTTTATTTTTGAAAGATCTTTTCACTAAGTATAGAATTCTGCATTGGCAGGGTTTTTTTTTTTTCTTTTGATACTAAAAAACAAATTTACTCTATTATCTTCTGGCTTAAAGTGTTTTCAGTGAGAATTCACCTGTCATTCTTATCTTTTTTAAAACAATACATAACATGTCTTTTTTTTTTTTTTTTCTTCTACTCTCTCCTATTGGGAGAATGAACTATTCTTGGGCCTGTGTGACTTTTGGAGATTATTTCCTTTAATCCTTTTAGGTGGTTCTTTCTTTGGGCTGTTTACACACACGCCTGTGCTGATCTGTACTTAGCTGAAGACTTGAGGGGGACCCCCTGTAGACCTTCGGAGCTCTCCCTGTGTCCGAGCAGATTTCTGTTCCTTGGCACTGTATCCTGCAAAGTCCAGCTTCCTTGGTCTGCCTGGACTCTGGGATCTGTCACTTCAATTTAGGAAGAATACCAGACCCATTTAGTGCCCCATTTCTGTGCTGTAGCCTGGAAGTGCTCTAGGCAATAAGTGGGAAAAAGGATTGGATTCACTTCATTTGTTTGCCCTTAGGGCTGACTACTTTGCAGTGTCTTAGACACCCAATGTCTGAGAACCATTCTTTTTCATCTCTTATTCTCTAGTTTTAGTTGTTCCACATGGACAGGTAAATCTAGTGTCTCTGGCACTTACTTTTATTGTCATTGAACATGTTTCCCTGGATTAAAATCTCAAATCTATAGGGATAGTAACCTTTCTCCATGTACCAGGTGTATTTTCTTATTTCCTGCTACCTGTTTTCCCCTGCCTATTTTTATAAAGATTTCAGAAGTTTTGCATGTTTTTTTTTAAATACTCATTACCTTTCCTCTCAAATCAGTTCTGTCTCCTCTAACTTCCCGCACTAGCACCTTAAGCCCCTATCACACTAAATTTCTCTTTACTGAAAATTACAATTCATAGTGTAATGAATCTGCTACAATCCCACAATATCTCTGTTAGAAGCTGGAGAGATCTGAGCTGCCAGGTGTCTATGTAGCTGATTTAAGATAATAAGCCAAATGAAAGTAACAGTCAAGCCTTTAATCACTTACTATATAAGCAAGAGGCTAAAGTGGAGAAAGCATCAACTCTCTCTGTTCCATCTTCCCCCTGGAACTGCCTGCTAGTTGAGGATCAGATGGATCAGCACAGACAGAGAGGTTGTCTTACAGCCAAAGGAGCTCCGAGCAAAAGTCTCCTGCATTTTTATTGACCTGAGTCTTGGGGGAGAAAGGAAGGGAGGGCTGGGAGAAGAAAAGTATTGGGTATTGAGTCAGATGCAAGAAAAATGTCTTTAAGGTTACCCCCCACCCCAGCAACCAAATAAGGACATTTCAACAGAGGCACTTGAGGAAGGCCTTAGCCAAAGGGCTGCCAGTCAGGAGGTGTTCACCTGGAGGCCTAGTGGAGGTACGCAAGGCAGGAACAGAGACATGCATAAGAATGTGGTTGGCAGGGGGAACCTGAGCCCTTGACTATAAACTCCCTTCAGGGACCACAGTCTATTGGCTGTATGCCAGGTCTGGTTGGGGTGGGGGGCAGCTTTCCCTCATAGGGCCTGCCAGGTAAAGCATATAATACCTATGTTCAGGCCTGAGAAATCACCTATAGGATTAGGCTTGGAGCAGGAATCCTCAATCTTTACAAATACAAGAGTATGTTCATAAAACCACTGTTTATGGTATTTTTCATTGAAAGCTGAAGAGCTGTTTATTAATAAAAGGATGAAACAAACAAATATGAAAGCTCAGAAACTATAGCAAGTCCGTGGACACACACACACACACACACACATATAATTTTTTGTTGTTGTTGTTATGTGGGTCTGTGGATTGGCTGAAACAATCTGGTCCAGCTCATCTGGTCCAGCTCTTTTTTAGGCTACAAGTGGAGTTTATTTCTGCTTCACGTGTCTGTTTCTTGGCCACAAAAGGACAAGTATAAACATGCAGAGCCTTTTAAGCCTTGATTTAGAACTGGCATGTTGTGACTTTTATCCACATTCTTTGGCTAAAATAAGTCATTTTATTAAATACAGCTACCAACAATTCATATGTCTTCTCTGTATGAGTTTCTGTGGAGGATTGGGGAGCACTTTTAGACTTTTTAGGCCCTTACCCATAAACTTCCTAGAAGTCTTTTGTCCAGCTGAAAGGATCTACTAAGCATCCCATTATTACTTTCAGAGATTGCCAGTAACAGGCATGACAGTCAAACCCAGAGGCCATGTCTCAATATCAACATCTTAGATTTGGCCTTTATCCTGCCAGTGTGTCAGTGGCTGCTCCTTTGATGTGGTGAGTAACACCTTCATTTCCAATCCTGAAAGTAATGGAAGGTATGCACTTCTATATGCCTGTGGCTGCTTCCTTTCTGAACTCAGTTCTTTTCTTAAAACCTAGTCAAGTGCAGCCAGTAACAACCAACTCATGCTGTCAGCATTCTACCCTGGATATTCCTCACTTACTGTTACAAATTTATTAGCTACATTTTTTGTCTTCTGTGTTTTGTCAAATGGCATTTTGCCAAATGTTGGCCACTGCATAACACGAGCACCATTTTCTCAGCCTTCTGAAACATATTCTTTGGCACCCATTACCCATCCCCAAATCAATGCCACATAATTTAGATTTTTATTATAGCAGCATTCACTTATAGTTATCAATTTCTGTACCTGACAGCTTTTGCTACAGCATAAATGACCACAAAATTTCAATGACTTGCAACAATACACAGGATTTTTCTTGTTTATGGTTTCTGCAGATCAGCTGGGCAGATGTGCTTCAGGCTGCAGTTCTGTTGTTTGTCTGAAGCATACTGAGTTCACATGATTCCACATGTCTCAGTCTTGGGCCCAGGCTGAGCAGGGCAGGGACTCTCTGGCATGTTCTTTTCAAAGCAGATACTGGAAGCTTCCAAGGGGAGAGGAGAAATACCTAAGTTCTAGGCTTGTAACAGGCACATTCTTATTTATTCCCACATTCCTTTAGGCAAAGTAATTCATATGGCCAACCTCAACATCAGTGGAGTAGAGATCTGTACTCCACCCATGAAGGTAGAGGATGATGGAGTAAGCATTTGCTGACTAATAATCTGCTATAGTGTGATATGAAAGTATTAACCAAAAGCATTTGCTGTTTTTCAAGTACCTACTGCTCAAAAGAATCACTATACTGAAGTGGCATATTTTAAGTCATATTCTGCAATCCTTCATAATGATAATAAGTTTTAAAAATAATTTGATAAAATAGCTAAAAGAATCTACAAAGAGAAAACATTGCAGAAGAATTTAATTTGTTAATGTAATCTAAGAGAATTAAGAGAAGAGAAAAACATGGAAGATAGGATAAGTTTAAACAATTATGAATAAACAGTATTAAACGTTAAAAAGTAGAGAGGGAAGAAACTCCTGGGAAAGAATATAAATCAGAATGAATTTTATAAACTAAAACATTAAAGATAAATCTCCAGCAAGGTGAAACATGCTCATACATCTACCATAGGACAAAAATAGAAGTGCATATTTCTAACTAGGTCCTCTTGGTTCATTTCTCAAATCCTGAGATCCTCGAAGGGGAGGAGAATCAAGGGGCAAAGGGGGCTCCTTGTTCTTCCCCATCACCTGGGCCTAGCTATTTGAATACTCTTTATAAATCCTGTGAAGGTGAGAAACTAAAGTTTTTGACAGACAGCCACACGTGAGCATGGTCAACCATGTGGACTTTGCGCACACACGGGAGCACAAAGCAGCAATCCAATTCATTTTTAAATCAGTCTTCAGCATTTATTTTATTGGAATTATTTAGCTATTTTTAGCATTCTATGCTCTTTGAGCATAGAACTATTTTCTTCTTATTTTTAAGAGTAAATATTTCACTTAGAACTATAGCAGATATTTAAATGACTTGAACAGCTGAATTGTATTTGCATATTATTTCTATATTGCTGAAAGAGTGTTGTAAATGAATTCAGCACCATGGTGTTAGGGGACTAGAAAGAGAAACTTGGGAACCAACAGATTATTATCAAGGTAAAGGTACATATTCCCCAGGTGGCAAATTCTACCTATTCTAGCTTTTATTATCCTTAGGATAGTGTTCTATTTATTTCATGAGTACAGAAGTTTTAATTGGATATGTCATGTTTCAAAGACAAAAGAAATGCCTAATTCACTCTAACAAACTTGTTAGTCACTGTTTATACCAAGAGGATTTCTACTCTATGGAGAATAATATTGTTTTCTTTTTCCTTTGTTGATAAATCAAAGTTTTACACTGACCTACAGCAGTCAAGCATACTTTAAAGCAAAATCACCTCAGTCTAACACAGATATGCATCCTTTTAGCTTTGTGTATTCTTTTTGCCCTTCTATTAATTCTTTAAGAAATGTTGTATCCTAAAAATAATTCAATAATAAAATATTAAATTTGTCACAATAATTTATCTGATTAGAAAACATTTGTTATAACTTTTAGTGTATTTAAATTTCAATAGTGTTAACTGAAATTTTATGATTATTTTTTTCCTTTAATTTTGATATCTTGCTTGTACATTTTTGCTTGGTTGAAAGGTTGTGGTAGTCAAATGCATCGTCAGTATATAGGAATCATTTATAGAAACAACTTCACCTGTTATCTGGGTTTCTGTGTGTTATACAGTGACAGTTTTCCTGGAAATGAGATTTTTATGGTTTACTCTGCCTACTGTGTGATCTTTTACCTGAAGAAAAGGGGGTGGTAGGGGCTGTTACAGTTTCAGTCCACCCTAATTCGGGTACTGTTTGCTTTGTTCAGCAATCACTCTGATCATCCTGGCAGGGAACAAGATCCAGAGAACAAAACTAGTAGTGACTGTGTAGATAAGAAGGCAGTGAATTCTGCTTTTAAGGCAAAGGGGGAATAGTCTACAAAAGAATGAAAATAGGAATAAAAGTATAGCATTGTTAACCTGAAGATCTGTTGTACCTTTGAAAATCTTACACTGGGGGAAAAAAAGACGCTACAAAGGTACGTAATTATGTGACTGAAAATCTTGGAAAAGGTCACCATTTAGTTTCTAGCCAAATACTTGACAATAAAATAGGCTAGAGTATTCATAATTGAGAAAGCAGAACCTTTTTCCTTAAAATGACAGGACAGTGTTTCAGCATTATATGAGTTACCATAATATATTATTTATTCTCCACCAGAACAACTCTGTGGATATGGTGAAGATGATGGGGTCAAGAAGAGTACTCCAGAGAAGAATGGGAAAGAAATGTCGGAGCAGACATGGCAGAAGGTAGTGCAATCTTTAAGATATTGAGCTGAGGAAGTTAAATCTGAATTTTAACATAAAGGATTATAGTTTAAAACGAGGGCTCATGAACTTAAACCTTGTGTGCATCCTTAATTTAAATTCATAATTCAAAAGCATTGGCTTGCCAAAATGGGTTAAAAAAATCAATGTTAGTGAAATAAATGTGCAAACACTTGTGCTTCTGTTGACATAGATTAAAAATATCTCAAAGATGAAATGAAGAGAATGACAATGGAAATTAAAAAAATGTATACTATATGTGCTTATTAATTATAATTTAGCAATTTAACTTTAAAATGGAACATGATGAGACTCTGTTATACTTCAAAAGGCATACAGGTTTAAAATATTTAAATGATTAAAACTGAGCATAGTTTTAACTTCGGTAAAGTAAAATGGTAACATGTTTATCATTTAATTTTAAACTTAAAAATATACATGACCCATCTCATTTTAGATAGAAATTTATGACCATATAATTTTGGATAGCACTCCCTGCTTTAATAGACCCACTTGTATAAACCCTGTAGTCACTTTACATCATGTCTGTAATTAATAATAAAATGTTCTTTAAAAATCTTAACATTGATCTTTACAATTTTATACTTAATTCATATTTTTGTATATAAACACATTATTATCAAGATCCATTAAGTTGGCTTGGTTGCATTTTAGCCTCTTTGTTATTGTTATAAAGGAAAATATTCTTTAAAAAATTTGTTTTAGTGTTTATGTAGTTTTGAGAGAGAGACAGACAGACAGACAGAATGTGAGTGGGGGAGGGGCAGAGAGAGAAGGAGACACAGAATCTGAAGCAGGCTTCAAGCTCTGAGCTGTCAGCACAGAACGCGATGTGGGGCTCCAACTCATGAATGGTGAGATCGTGACCTGAGCCAAAGTTGGACGCTTAATCAACTGAGCCACTCAGGAACCCCCAAAATTTTCTTTAAATGTTTTCATCCTATAACTGGTTGTCATTTGCTACACTAGATACTTAGATAAAGCTGGAAATACACAAATATATAAACAAATATTAATGCTGCTACTTATATTTGTTTCATCTGTGACTTGACTTATAGGAAATCTAGGAATTTACAACAGATGATGTGATCCCTTATACTTCTAGCACTTGCCATATGTCAGGTAACAAAGGCTGTCATCTCATTAATACTGAGTAACACATATCAGGTTACCACAATAACATACAGAACAAGAAATGCTCACATTCATTTATCTTAAGGTAAATATATAATTGAAATTACACATTATCAACTGGAATGTCATACAGTTTGAATAGCTTCTTTGTTTCAGAACAATATTTTTGTTTGCTGGGGTTTGTATAATTTATCTCTGGCTATATAATACTATGCTACTATCTACCACTATCTTAGGGTAGGAACCCTGAGGAAATCTGTTATTTCTTTCCACCTATGGCTACTACCATAGTGGATCCAGAAATCCATTTTAAGTCTTTAAAACCCAACAGGAATTATTTGCATTGGACCATACTAATTTGCCACTTTTTTTTTTATATTAACCTAATGTAATTGTATGAGTCATGATTTAACCATTTTTAGTTGGGTTTCCTTATTTTAAAAGGATGTATTGTAAACTCATTCAAAATAGGATTAAAAGATAGTAACAACTTGAAAACGGTATTTACTTACATAGTAGAAATGAAACATATAAGATTATTTTTTAATAATATATTAACATTTCACACTATTATGGTATGAGTTGAGTCCCCCGACCAATGTTATCCTGTGAAAGTCCTAATCACTAGCATCTAAGCATGTGACTATATTTGGAAATGAGGTCTTCAAAGAGTCAGTTAAGTTAAAATGATTATTAGGGTTTAAGCTACCCAGTATGGTATTTTTTTTATGGCAGCCCTAGCAAAGTATTATAGACACTTTACAAAGTCAAGTGTTTTATTTCAGTTTTGAAAGGAACCACCTTTCTGGTAAATCATTTAAACGATCAGTACTGGAGGAAAAGTATGCACTTGAGCTGATTTACAGAAAAATCAAATACCTTTAACAAATCCCTAGGCTTTCATTTTCAAATATATATTGAAATTTTCTTTTCTATTTCTGGAGGCTTAACATCAGGTTAACAACAATTTTAAGAGTGTACTTTGAGCAACACTTTAATTTGTGCTATGGACTATGGGAAGTAGTGTCTCTGTTTTGTTATTTGTCCTCCATTTTAAACTTAAATGCGATTAATTTTGACCAGTTCTTATGAGTAAACATAGATTCACTTTAGGCAGTTAACATACTTAAACATTTTAAATGTAACAGACTTTAAACAGACATTTTTCCAGTGTTATATAAAATTTTCATGAGTTGTACCTAACATAAATGGATTTTAGTCAAAAGAAAAAGATAATGCTAATTTCCAGAATTGAAATCTCATACTTAAGGTGTTTGTTACATTTGTTCATAACATATTTTAATCAAAAGTACAAAGTAATTTGATCTAATTCAGCAATATTTAATGCAAGTAATTATATTTCAGCTCAAATAATTTTATTAAGTAGCTGTTATGATTAATAATAATAATAGAGACAATAATGAGGTGGTAATGGTGATGATAAACTGTTTAGAACTCACTGTCTATGAGGAATTGTGGTGTATGATCATGTTCAATACTTGTAATCTACAAGACAGATGTTACTAATCCCATTTCACAGATAAGGAAACTTTAAAATAGGTTAAATATTTTACCAGGTTAAAGTAACCTGAGCTGGAAGTAAGATATAGCACAGAAAATATTCAATATCCCCAAGACCATACTGTTTCTTAATATTTTTGTATCACTACTGTCAAAATCAATTTTTTAAAAACAGTATAATTGCTTATTTCCACAAAATAGATTTTAAAAAATACAGTTTATTCTACTTACTTCACCATGGAATTAACCTGTTAAAATATTTTAAAATATGTATATGAAAAGTATACTATTGTTTGCAGTGATTAAAACCACTAAGAAACTGAAGAGGTTGTAAAAAGGTGATATTCCCTATCTGGTAGTAGTGTTTACTAAATGGAGAATAAAATTTGGCATACAATGATTTTGAAAAAGTAAATGATTTTTAACCAGAGTTCATGTGCTCTTGAACACTGTATTTTTTGTCACTTTATCCAGCTCTTCAGTGAAGTATTTGCATTGAAAAGGAACAATAGAATTTCTCTTGCATATATGCACAGAGGTCTGCAATAGTCTGATACAAGCTCTTTCATATACCTCTACTCCAGGTCAAGAGTAAGCCCTATAAAGACATAGATCTAACAGTAAGGGAATGTATCATATTACAGAAAAGCAAATTTAAATTAGATGAGATTCTTAATATTGTGTTGGGAAATATCCATGTCCTGGGACAGGATAACTAATCAGTAAAATCTGTTGAATTAAATGAAGAAGGTCGACCTCACAAGAAAAGTAGGGAGTGTAGAAGTACAGGTAAATCAGAAATGACTGAAAGTAATGTTTAGGAAACAGCTTACATCTTCACCACCTTAACTAAATCCAGTAAACTGGAAAGTGGTAAATATGTGCATATTTTCATCTTGCAGATTTCTGGAATATTTTATATCCTTGGTTTTCAATACATCAAATATGTTTTCACCTTTGAAGAATTGTTTTAAAAGTAAAAATGAGTCTATATAGTTTCCCAATCATTTAGATTTCTTGCTTGACTCCAGTCCTTTGTTCATTTCCCATGTGTATCTGGGCGACTCTTCTTCCCCACATAGCTTGTAGAATACTGTGAGGGGCACAAAATCTTGAATTTGAATCCCAGTTCAAAGAATGTTTACCTCTCTGCATTATTTAAGTTTTCAGAGCCTCTGTATCCTCTTCTGGGAAGATAATTGTTGGCTCTACTTACCTCACATGGTTTGGGGATGATCTAGAGAGATCATGTTTATGAAGCCATCCCGTAAACTGTACTTTACAAACAATAGTGATTATTTGTTTTTCAAGATTTAAGCTGAAATCAACTCCTTGAAAGTTTCATATTCATGGCTTAGAATTAATTGCTTTGTCCTTTTTGCCCAGACTTACGGCACTTAGATCCTGTCCTTAATCAGTTTTATTTACGCATGTGCCTTTCTTTCCAAATAGTTTTTGAAATTTCTTAAGGTCAGAAATTGTATGTTTTCATTTCTTTGTCCTACAACATGAACATTGTTTATTGAAATAAATTAATGGAATATTGGAATAATTGTAATTTTAAGTTGTTAGACTTTTTTTGGTAAATGTTTCCTTATTGTATAAACTAAGGACCTCATGACTGCTAAAATTACATTTTTCTCACTTAGAATAAAGTAGACTTGGTAGATTATTTTTTTAACTAGGTAATCATTTTTTCATATGATTGTTAGATTTTGAAGAAAATTGTTATTTTATTAATAAAGTTTCTCTATGTATCTATTTTTAGATTTTGTATAAATTGTTTTTTTCTCTGAAAATATTTTTTCACACTAATTAGACTACATAGCTAAAGTGCTTATCTCAGAAAACTGCAAAGTTTATTAGCATACTTAGTTCTGTGTCACTTTGTGTAGAATTTTAACTTCTTTTACCATCTGTCCTTTATTTAACAGATGTATTATTGCATTTTATAATGTATTTATCTACACCACCTTAGAATTATTTAGAAATTAAGTACTTTAGATTTATTTTGTCCTTGTGCTAAGTGTAATTTTATTTTCATAAATTAGAAATGATAAAAAATATACAGCAGATTATGGTTTTTGGACTTTTAAAAGAATAAATTAAACTCTAATGTTTAGGTCATTGAATTGGAAAGCCGGCTAAAATCTTTTGAGAAAAGGTCAAGAAAATTAAAAGAAGGGAATAAAAAATTAATGAAAGAAAATGACTCCCTGCAATCACTCTTAAAGCAGCAACAGGAAGATGCAGAGGACAGGGAAAAAGAGCTAGAACAGCTACAAAGGGGGAGTAAAGAAGTAGAAAAAGATAAAGCTGGACTTCAAGTAAAAATCAGTGAGCTGGAGAGAGAAGTCACTTCCCTAAGGAGACAAGTGGCAGAAGCTAATGGTTTGAGAAATGAAAATGAAGAGCTGAAGAATTCAATGGAGAAACTGCAGCAATTAGCAGACAAAGCTAAATCTGAGATGGCCACCACGGAAGTGAGGTCTGGACAATATGATTGTAAGACAACCACTACCAAGGTTAAATTTAAAGCCGCCAAGAAAAAGTGCCCTGTGGGCCGTTACCACACTGTTCTCAATCACTCCATCAAGGTTATGAGCAATGTGTTTGAGAACCTCAGCAAGGACGGCTGGGAGGATGTGAGTGAAAGCAGGTAAGGCTCTCATTAACTTAGCTCTGTGGTGGGGACACTGTGCATATGTAAAGCACCAGCAAATGGAGATTGAATTTCAACTACTGTCGATTTGGTATTCAGAAAAAATACTGTCAGATCCTTTGAAATATCTTGGGAGGTCTTGTTCTGAGCTTATTGACTGAAATTTGCATGCAAAATTAGCCACAACTGCATGAGTATTTGAATAGGTGCCAGGAAACCCAAAAGAAGGCAATGCTTGATTTCTTCCAGTGATGCTATTTTCATGCAGTCATGAGGCTTGAAATTGACAGTTTGGCAGGTTGATTTAATTTGCTGGCCCTTTGCATATTCACCACTGACAGCTAAGGATTCCCAGGCAAGCCTACTAAGTCGGTTTAGTTATCTTGTGACATGCCAACCTGGGAGGAGAAACATTTTTCCCCCTTAATTTAGTTAGATAAATTTTGAATGACCCATTTCAGCTTGTTACCAGATGTCTACAAGCTGTTTAACATCCTTTAAATTAAGAACCATCTTCACTAATTATTTCATGTATGTATTATGCAAAGTCATTGTACTAACTTTAATTGAATGGTGGTTAAAAATCAGTTCTTTAAAGTTAAAGCTCTATAAATTCCTGGTCCTAAGTTATACAACACCTAGTGAATAGCAACAGGAGAATACTAAAAATCTATAATATTTCTTTTCCTTACCCCTGGCTATACATTCGTATATGTACTTGAAGCACATGAGTAAAACCACAAAGGCAGGTGGATAGTAGAACACCTCTTTTTATATCTATGTAATAGGGAAGTTCAGTGTTGCCAGAGTTGCCAACAGACAAACAGAACTATTTTCATAATTCTGTCTTGTTTTATAGTGGTATGTATTTCCTTTTATTTGTCTAAATTTGTTTTTTTTTTAATCCCCAAAAGACATGTGTTTCAGATTTGGGATGTCCCTGGATGGTGTAGGGGTGGAAGAGTTTTCCCTTCTTCCCTTCTAGGTTCTTTAGCTGGTCTCATAATGAAATTGATTTAAGAAAGATTAACAAGAGAAAAGTATTGGAAGTTTAATAATATGCATACCTCCTGTATACATGGTAGAGGCCCAAGAAAACTGAGTACCCCCAAAACAGCCAAAACCATCACCTTCAATACCACCTTCAGCTAAAGACAAAAGAAGATGAGGTCAGAATGTCAGTTATGGGAGGTTATCAGGAAAAGCATAATAAACAAGGGTAAGGTTCTTATGCAGAGTTAAGCCCTTGTCTTCTTCATTGGCAAGAATTTTTACAGATTTAGACTCATCCATCGCTTCCTGGTATAAGGAAGCCTACACCCTTACAAATGGAGATTTTCCATATGCATGCCAGTGTCTCTTAGAAAAGGGTAACTTCTACTTGATTCTCAGAACTTGTCCTATGTCTGTTGTTTCCTAAAAGTAATTCGTATGCCAAAGAGACATATTTGCGGGTGGCAAATTCTGTTCCCCTACTATCACACCTTTGAAAATTCCCCGAGAAGTTTCACAGTCCAGAAGCTAAGCTGACAGATTGATTGCTTCATATCTCACAGAACCAGTGTCACAGTCCTGAGAATAGGTCAGTTTAGTTAAACAGTTGTGTCTTATTTCAGCAGGTGGGTCTTGCAGGTGGGCTCCCAAAGTTAGGCCTATTTTGTGAGAGAAATGAGGCATTTAAAAAGGCATTTCTATGGAAGTGAAATAAAAACAGAGGATAATGATTGGAGCAGACTATAAAATCAATCTTGAATCCTGAAGGCAGCCAGTGGAGAGAAGACATTTCTAGAGGTAGGGGCTGAAGCATCTTTGCAGTTTGAGTATCTCCAGTGATGTCATTGGTTGTTTAGGTAAACTTTCTGAGTGGCCCACACAGCAATAGGCATGAAGATTATCTAAACATGAGCTATTGTGGTGGTTTCTCTGAAGTGTATATGAAGTGATCTAGCTTCATTTTGCAGAGCTTTGTGGGGGGGAAAGTCAGTTTTAGTTCTGTGATTAGTTTGATTCCAAGTGGAAACGTTAGTTTGGAGAGTCATAGCCAGATATTTGAAGAAACCAGAAGAATTCAGGATTCCATCTAGTTTATAGGTAAACAACAAACCCTCAAGGTAATTAATCAGAACTAGAATCTAATATTCACAAAGGTGTGTTATTGAAACATAATTATTCTCTTCTAAATCACCTTAATTTCTACTAAAGACAGCCAAATTAAGATTAATTTGTTTGCAAAACAAACCTAGTTTCAATAAACTTGGCCTGATTATTTACATAAGTCCAACAAAGAATACTGGTTGACTGTATAGACTCTTCTTAAATCTGTTTTGCTGAAACTTTTCATAAGGATTTTCAGACTGAACTTTTCAAAGCTTCTCAAGGCCAAGATGCCAATCCAAGGATTTGCCACTGGAATTGCTTGCAATAGCAATAGATTGGGGTAAATTTCTCTCTTCTTGAAGTCCTTCAAATATCCTGAGGTTTCTTCACCTGCTGGGAAGTAACCATCCTTGCTTACCTGGTATGGCTGCCGGGAACCCTGTAAACAAGCTACCAGGATGTTTTTTCAAGAAGTTTTATTGACTCCATAAAGTCACCTTTCTTCCTTAAAGCTGTCTGGTCATAATCTGAGTCTATGCATACCTCTCTAAAATATGACATTCCAGTCACAACTTTGGTAATATACTCATTGTTTCCAATTATGTCATGTTACCAAGAGAACAGATTCTTATTGAATTTATGCCAAAAAAAAAAAAAATAGATTGCCATGAAAATATAAGAATGTTCACTAAGAGTTTCCAAATTCTGGAGGGATCATTTAAGGAGAAAAAGATGTTTCAATTGTTTACACAGGTCCATTTTACCAAATTGCTGTAAGTCCTTGCTAACTTAAAAGGAAAAGTTTTCTTAAATCTGGAAAAACACAACGTTTAAAAAATTAGCAATAAAACAAAGTCACAAAACTTATAATCATCCTTATCAGTTCATTAAGTCCCATGTTACTAATTTTTGTTCTGCTTGAATCCAGTTTTCCCCTTATGTTCTGGAAACTCTTATCCAGTTTTATGATCTTAAAGGTATTAGAAACTTGTATTTTGGAATATTTTCCATGAGTCTCCTTGGAGATCAAGCATTTTCCAAACATTTTTGCAAAAGTTTCAGTGTAAAACAATAAGTCCGTAAATGACAAAGAGTTAAAAAAATGGCCATGGTTAAAGATCTGGTGAGAGTTCCTTACAATGCAGTTGACAGGAGGGGTGCCTGAGTGGCTCATTCTGGTATGCCTCAGACTCGGTTTCAGCTCACGTCATGATCTCATAGTTCATGGGATTGAGCCCCACGTTAGGCTCTGCACTCACAGAGCAGAGCCTGCTTGGGACTGACTCTCTCTCCCCCTCTCTTTCTGCCCCTTCTCTGCTCACACTCTCTCAAAATAAATAAACATTTTTTAAAAATGCAGCTAACAAGGAAATTTGGTTATTTCTGTGATATATAATATTTCAAGATAACAACTGGAATTATAAATGATAACATTATGTCAGGACAAATCAGATTTTTAGGAATTTCACGCAAATTCCAGTACACTTAAATTAATAACATATATCTACACAAATATAACCAAAAAAGTTTAGCATCACTTATTTGACAACACTTCCCATATAATTTAACATATCAAGTCAGCCTAATTAGCTTAATACATTTTTTGAAATGTTCCAGGGATCTTCTGAAATATCTGAGTTTCTTCCAGGTCAGAAAGACTTCATTTAGAATTTGATTTGGGGGAGTTTGTCCAGAATATCAAAACGTTTTGGCCACTTGATCATGGGTCACTGTTAGATAATACTTATCTGTTATCTGTTTAAGGGACAAGACAAAAACTTCACAGGCAAATACAGAAGTTCACATAGTTCTCAGCAAAACTTCTTTCTTTGTATCAAGAGGACTAGGTTTATTTAAATAATCAAAAACCTGATTATAAAAATAACAAAGCACGGGGAATTATTTTGATAAAAACACAAAATCTTTGCCTTCAAGGTAGATTAGTTTAAAAGGTAAAGAAGAACCTTTCACAGTCTCTTATGAAGAATACACAGGTAGTCAAGAAAACGTTATCCTTTTACCAGAGACAGAATCAATTTGTAAAATTGTAGCAGCTGCCTTTTGATATTAAAATTCACTCAATTAAGTTAATTTTTATCTTAGCCAGTCCTGCCCATCCATAAAATTCCTTTCTAAAGATTCCTTTCCACAGACTTTCTACAAGTTTCAGATTTTGTCTTGATTTTCCTCTTTTCCATTTTTAAATAACCAGTTTTATGTTGAGATCTTTACTTTATTTTCATTCAACAAAATGCATTTCTATTCCTTTTTTTTTTTTTTTACTGGAAACATATATCTTACTTTTCTTGCATTTAGAGATGTTTTTCATATTATTTCTAACAGTTTTAGTTACATTTATTAATTAGAATTCCTAACCCTTAGAAACCTTAATTTCTAGTGAAAACTAAGTGAGCAATTGTGAACTGTGTGTTGCAACAGCATTCTTTAGATTGCCAAATTTATGAGTACATTCCATAATGTACAGTCTTTCAATATGCAACAAGACATGTTTACTAAGAGACCCAAATAGTTCTTTAATTCCTCTGTAACAACCAGAAGTAGATAGGCCCATGTTTAGTAATTATATTATCTTATTTGGAAATGATCTAGATATTCAGTGAATTTCTCTGAATTTAAGTTAGCAAAACTTTAAAGGTTCAACTTACCTAAGATATTTGGGGAACTGTTTTTAAGAACACATACTGTTAAATGTAATCTCTGTTAAAAAGTTTCCCTAAAAACTCTTACCACTACTAATGTCTATCTTAATCACTCGCTTCCAATAATTATGTTTAGACTACCACTGAAAGCTTCATGAGACATTAGACACAGCCAGCCATCACCCTAAGTTATCCTTGCTGATAAATTTCATAAGAGATACAACATGAAGTTATTTGACTAGTAAACCAAGGCAGAATAAAATTTGTATCTCTGCATTATATTCAATGTTGATAAATCTAAAGACATACCTATTTTAATGAAATCAACAAACTTAAACTAGTTTTTATTTACCAAAGATCATACCAAGTCATGTGAACTTGAGAAACATATGGATCCATTTTTGTTAATTTCTGAGAATTCAATTTATATAAGTGTTTAATTTTCTTTATGTGAATTAAATAGAGCTATTTTTCAAGTTAATTTTGGTAATATCATCTGGAGGCAGAAAAATATCACAAATCTACAGCATACATATACAGACATACAGAGACCTTAAAATTTTAGACATGAGACAGGTATGAAAATGTAGAACTTACTATTAAAAGAACAGTAAAAATGAGTTAAATTTATCTGTTCAGATAGCTAACGATTTTTTTTGTTTTTACCAATATTTGTGGAGAAGACATTGATTTTTTATTTGCCAAAATTTCAAATGACCTTTTCCCCTTTTGTTCTTCTGATAAGAATTACCTCCTTGAAGTTTGTAGAACATTTACATCTCAAAGGCACAGGGAAGGAATGCAAGCTCCTTTAAGAAGAACTTTGGTTTCCCAAGGCCAATATTTACAAGCCTTTTGAAATAAATAGCAGAGGTTTGGGGAATGGTAAAAAGGATTGGTGGACTTTTAATTATTTCTGGAACCTTACCTAAGGTCCTATAAAGACTAGATGTTTTAAAACAAGGACAGCTGTTGGAATTCCTCAAAGAATTGCTACAAGGTATCTAAGAACTGTCACACCCATCCAACTACCTTGAATGTTTTTCTTCCCCTCTGGGTATATTTAGTTTAGGAGAGAAGCCCTAAAAAAAAAAATTCCTGTCAAGCACTGAATATCAGCTTTATTCACAAATTCAGTCAGACTCATAGCTTCCCATCTAATTTCCATTTTTTTAATCTACCCACCAAATCACAGGAGGTAATCCATTTATGAAAACTTTTGTGGATCCAATATTCTGCTTTTTAAAATTTTTTTTTAATGTTTATTTTTCTGAGAGAAAGAGAGAGAGAGCACACGCAAGCAGGAGTGGCAGGAGGGGCAGAGAGGGAGACACAGAATCCGAAGCAGCCTCCAGGCTCGGAGCTGTCAGCACAGAGCCCGACGCGGGGCTCGAACTCACAGACCGCGAGATCATGACCTGAGCCGAAGTCGGACGCTTAACCAACTGAGTCACCCAGACGCCCCTAATATTCTGCTTTTTTAATCTTTCCACCAATCACAGGAAGTAACCCATTTACAACAACTTTTGAGGGTTCTCCCTTAGTTTAAGAAATTCTTTAACTATGGCTCTTAATTCAGCCTTTGACCAAGGAGTGGAAGATAGCTGAGGAGTATGGCCCCCAGTCGCAAGTGATTTTGTTTTAAAAGGTAACTGTTTAATAGTCTCTTCAGAGTGGAAAGGTAGTTCAGACAAAGAATTAGTGAAATGTGAGCATTCAGGTAAAGACTGATAGAGGGAAATAGTAGGAGTTATGTCAGCCTTAATGACTTTTGTTTTAGGTACCTCTTGGATCTTTAGTATTTCATTTGCCCAATTTTCCAAATATCCACCTCCCTTTTCTTTTTTGATGAGAAACTTATCCCCAGTGTTTGCATTTTAAAGAATGGCTCTTAGGTCCTACAGAAGATGCGGGCAGAAAACTTCTATCACAAAGGCATAGAGAAAGTAAGTTTTCTCCAAGATGGAGTTTTTGGGACATATTTGCTTCTTATTAGAAGTCCAGGGTAATTTAAGTTTTTCCTTTTTCTTAAGTGCAGGACAATTCTGTTTCCAGTGTCCCAATACTACAAGCAGTTTGAGTTGAATAGGTGAGGTCTGAGGGTTGGTGACCAGTGAGCTCTGAATTGCTGCCAGAGCCACATTTCTGGTTTTGTAGAAACTTGCAGAGAGGTGGGAAGATTTAAACAAGAGTCCCAGATAGCCGAAAGATATTCTAGAAGGCCAGGAACAGGGAATTGGAGATAAATGGGTGTGGAAGAACGTGGAATTTATTTTAGATATTGTGACAAATAAGCCCACTGACCCAATCAAAGGAGGGACACAGATACTGGGAGCACAGTGAAGCAAGGCTTTAATCAACGTTCTTGCAAGAGCGGGTGTCTGATGGACAAGCACACTTGGAAAGGCAATTTATCTCCTAGTGTGCAAGTCCCTCCCCTGATTTCTCATTGGCTGAGTGCTACAGAGATGATAGCCTTACCCTGACATTGCCTATGCCTGTGTAAGGCAAAAAGTAGTCTGATTGAAACAAATGTACATTCTTGAGGTGACACAGAGACTTCAGTTCTTTGGCGCATGCTCATAGCAAAGCCCGAGAAAAATAAGCCCATGAAATGGAGTGGGGAAGAACCAGGAAGTGAAGTGTCTAAGGGCTTGGGACTCAATTGTTGGTTGGGGGGGGGGGGGGGTTCATACATATTTCCAATAGGTTGTAAACCTTTTGTTAACTAGACAGCACAACTTTTATTTGGTATTTCTAAAAATGAATCATTCTCACAAATATGGACTCTAATTTTCGTTCTGAATATAATTTCTGTTCTTTCATATTGTCAAGGAAATCCTTAGGGCTAGCTGTTACACTTCTTTGTGTCCACTTTTTAATTTGGCCTTTCCATAGGTACCAATAAGACAATTGTTTAAGATAAGGGCTTTCTAAAAAAAAAAAAAAATTCGGGGCGCCTGAGTGGCTCCGTTGGTTGAGCGTCCGACTTCGGCTCAGGTCATGATCTCGCGGCCAGTGAGTTTGAGCCCTGCGTCGGGCTCTGTGTTGACCGCTCAGAGCCTGGAGCCTGTTTCAGATTCTGTGTCTCCCTCTCTCTCTGACCCTCCCCCGTTCATACTCTGTCTCTCTGTCTCAAAAATAAATGAACGTTAAAAAAAATTAAAAAAAAAATCAATTACAGAAGTTTTTCCAATTCAAAGGATCTCTCGTCTGGCCATTGACAGACTTAAAGACAGAATATTCTCACTGACATAAAGCCAAGCTCTAAAGACACAGAATAAGATGACAGAGACAAAAGAAAGCAATTATCAAGTCTGAGAGGAAAGGGATCAATAGAAAACAAGAGTGCTCATAACAAATTTTTACCTGAGGACCAAATTTTACCAAAAAGCTCCACAAAGATTGTCTCCTGCTAGTCTAAATTTAGATAAGGACTCTTACCATTCTCACTTCCATCAGACCCTACATGCAGAGATCCAGGAGACTGATGGGTAAGAATTCTTAACTTCTGCCAGCTTGTGTCCCAGAATTCAGAATCTGTCAGCTGCAGCATCCCTGGAGTGAGTCGTGATGGTCCCTTCACAGGTTGCCAAAACGGTAGGGGCAGAAATGTTTTCCCTTCTTCCTTAAGTCTAGAGTCTTTGGTCTAATAATGAAATTGATATAAGACAGATTAACAGGAAAAAGTTTAATAATATGTATACCTCTTATTTATATGGGAGAGACCTAGGAAAACCGAGTAACTCCCCCAAATGACTGATGCCATCACCTTGAAACTATCTTCAGCTAAAGACAAAAGATGTTGAGGGTGAGGAGTCTGTCACAGGAGGTTATCAGGAAAAGCACAGTATACAAGGGTAAAGTTGTTATGCAGATTTAAGTCCTTGTCTTAGCCATTGGTAAGAGTTTCTAGGGATTTAGAGTACTCTATCTCTTGCTGGCATAGTGAGGAAGGCATCCTTACAAGTAGGAGATTTCTTAATCAGAGACATAGAACTGAAATTTATCTTAAAATGTCTTTCTCAAACTTGTTTGCATCTATTAGATTTATCTGAATTTTATAAAGATTCCAAAGCTCAGATGTGAGGTTTTCCAATCGGATGGAGGCCACCAAATGTGGGGCAGCCCCTTTGAGTGGAAACTGGGGGTATAGGTGGTAAAAGAATTCACTCAAGGCAGAACAAAAGAGAGAGATGTTTACTGAATACCCCACAAGGGAGCAGCAGGCAGGACAGCAAAGGAGAGACTGTCTCCCACAAGAGAATGGTGGGGGGCTGTAGTTAAATGGGGAAGGTGAGGAGGTATGGGAATGTATGGAATTTTCCTTTTTTGGTACCTGTGCCCAAGTGTAAGTAGCCCATTGGTCAGCTAGGGCTTACATATATCTTGGGTGAGTTGCCTAATGGGCCTATTTGTATTCAGCCGGGGGTTTGGGGGTCACTGTGGGCCCTTCATCCTCACTCAGATTTCTTTTGTTCAGGTTGGTTGCCTGAAAGCAGCCTCTACATAGGCCACACCCCAGAATAATTAAATCATAACTTCTGTGGTGGGATGCAAGCTTTGTAGAAGGACTCTTGCACAAAGAGTCGTGACACCGAGGCTTTTCTTACCAGGAAGTGAGTTTATTTGTGCTGACATGGGCTCAGAGAGTTTGTACCTGAAAAGCTAAGCCCTGAATGCCACGTGGTGTAGTCTTTTATGCATTTTCTATTTCTTTGTCTCCCATATATGGGTAACGCATAAACATACAAGCTGATTGGGTGCTCTCATGTTACAGGGACCTGAGGAACGTCACATATGCACACAACCAGGTTGCCTTCCCTTATCTTGAGGTCTTTTCGTACCATATTCCTGAGGGAGGGGATTCTACCACAGCTTCACTATTTTTTAAGCTCTCCAGCTGATTCCAATATGTAGACAAGTTTGGGGACCACTCTTTTGTTTTTGTTTTTCAACTGTTTGTTTATTTTTGAGAGAGAGAGAGAAAGGGCATGCGTGAGTGCAAGTCGGGGAGGAGCAAAAAGAGAGGGAGACAGAGAAACTGAAGTAGGCTCTGCACTGACAGCAGAGAGCCCCATGCAGGGGCTTGAACTCACAAACCATGAGATCATGACCAGAGCCAAAGTTGGACTTTCAACCGACTGAGCCACCCAGGTGCCCCAGGAACCACTGTTTTAAATGATCATTGGGTCAAGCCCTCGTCTTCAGACAGGTAAAAAAAAAAAACCTTGAAAACAAATTGATGAAGGTGAGGAAGAAGGATGAATCTGCATTCCCATTTCTTTTTGACTCCTAAGATTTTCTTCCTTGTTCTCAAAAGCCATTAGAGATAAAATCCTACTCAGCTTAAAACCCACTAATCATTTATCTGTCTTCAAGGAAATCCTAGTTTCAGCTAATTATGTCTCAGCAGTTGATACTACCACACTCTTCATAATAGAAGTGGTGCAGTTTACTCATGCGTGAGTATGTATGTGTGAATAGATACATGAAAGCTAAGTAACACAGTCAGTTCTAATTTCATCGTATTGGTACACGTGAAGATGGTCACATATTTTGGGAGATGAATCATACAATATCTCTTAAAACATAAGATTGTCATTTAAGTTGCTTAGCAGTGAACTTGATTTTACATTGTGAGGATTAAGTGTTACATTTCCTGCCTGACAGAACACTCTCAGGAATCACTCAGCTGCAAAAAATACTCAAACAATTAGAAATCCCACAGTGGACCTTCAGGACTTTAGAACATTCTATTTCTTTTAGCTTTTCATAGTCTGAAATCTAAGAAATTTACTTGAATACTGAGAAAAGCAGAACTTTGTCCTTCATATATGAATATAAAATACTTTATTATATAATTATGACCTTGTTAGTATTTATATATTAATGACTATTTATCTTTCATAGTTGAGCAGTATTACAAAAACATGCTATCAAATGACAAAAATAATATAATACAGTTTAGAAATGAGTGTGAAGTCCTTCATTCAAGTGAAAACAATCCATGGAATGAGCGAGTACGCTGCCTAGCAATCTATGGTGCGCTCTTCCTAAGGGTTTTGGGCAAGAAGGAGTTTTATAGAAGAAGCAATGCAGAAACAGGGCATAGTTGGCTGGGAGGTTAGGGATTGATTGGTTGGCTGGGAGGTTAGGGATTGATTGATTGATTGATTGATTGATTTTTATATGACCAGTATGTCCTGGTCTGTAGAGTAAAGTAAGTTAGCTAAAGCTGTGTTGGAGGATTGTGATTGGTGTGTATTAGGTTTCCTTGACAGTGAGGTGTTCTGTATAGACGTTGTTTTGTGTGACCTGTCACGCATTTCTGCCTAGATCTGCACATACACAATCATGGAGGGCTTTGTTGGCTTTCCATATCTGGCCTCAGGATTGGAACTGGCCCTTCTGTTTCTGATGCCAGGAGGGATTAACTTGCCTCTCTTCCTTGAGCCAGACCATGCTGGCCCCCTGGAATGGATCAGGGAGGGAAGAGGACTATGCAGACACCCAGCCTCCTAAGATTGTGAGATATGATAAGACAAACAGAGAAAAACCAGCTCGCTCTGGACTGCACTTAGGCAAACTTAATGACTAATCATAAATCACACATGGGTAGTATATATATCGCCCTGGCTGGAATAGCTAGTTGGAAGTCTTACCTGAGGGGAGGACGCTGGCCCAGGACCCTCAATCACCCAGGACCCTCAACCGGGCCTCCAACCTGGCAGTTCATTGCAGGGCTTCCCTAGCCAGAAAGTTGGATATTGTGAGTACATGATTTGATGTATTAATCCTTCTTTGTTCTCCTCTATACTTCTCTTCCTCTTTATATTTACTATAGTTGCTTAATTCCTTATATTTCCTTTCCCTTATAATTAATAAAGCTTTCTTCCATGAAACAAAAAGTTCAGCTATTGCAAATTACTATTATTCAGAACAGGTGTTTACTATAAATGCAGCTCACTTAGTTCAGATTTCTGATAGAGGCCAGACCACTGGCACAGCCTGCATTTTGTGGGTCCTGATACACAAATAACTTATCAATGCCCAATTCAGTGATGGGTGATTTTCAGGAAAAGTTGTTCATACCTCGAAAAACAGAATTTCATCAAACCATGTTTATCAAACTTGTGGATAACATGACATGAGAAAGGGGTAAAAAGTACTTTACAAAATATAATAAAAATCCCCAAAGATAACAATAGACTGGGAAGATAGAGTTACACAGAAGACTACAGGGTCCATTACTTAGCTGGAAGAGCCAGTTGCTCAACTATACAATGGGGAAAATATGGGACTTTGCAATAGTATACATAAAAATATTTTAGGAAGTTTTAGTTAAATCTTGTTTGAGTCTACAGTACAATGTACATTCCAGAAAGCTTGCATAATTTTAGTCTGCATCTACCAAAAGTTGTACTAAGTAATTCACATAGTATCCTTGGAATATGAAATTGAATTCTGGACATAATGCTCCATCAAGATAAGGTGGAGTGACCAGGGTGAAAAAACATCTCAAAAGCACACATAATAGGAATGTTTGAATAAGCTAGGGATGTTTTTTTACGAGATGTTTCAAGCATCAAATGACCATATCCAAATATTTAAGAGATCATCCATGTGGAAAAGGAATTAGACTTACTTGAATGTTCTGCTCAACCTCAGCACTTTCATTCAATCTTCCTTCTCATTAATACAAACTATTAACATAATTTTACTTATTTTTCTTGTTATCTGAACCCACCCCTTTAGGATGAAAGCTGCATAAGGGCAGAGATATTTGTCTCCTTTATTCCTTGTACTTTATCCTTTGTGCTTAGAAGAGTGCCTGGCACATAATTGGTGCTTAGCAATGAATGATGAATGGACATTTTACTGAATGATGAGTGGACATAAGAGATGGAACTGAGATCAGTGGGTGAAAGCCTCGGATATTCAAAACTTGTCTCAGACTCAGGAAAACTTTCCTATGAGAAACGTTAAAGCTTTCTGCCCTGGCCCAGAAAGTAGTAAGTGCTCCAATCCTGGCAGCATTAAAACATGTGCTTCCCAGGTTAACGCTTAGTAGAAATACTACAGAAGTGGCACTACCAGGCATTTGGTACTCTAATTTAGATATCTAATTAGATCTATTTATCTAGTTATCTAATAAATATCTAAATATTCTAATTTGTTGATGAGATTTTACAATTTTGTAAAACACTTCTTTTTGGCATTTACTTTCTTTTCATTTAGATGACAAGTAAATAAGATGTTGAATTGTTTTTCAATAGGCATACTCTTTTTCTTTGCTAGATATACTTTTCAAATATGGTATACCTAAGGGAATTGTAATAAAGAGGATATTTGGTTGTGAAAAAAATCAGGATCACTGATGCAATATAACATTTATCAGGTGAAGAAACATGGTCCAGAGACAGTAAGTAACTGAAAGGGCCATATAGTCAGAACTCTAGTCCCAGGCCAGTGCTTGCTTAAGGCTGCTCATTCTACTGCAGTAGTAGGTCTCTGTGTAAGTGGTGTTCAAATTCAGTCACCAATGTGGATGTCCCATCAGGTTAATTAAAGAAGTCCTACTTGTACTTATTTATTCATCTTAGTAAGTTTGAGGTCATGTACAGAATTAACAGAAATAACAGACTGTAAAACATGTTTAGACTAATTTTTTTCTTAATTTAGAGGACCAGTAAATGTTCAAATTAAACTTCTAGCTTTAAGTGCAATATGTGCTAGAACAGTATTTGATCTTGAACTTAAAATGGGTACATTTAACAACTCTTCTTCTTGCGTTTCATGTTCCCCACTTTTTCCCAAAAGCAGTGATCCCGAGGCACAGACCTCTCAAAATTTAGGAACAATTATTGTAGAAACATCCCAGAAAATAAGTGCTATAGAAGATGGAAGAGACCAGAAACAAAGTGACCAAACAGAAGGTAGCCAAACGCAAGGAAAAGAAATGGTACGAATATATCCAAACACAGATGGCAAGACCCCAAAGGTATATGACACAGTGTTCCTTGATTATAAGCTATGTTTTTAATTTTATCTTATGTTTCATAACTTATTTTTGTTGCTAATAATTTAATTTGCATCCTTAAAAAATTTTTTTTCTGTGAAGTATACGGTGAAAATACTCAACTTTTTAATAATTTCTTAAGAAGACTAGTTAGGAATCACAAGACTCAAGGAACAATGTGATTGGTGAGTTTTATGAGTTTTAATTCTGCCTCATATATCCCAGCCTGGATGCTGAATAAACCTGCCACCTGGAAACACTTTCATCAAATGATGAAAGGCCCCAATAAAACCCTGTGCTCTCTTGTTAAGGGACCAAGAAAGGGGCAGCCAAGCAAGATAGAAAATTTTTACACAGTAATCACCCTACTGTACCCAAATACCACAGAAAAAATTGCAAACCTACCTCTACTCACATTGATAAAGACCTAGTGGGGAGCCTAGGCTTTTACTCTCACCTGGCTCTAAGGAGTCACCCCCAACTTCTCCTCCACCCATCAGGGTGGTGTTAGAGAAGACAAAATGAGGGGCCAGTGGTAATGACTCCCTGCCATCTTGTCATCAGAGGCCATATAAGGAGCTAGACATCTGAGTTCATCCATCAGTGAAAAGATGACCCTCTCCCTTCCTTGCAGGGTGATTTCAAAGGCCAAGGGCAGAGACGGGGACTGTCACACCTCCTGTATCTATAAAGCCTCTCACTCCCCACTCCCCACTTTGTCATTGGACTCTAAGTGAGGAGCAGAAACAAGTCCATGCTCCATCTCCCAGGCAGGATGGCATCAACCTTTGGGGAATTTGAACTTTCACCTCCACCAAGCAGTAATGAGGTGCTCCTCCCCAACCTCTTTGGTGGGGACTGCCCATTCCCAGTTGGCAGTAATGAGGTGGTGCTCCCTTGCTCCACCAATATGGTATAAGAGGAGGCCTGCTAGAAGAAATAAGTAAGATCCAGAGTGTTAAAATAAAATAGGCAAAATGTCCAGGATACAATGGAAAATTACTCATTATACCAAGAAATCAGAAAAACCTCAACTTGAATGAAAAGACAATCAACAGAAGCCAATAACAGGATGACACAGATGTTGGAACTACAGGACCAGCATTTTAAAGAAGACATCATAAAAATGCTTCAACAAACTGTCACAAACAGACTTGAAACAAATGAAAAAATAGAAAATCTCAAGAATGCAATGGAAAGTCTCAGCAAAGAAATAGAAGATATAAAAAAAGAACCAAATGAAATTTTAATAAGAAATAAGTGTTTTGTGAAGATTGTGACATCAATTCCTACCACTCAGTGTCATGTCAAGACTGATTACAACAAACGCCCACCATGAGAGGAAGAAAGGTTTATTTTTTACATAATGAAATACAGAATCTAGAATGAATTCACAAGTATAAACAACTGATTTTTGACAGAGAGGCAAAAGCAATTCAATAGAGGAAGGATGGTCTTTTCAATAAATAATGCTGGAGTAATTAATTGGATATCCCTAGACAAGAAAATGAACCTATATCTGAACCTCACACCTTGTGCAAAAATTAGCTTGCAGTGGATCACAAATATAAGTGTATAACATTAAATCATAAAAATTCTAGAGGGAAACATAAGGAAAAATCTTCAGAACTTAGGGCTTGCTGAATAATTTTTAGAGATGATATCAAAAGCATGATCCCTAAAAGAAATTATCAATAAGTTAGACATCATTAAAATTAAGAAATTTTGCTCCATGAAAGGACCTCTTCAGAGGATAAAAAGACATGCTATAGACTGGAAGGAAGTATTACAAACCATATATGTGACAAATGACTCATACTTTGAATATGTAAATATTTTGTTGGGAAACAACAGAATGCTGGCAAGGATGCAGAGAAACTGGATCTCACATATAATAATATAAAGTGGTACCCCACTCTGAGAAACAACTGGCAGTTTCTTTAAAAGAAAAAAAAAAAGAACAGAACAAATCATACACATCATACAACCCAACTATTTCTCTCTTGGACACTTATCCCAGAGAGATGAAAATCTGTGTTTACCCCCAAAATCCTATATATGAATGGTCATAACAACTTTATTTCTAATACCTGAAAAACTGACAACAACCAAAATTTTCTTCCATAGTTGAATGGTAAATTGTGATACATCCATTCCATGTAATACTACTCAGCAAAAAAAAAAAAAAAAAAGATGCAAATTATTGATACATACTATATCCTAGGTTTGCTTCTTCAAATTTCTCATCTTGAGTTCCTTGAGTTTCCTTTAACATTTTTCCATATTAAAAAGACACTTTAAGTGTGCTGATTTCAAAGTTTAAAATTTTTTAAATTTTTTCTGAAATTTTAGTAAGTAATAATACTGGAAATGGTTCTTTTTAATTTAGATCCAGTTAACTTGGTATCAGGTCTGGTGACGAATACTGGTAATTTGGTAGTTCTGTCTGGGACAATTTTATAGTGTCATGACTGGCTCTTAAGGCCTAATATAGCAATGAAACATTTAAAAATATATATATCTGATATACTGGTTCTAAAAAAGTTCAAATGAGGCATTTCAAAAACAAACATTTTGAGAATGAAACAAGTTCAAAGGAAAAGTAATTGGTTTAAAGGAAAACCCTATCTTAGATAAAATATTTGGCTCATTGCCAAAGTAACACTGGATAAAATTTATTTTTTTCTACCATTTTTATTATAATTATTTTTTCTGGAATTGGGATCTCTGAAAAAAAAATCCTTTTTAAAAAGAATTTTCTAGATTAGTAATGTACCTGTTTCCCAGCCAATAAATTCTTCGATATGACCACATATTTTAGTAGTATGATTTATAATACTTTAGAAACATGTTCCTATTTAAATTTTTGCTTTGGAGAAGCGTTTTAAAAATTTTTTAATCTGCTGGCATCTCTAATTACAAATCTGAAATTCCTGGGGCAATAATAAGAAAAAATTTTTTTTTAATTTGTGTTTCAAAATATCAAAACGCTATCTTATGTTTCTGGTATAGTAAAGGTAAAAAGCAGACTCAATATAATATGAATAGTATAATGCCATTTTTGTTCATTCTCCAGAATAACCTAGAAGAAAATATCCTAAAATTTTGACCATGGTTATTTCCAGGCAATAGGCTTTCTGGTCACTTATTTTCTTTTCCTTCATTTATGGATATTTTTTTCCCCAGAGAACACATATCATTTTGAATAATGGTATATAGAGCTTTACATATACACATACAGTGAAAAATACTAAAAATATATAAAGCATTAGATGGTTTCTAGGAGTCCTAATATTCAATAAATCCTTGTGTAAATGGGCTATAAAACTCTATCCATATCCCAGAATGGAATGCTGACTGTGACAAGTAAATTAATTTTTTTCTTTTACCTTTGACTCCCTTTCCTCATTTCTCCTACCCTCTCCCCTGCCTCCAATCCTTTTTAAAATTGGTGAAATATTTTGGAACAAAAGTCATGTCTTCGTTTTAGAATGTCCTGAGGAAAACATACAATTTAAAGGAAAGTTACTTTATTACCATCAGCATTTGTCAGCTTTATTTGTCAGAAGGGATTAATCAGTCTCCATGCAACAGATAACAGTATTTGACCAAAGGACCTAGGTTCCCAGAGAATAAGATATTAAATTATTCTTATTTTATTTTTGTTGTTTTTACTGTATTTACTCCTGGATTTTAAAACTGTCCACAGGTTAAATTCCTACTAATTCAGGGTTGATTGTATTTGTGTCTTCTGCTTGCTAGTTGATAAGTCAACTTTAATGCACATTTATGTTCATTTATAAGTTCTTGGTATCAATTATAGACTTTGTTTAGATTTTTTTTGAGTTTGCATAAATATATATATATATATATTTTTAATAAATATATTTTTAGGTAAAGAAATATTATTTACTATGTTCATTCACTTGAAGTTGTTATTGAGTAATAATGTAATTTTTAATAAACTTTCAAATTTAGGATTATTTTCATTGCAAGAATGCTAGAAAGCCAACTTTTCAAAAGAAGAATGGTAATATACAAAAGAGTTCTCATACAACAGTTCCTACCAGAGGTAAGAATATATATGAAATTAACAATGTCTTTTTAATTTAATGTATTTTTAAAAATATTATGAACATTCTTTTTGTATAGTTAACAGAGAAAAGTGGAAAAATATAACTTCCCAGAAGTCAAATAGCAATATTATTTTATTACGAGAACGTATTGTATCTTTACAACAACAAAACAGCATACTTCATAATGCCAAAAAAACAGCGGAATTGTCTGTAAAAGAATATAAAGAAATAAATGAAAAACTCCTTCAGCAGCAACAAGTATCTGATCAACGATATCAGACAAGCAGACAGACAATAAAGGTAAAGGAACCTTAAAAATCAATTATAATAGACTATATTATCAAGGTGGATATTTTCTTTTACATGTGTTGTTCCTGTTCATTGTTGTGTTATAACATTTTAAGGACAGGCTTAATTAATGCATTTATCTCACTTAATTTGCCCATGTCTAAAACTTAGAATTTATCATTATAAATCAAATTATTAAATAGTAATTGCCTCAGTTCCTCTTTACAAATACTAGTATAAAATGTGCAGAATTTAACATAAATATCTATTTTAATGTGTTCTTATAATTTACCTATGCTTTTTGAATTGAGTTTTCTGCAATAATTTGTAGACACATTATAACTTACTGCTGGTTATCATAATTTAATCTTAAAGCACATGGAAAGGAAAAGATTGTTCCTTAAGTCTCCGTTCTTAAAGGTATTTGTTTGTATAAAAAATGTTTTGCTGAAAATTTGTCAGAATTCATCAATGTAGAAAGTAATTTTTATTTTTATTTATTTATTTGTTTTAACGTTTATTTATTTTTGAGACAGAGAGAGACAGAGCATTAACGGGGGAGGGTCAGAGAGAGGGAGACACAGAATCTGAAACAGGCTCCAGGCTCTGAGCTGTCAGCACAGAGCCCCATGCAGGGCTCGAAATCACGGACCGTGAAATCATGACCTGAGCCGAAGTCGGCTGCTTAACCGACTGAGCCACCCAGGTGCCCCTAGAAAGTAATTTTTAAATCACTGTCATACATAATTTTAAATTATGCTTAAATTTTCTACTTCTAATATCTAGTGCTTTGATTCAAGCAATACTTAGTAAATGTTTTAATTATAAAGGATTACTATTATAGTAGTTATACTAATAAGAACTGTCTCTGGCTTCATTCCCAAAGTAGCCTAATAAACCAGATCTGACCCATGTTCCAAACTTACACTGAGAGTTACTTTCTACCATCTGGATTTTAAAAATTTATTAAGACTTATTTTCTGGCCTAACAAATAGTAGATATGGCAGAATATTCCAGGTGCACTTGAAAACAATGTGTATTCTGCTGTTGTTGGATTGAGTGTTCTCTATATATCTATTGAGTCTAGTTGGTTAATAATGATGTTTAACTCTTCGATATTCTTGCTGATTTTCTGTCTAGGTCTGTCAGTTATGAAGAGTGAAGTATTTAAATCACCCACTATTAATTTTTTTTTGTAATAACTTTAATGACATATATTTCACATACCATAAAATTCTCTTATTTAATTCAATGGTTGTTACAATATAGACAAAATTGTGCAACTATTACCAAAATCAATTTTAGAACATTTTCCTAACTTCATAAAGGTACCCTGTACCTTTTATCCATCATCCTTCCCCCATCTCTGCTAGCTCTCTGCAACTACTAATCTACACTCTGTCTATATAGTTGTATGGGCAGAAAAAATTTTCCTTCTTCCCTTCTAGGTTCTTTGGCTTGTCTAATAATTAAATTGTCATAAAACAGATTAATAGAAGAAAAAAAATTTAATTTCGTGTGTATGCAAGCCCCATAAAAAAAATGAGACCCAAAAGGCAGCTAGATAATTGAAGTTTATATAACATCCTGAGCTAAGGACAGGGGTTGAGGTGTGAGATACAAAGGGAGGGAGGACTTTCACAGGAAGTCTACAGGAGATGTTTGGAAAACAAAGGTTGTTCTGTTATGTAGATAAATTTCTTAGGTAAAAACGTATTTCTGATAATATCTCTCTTCCTGGTAAGACTTGCTTTCCAGTGTAAATTTAGGCAATTGAAAGGAATGGATAAAGAGTTTTTCTTGAATCTGCTGGGTTTTGGTTGCCTTTAGCTCAAAACAATCCTTATGCCAAAGGACATATCTTGGGATGGCAGAATCTGCTTCCCTTCAAGATTTGCCTATCCAGACATTTCATACAGATGGAATCTTAGAATATGTGGCTTTTGGTGTCTGGCATCTTTCGCTTCTCATAATGTTTTAAACATTCATCCACGTTGTAACATGTATCACTATTAGCATAAAGGTTTTGATGATTATTCATTCCTCCATAAAAGAAATTTAAAAACAAGCAAACATTATTGGGAATCAACATCTTCATAGCACTTTGTGCAGAACCTAATCTTCTAAGGATCCATGTAATAATTCTAAGACACTTGATGGATCAAGGGAGTCACAAATTTTGTGATGAAGTTTTGGGGTGATGGTGGGGTGGTCTGGAGCCAACAAGCAAGAAAGAGTTCTTGAAGACATCTTTGATGCAAAAAGGTGATTTTACTAAAGCATGGGGACAGGACCCATGGGCAGGAAGAACTGCATGGGGTTGTGACAGTAACTCATTATATATCCTCAGGTTGGGAGGGGGTCAAGGATAGGGTAAGTCTCTAAGGAATTTTGGGAGCAAGGTTTCCAGGACCTTCAGGGGCTAGCTTTTGCTAGGAAAATGCCATTTATTACCATTTAATAAAACCTCAGTCATGAGACCCTTTAGATGCATATCTGGGGGCCATAAGCTTGGAGTATGATTGCCAGCATATATCTTGGGGGAGTTGAGATAACGGAAGTTGACTTACAAGGTCCTCGAGGTTGGGATAATGTTAAGCTAAGGTTCTCTTTTGTCCCTGGCAAACTGTCATCATCGAGACAGCTGAGCTCCTGGAGGACGGTCACTCTGCCCGGTTCAAGGCCTTGTCAATGGGCTGTAGGCAGTAAGGGAATTTAATTTTTCATTTGCCTTAGTTTCCCACATCACCATGGCAAGTACTTAAACCCCTTTCCTTTGTTCTTGGGCAGCCAGGAGTGTCCAAGGAATATCACTCAGATCCCACCTGGGGTGGTGGGGTGGGGAGGAGGTGCTGGTTGTGCTTTGCCCCTCAGCCTGCCTCATGCTCTCTCATCATTTTCTAAGCCATATGTTCCTTGGAGATCAAATAAAAGCATATTACATGAAAACTACAAAGCATTTTTTGAGACTTTCTATGTACATTGAGGAACACTTATAATTCCTCTAGGAAATTCTGGAAATTAACCAAAGACTTGCAACAGTCTAGGGAGTGTTCTTCAAGAAAAACAGCTGAATCTAAATAAGAACAGGACACTGTGTGGCATTTTAATTTGCCTTGGTCCCATTCCCTACTATCCTAGCTCAGCAGTATCCTGGGAATAAAGATGGTTCATGTCCCCCATGCAGCCTGGCAACTACCAGAAGAAACGGAATGGAACTAGAGCCCCTGCAAAGCCTGATTCCCAAATAGTTGTCATCATTTGACCTGTCTGATGCTTTCCTGGAAGACCCCAGTTGAAAAGCTGTCTCTGATCCCAGTCATTGTGAGCAGCCTTCTTAGCAGGTTTGGTGGGTATGGGATTGTCAAAACAATTACAGGCAAGTGTTTTAACTTCAAGCTGCCTGAAGTGATAGATTCCAGTTAAGGTCAAACAATATATTAACCAAATAGCTTAAAAGGAATACTGGGAAATGAGATGTCCATAAAAGTTTCAAAAGGCTATGACATCTTCCTGGGAATCTGGAGGACACATACATTCATAGAGCTTTGTGAATACTCAGGTAAGAAATGAGAAAGCCTAAGTACTTGCCTCTGTCTTACATAAGGCTTTGTACAAGTGGATAGTAAATATCAAGGCAGTATTGTTCATAGCAGCATTACTAATAATAAGCAAAAGGTAGAAATAACCTAAATGTCCATTAGTTGTTGAAAGTATAAATTGTGGTATATACATACAATGGAATATTATGAAACCATAAAAAATAATGAGTATTGATATGTGTTACAACATGGGTGCAACTTAAAAACATATTTAGTGAAAGAAGCAAGTTAGAAAAGACCACATATTTTGTGATTCCATATATATGAAATACCCAGAATAGGTAAATCTATAGAGACAAAGTAGATTCATGTTTGCGTTGGGCTGGGGGTAAAGAAGAATATGGTAGCAATTGCTGAAGTATGTGGGTTTCTTCTTAAAGTGATGAAAATGTTCTAAAATTGACTATGATAGTGGTTGAATGTATCTGTGAATATATACTGGAAACCATTGAATTTTACACTTTAAATGGGTGAATAATGTGGTATGTGAATTATATATCAGTAAAACTCTTTTTAATGTTAGTTTTAAATGGGAAAATATACCAACAAATAGTAGTATCTACATGGCTTTTACTGAACAATACATTCATGGTTGACAGAATAATATAATAAAAACCATTCTCCATTCAAATTAATAAAATCTACCAACATAACAATTATTTATGTAATAAATAATGGTAAAGTGTAATAGCTATATAACATTTTAATTATTTTTTATGTTTATTTATTTATTTTGAGAGACAGAGGGAGCACATGCACAAGCTGGGGAGGAGCAGAGAGAGAGAAGGAGAGAGAATCCTAAGCAGTCTCCAAAGCCTGGCGGAGGGCTCAATCTCATGAACCATGAGATCATGACCTGAGTTGAAATCAAGGGTTAGATGCTTAACTGACTGAGCCACCCAGGCACCCCTAACACTTTTAGATGTATAGAACCTACTGTTAGACAAAGCACTTAACTTCAATTATTATTAAATTCAACAAAGTAAAATATAGTTAAAGTTAATTTTCCTAAAATTAACTTCTAATTAAAACTTGTGTTTTCTTTTTTCTAACATATTCCATTGTGTATTGCAAAAGTAAGCATCAAGGAATAGACTGTTAAAGCTAATAATATTGACAGACTATCTTTTCCAGTTTAAATGCTCAGTTCTTTGACCTAAGAGCCTTACTCATAATTCAGCTGAAACATGTGACAAATGAGTCTCAAGTCTTAAGAATAACAAGGTGTAAATGTTATCCTCTTTTGTTCTAGTAACATTACTTAATTGTATCATAACTGTGGAAACTCCTTGATAGCCACATACGTGTCATCATGTGGATTTAAACAGCATTGTTTCATTGAAGCAAACTACCAGAACCATATTATAAAAGAAAATGCAGCTTTACCTGTAAAAACACCTTTTAGAATATCTTTTAAATGTTTTGTAGTAGGTGTTAAATAATTATATATAAGATATCAGCTGGCAGATATCAAATGTAAATGTTTGTGGTATTTTACATACTAGAAAATTTATTTTATGGTAAGCTTTCCCCTGAAATAATATGTGTTTCAAGAAAGTATAATACTCCATGTCATTCATTTAAATATGAATAGATGAATTATTTTATTAATTTCCTTTCTGTATCTGTTTAAATAACAACATGGATTTCAAGAGGCTTATTATCACTGTGGATTGCACTGTGTTCTCTCAAAATTCATGTGTTGAATCCCTAACCCCCAATGTTATGGTATTTGGGGATGGGGCTTTTGTGAGGTAATTACGTTTAGATGAGGTCATGAGGCAAGGGCCCTCGTGGTGGGTTTAGTGCCCTTATAGGAAGAGAAAGAGAGCTCTCACTAGAACCTGACCATGCTGGCATTCTGATCTCATACTTCCAGCCTCCAGAACTGTAAGATATTAAATGTCTGTTTTTTAAGCTACCCAGTCTATGGGGTTTGGGTTGTTGTTATTATAGCAACCCAAGAATAGTATTGCATATTTTGGTGCTAGCTTTGGGTGCTATTGTAACAAATATCTAAAAATGTGGAAGCAGCTCTGGAACTATGTAATGAGTACATGCTGGAAGCGTTTTGAGGTTCATACTAGAAATATGGACATTAAGGGTATTCCGGAGAGGTTTCAAATGAAAATGAGGAACATGCTTTTGGAAACTGGAGGGGAGGCAATCCTTGGTGTCGGAGAACTTGCCTGAACTGTGTTCTAGTGTTTTGTGGAAGGCAGAATTTGAGAACAATGCAATTGTATGTCCTTTTATTAAAACTTTATTTTAGAGGGAGTAGCTTTAGGTCAGAGCAAAATTGAAGTTACTGAGATTTCCCATATACTCCATGGCCCCCCACATGCATAGACTCCCTCATTATCAATATCCCCACCAGAATGGTACATTTATTACAATTGTTAAACCTACTTTGATACATCCTAATTACTCTTAAGTATACAGTTTGCAGTTCACTCTTGGTATTGTTTGGGTTTGGACAAATGTATAATGATATATCTCTGTTCATATATTCATTTTCACTGCCCTAAAATTCCTCTATGTTTCACCTGTTTATCCTCTGCTGCCCACCCCCCACCTTGCCTCAATCCCTGGCAACCACAGGTCTTTTTACTCTCACCATAGCTTTGCCTTTATAGAATGTCATATAGTTGGAATCACACAATATAAAGGGTTTTCAGATTGGCTTCTTTCTTTTAATAATATACACTTAAATATCCTCCCTGTTTTTTCATGACTTGATAGCTCATTTCTATTTAGCATTGAATAATTTTCTATTGTCTGGATGTGCCAGTTTATGTATCCACTCAGCTTCTGAAGGACATTTTGATTGCTTCCATGTTTTGGCAATTATGAATAAAGCCACCATAAACATCCCTATAGAGGTTCTTATGTGCATATAAGCTTCCAGTGACTTTGGGCAAATACCAAGAAGCATGGTTGCTGGATCATATATAAGAATATATAAGAATATAAGAACATATAAGAATATGTTTAGTTTTTGTTGTTTTTGTGGGTTTTTTTAAGTTTATTTATTTATTTTGGGAGATAAGGAGAGCACATGCCAGCAGAGGAGGGGCAGAGAGAGAAGGAGAGAGAGAATCCCCACCTGTCAGCACAGAGCCTGACGTGGGGCTGAACTCACAAATCATGAGATCATGACCTGAGCCGAAACCAAGAGTCAAAAGATTAACTGACTGAGCCACCCAGGCCCCCCAAATATGTTTGGTTTTGTAAGAAACTGCCAGACTGTCTTCCAAAGTACTTTACCATATTGATTCCCACCAGCAATGAATGAGACCCCCATTGCTTCACATTCTCACTAGCATTTGTTGACAGTGTTGTGGATTTTGGTCATTCTAAAAGTGTGAAGGGGTATTTCATTGTTGTTTTAATTTGCATTTCCCTGATGACATATTATGTGAACCACCTTTTTCTATGCTTATATGCCATCTGTTTGTCTTCTTTGGTAAGGTGTCTGGTCTCTTGCCCACTTTTTAATTCAGTTGCTTGTTTTCTTACTGCTGAGTTTTAGGAATTCTTTGTATATTTTGGAAAACAGTCCTTTTTCAGATGTGTCTTTTGTAAATATTTTCTTCCAGTCTATAGCAGTATGGGTGGGCCTTCTCATTCTCTTGATATTTTCTTTTGTAGAACAGAAGTTTTGAATCCTAATGAAGTCTAGCTTATCAGTTATTTTTTTCATGGATTATGCTTTTGGTGTTGTATCCAAAAAGTGATCTCCACACTCAAGATCACTTAGAGGTTCTCCTATTTTATCTTCTACGAATTTTTTTTTTAAATGTTTATTTTTGAGACAGAGAGAGACAGAGCATGAACAGGGGAGGTTCAGAGAGACAGGGAGACACAAAATCTGAAGCAGGCTCCAGGCTCTGAGCTGTCAGCACAGAGCCCGACGCGGGGCTTGAACTCACAGACCATAAGATCATGACCTGAGTCATGACCGAAGTCAGACGCTCAACCAACTGAGCCACCCAGGCGCCCCTCTTCTACGAATTTTTTAGCTTTGCATTTTACACCTGTGTCTGTGATCCATTTTGAATTAGTTTTTGTGAGGGTATAAGGTCTGTGTCTAGATTCTTTTTTTTTTTTCTCCTGTATATATCCAAGTGTTCTAGCACAATTTGTTAGAAAGCCTATCTTATCTCCATTGGATTGCTTTTTTATCAAAGATCAATTGACTCTATGTAGATCTACTTCTGGCTATGTGTTTTATTCCACTGGCCTATTTATCTATTCTTTTACCACCACGTGGCTTGATTACTGTACCTTTAAAATTTTTTTTTCAACGTTTTTTATTTCTTTTTGGGACAGAGAGAAACAGAGCATGAACGGGGGAGGGGCAGAGAGAGAGGGAGACACAGCATCGGAAACAGGCTCCAGGCTCCCAGCCATCAGCCCAGAGCCTGACGCGGGGCTCGAACTCACGGACCGTGAGATCGTGACCTGGCTGAAGTCGGACGCTTAACCGACTGCGCCACCCAGGCGCCCCTGTACCTTTATAGTAAATCTTGAAATCAGGTAGTGTTAAGTCTTCTGACCTTGTTCTTCTCCTTCAATACTGTATTGACCAATCTGGGTCTTTGCTTTTTCATATAAACTTTAGAATTTACTCATCTCTCCTTTTTTTAATTTTTTAAGTAGCCTCCATGCCCAACATGGAGCCCAACTCATGAACCTGAGATCAAGAGTTGGATGCTTAAGGGGCGCCTGGGTGGCTCAGACGGTTGGGCGTCCGACTTCGGCTCAGGTCATGATCTCGTGGTCCATGGGTTCGAGCCCCGCATCGGGCTCTGTGCTGACAGCTCAGAGCCTGGACCCTGTTTCAGATTCTGTGTCTCCCTCTTTCTCTGACCCTCCCCTGTTCATGCTCTCTGTCTCAAAAATAAATAAATGTTAAAAAAAATTTTTTTTTTAAAATAAAGAGTTGGACGCTTAATTGACTGAGCCACTCAAGGACCCCTCTTCATATAAACTTTTGAGTCAGTTTGTCAATATACATGCTGGAATTTTGATGGGGATTGCAATGAATCCAAAGAGCCAATTGGGAAGAACTAACATCTTGACAATACTGTATCTTCTGCTCCATGACTATGGAACATCTCCATTTATTTCTTCCTTGATTTCTTTTATCAAACTATTTTATATTTTCTCGTACAGACATTATACATATTTCGTTAGATATATATCAAGGTATTTACTTTTTAGGTATGCTAATGTAAATGGTGTTTCACTTTTTTAAATGTTTATTTTTTGAGAGAGAGAGAGACTGAGCAGGAACAGGGAAGGACAGGTGTTTCGCTTTTAAATTCCACTTGTTCACTGCCGGTATGTTGGAAAGGGATTGACTTTAATATATTAACCTTTTATCCATCAACTGTGACATATTCACTTATTTGGTTCAAGAGTTTTTTGTTGGTTCTTTTTGATTTTCTGCATCAACAATCATATTGTCTGTGAACAAAGACAGTTTTATTTCTTCCCTCCAATTCTGTATACCATTTTCTTCATTTTCTTGTCATACTGACTTAGCTAGGACTTCCAGTATGATGAAAAGCCAGGGTGAGAGGAGATCTCTTGCCTTGTTCCTGATCTTAGTGGGAAAGCTTCAAGTTTCTCACCATTAAGTATGATGTTAGTTATAGGGCTTTTGTAGATATTCTTTATGAGTTGAGGGTGCTCCCCTCTATTCCTAATTTACTGAGTTTTTACTATAAATAAATGTTGAATTTGTCAAATGATTTCCTGCAACTAGTGATGTGATCATGTGATTTTTATTTTTTAGCCTGTTGATGTGAAGACCTACATTAATTGATTTTTATGTCTTGACTTGTTATGTCAACCCAAAAAGAGGAAATCCTCATATTGTATATGATGCAGTTAAGACTTAAAGAATTGATGTTAACTCCATTGTCTTTTTACTTTTCTTGATCTTAACTCCATAGTCTTTCTACCTTTCAAAGTTGACTTTTTATGCAGTTTTACATTTAATAGTTTTAAAGTTTAACATTTGTGAATTCTGTTGTATCTAACAGCTAATTTGCTCCTCAAAGACAAAAACCATGTATTATACTTCTTTGACAACTTTCACAGAATCTGCATAATTAAGGTCAAAGTACATTCTCAATGAAAGAATGAAGTTTGATTTATGACTAGTTTTCTGCCAAGATACTGATATGATAATGCATATTCTTATCAAGATTAAAAAATTGTAGGAGTGCCTGGGTGGCTCAGTTGGTTGAGTCCGACTTTGGCTCAGGTCATGATCTTATGGTTCGTGGGTTCGAGCCCCGCATCTGTGCTGACTGCTCAGAGCCTGGAGCCTGCTTCAGATTCTGTGTCTCCTTGTCTCTGCCCCTCCCATGCTCATGCTCTGTCTCTCTCTGTTTCAAAAATAAATAAACATTAAAAAAAATTTTAAAGATTAAAAAATTGTTTTCTACTTCAAGTACCTTCCACTTTTCTTTATATCCTTCTAAATCTAGCATATCACTTAAAGCCTGCTTCATATATCACTTCCTGCATGCAACATTTCCCAGAGACATTCTTCTTTCTTAAGGTTAGCATAAAATACAAGAATAATTCCATTTTTAATTTATTATGTTGAAGTAGTAATATGACATATAAGTGAAAGTATCCCACAGACTTTTGTGATTAGGAACTAGAGAATCAGTTTTGAGAATTGGAAGAATAGATAAATAGGTCAAGACTGAATATTCATTTACATTAAGAAAGTGAAGGCATTGGTGACATTAAATGAAAGAACTATAAAGTTTACAAATCAATTAATAGATTATATAGTATCATGAAAGTGTTGGAAGTTATGGTTTTGATAGGAGAGTTAGTCTTATGGTGCTTTCAAGAAGAATGAGGCCTACTGTCTTCTGTTTGTCAAAAATCCTACCAGGCCCACTTCACTTATTTGTGCTACCTTTCTGGTAACTATAAGCATTTAATTTTCTGAACCCTGATTTGCACAATGGCCCTACGTGTTTTCTAAAGGAAAATGATACTCCTTTTTGTCCCTCTAAAATGGTATTTCTGTATATTAATAGCAGTATTAACTAATCCCCAGTGTCTTGTATTGAGGAGGCATGATACTATTCCCAAAAGTTAGAAAAGAGTTACTTTATAAAATGTGGACCAGAGAACCGGACTTTCACTCTAGACCATTGTTGCTTAATAGCCTTTAATCTGCCTTTACCATAACTCCTCAACTACAGTGTCCCAAGTAATCTCAGAGCTCAAGTATAATATGTCAACATACATGACATAAATACACACTGCTGTTTATTTTGTGATTAAACACCATTATCTCCTCTGATATCTTGATTCCCCTGCCATCTGAGTCAGATACAGGTAAATTTTACAACAGCAGATTTTGTTCTCAGAAACTTTTTTTGGCAACTGTGATCTTAAAGCAGGTTCATTTTTAGGATTTGAATTTTCAAGTTTGCTTCAGCTCTTGTCCAATTTCATTAACCAATTAATCTTAAATTAGTTTAATCAAAACCCAAATAAAAGATTTCTCCAAGTGTCAAAATCTGGAATTAAAAACAACAGCATAACCCTTTCAACAAATATCTTGGGTTTTTAGGTTAATCTAGCATATAAACTTTGAGAATACTAACTACTAAATCTGAAGAGTCTTTAAGTAAACCCTGTAATTCTAAAAGGACCATATTTTGTGGATCTCCATAAAACATTTTAATCTGGGTATACGTATATGATTACTATTGTCTCCTAAATTTACAGTTACCTTTGGTTTGTATTTATTTATATAACTCTTATTTAAAAGACTGAAGGTATTAAATTGTACTGGACTTTTTTTTTCTATCAGGAATTGTAGAATTTTAAATAGCCTCATTTTCATTTTTGTGGTCTGTATTCACACCTCTAGTAATAATGAAGTAGAAAACTACTCTCTTATTGTATTTCATTGCTAATCTCCAGAGTTTTCTTTTATCTTATCCCAATAGCTTGTGTAGTACACATTCCTTGTAGGGTATTCAGTTTATATATGTCAGATTCTCTAGGGCCATGGCTTTTGCCAGATGAAGCACTTTTGATTTTGAAGCTGATGAAACACAGTGCTATTATTGATCTGTGCATGACATAGCCTGTCTCTCTCCTAGCAGAGTGTAGCAACATTTATCCAGGAATTTGTGAAATGTCACTCGGATCATGTTCGCAAGGTAAACTGTGCAAAAACCAGGATCTGAGCTGAGAATCTATGTGGAATTGGACGTGACTGTCTTATTCCTATGTCTTATCTTCTAGATGAACCAAGTGATATTTGTTAACAGAATGTCTGTGTCTTATATTAGACTTTGTAAGGAACTATTATTATCATCACTCAGAACACTATGTACTGGAAAATCATACTTTTTATACTCTGTTTTTAGATTCACTTGTGATCTTACCCAGAAAATAGTAAAATAAGAAAATATGACTTGAAAACATCAGTTAGAAATTTATTTTCTGTTTATAATAAACCAGTGTTATAATATATTACACAGTATTATATTCCTAGTAGTGTTTTTATTCTTTGCATCAATGAAATGTCAGGTAAGTGTCTTATTATAATATCAACATGCCTAGAAGTGACAAACTATAACATTTTTCTCACTGTGGAATTGTTGTGATATTTATTAAGGCATATATTTTAGAGTTAGGTTTTAAATGCCTAGAATTTTGGTTTGCAGATGGATAGATGTATTTGTTACAATTCCTTTTAGTTTAATGTACCTAACATGGGTAAGGCATTCTAATAATAGGATATTCAACAATGAATTAAACAATATCTTTGGCCCCTATATAAGATGCTACTAGGAGAGATGGACATGTGTATCACAATACAAAGAAATTATATGTAATATATATATGTATATTATATACTTATATAATATGTATATAATTCTCTATATTCTATATAGAAAATATACATAGAGAATATATATATTCTTTCTGTGTGCTGTATGTACTGTGGATGTGTAATAGATGGAGAAAGACAGTCATTCATCACAGTCATTATTTAGTAAGGCTTTTGAAGGAGGTGGCATTTGCGCTTAGACTTATAGTTTGGTTTGATTTTGAAAGCTGTTATAAGTAAAACAAAGCCATTGGATGAAGGAAAGCTTGAAAAGGCATCAAGGTGAGAAAGCAGTTTGTTGTGGCTATTGAATAATCTGGTATAGCTGTGGTTCTCAACTCTAGCTGCATGTTCTCCTCACCTGGGGAGATTTAAAAAATACTTATGCCCAGATCCTACCCTAGACCAGTTAAATCTGCATATCTGGTAGTGATCCTTGCACCTTGATAGTTTTTTAAAACTCTCAGGTGGTTCTGATGTACAGTTAGGCCGAAGGCTAAACTTTGAGAAAATAGAAATTAAATGGAAGTAAATGAGAGATTGTTTAAATATCATGGCAAAAGACAACAAATATCTAGACAATACCAATAGAAGTAGAAAGAGCCGGGGAAAAAAAACACCAAGAGATATCACAGTGGTATAATACAGAGTTTGATGACCAATCATATATGGCAAGTCAAAAAAAAAAAAAAAGTATTCAAGGTACCTGTCAGGATTCCAATTAAAGTAACTAGAAAGTTGATGATAAACTATATTTGTGGCAATATAATATACTAAATATTGTGGGAGGAAAAAACCTCATATGAAAGCATGCCCAGAAAGTTGAATAAAATATAACAAATTTATTTATAAATGCACACCATTTAAAAATATAGAACATACAAAAGAAAGAAAGGAAAGAAGAAAGCAAGCAAGCAAGCAAGAAGAAATGTGAACCCCTAGAGGCTGAAATCAGTGACACCTTACCACTGTCACCAAGTGGCAATTTGTCACTGAAGTGAAGATATCAGGTGAGATACAGGATAAGTGAGTGTAAAATGCAAAGGAGAGGCCTGGGCTAGAGGTATGAATTTTGGAGTTATTTAGATCAGATTTTAAAATGTGAGTCTGGATGGGATCACCTAGGAAGTGAAGGTGGATAAAGAGAGAAGAGGTCCCAGGTCAGAGTACAGGGTCCTCCAAGCTTTAGAGCTTGGACAGATGAATTAGGATGAGAAGAGGTGAGGTCAGTTAAGTAGGAATAAAACAAAGAGGAAAGAGTATCTCTTTTTTTTAAATTAAATATAATTTATTGTCAAATTGGTTTCCATACAACACACAGTGCTCATCCCAACAGGTGCCCTCCTCAATGCCCATCACACCCACTTTCCCCTCTTGCCCACCCCATCAACCCTCAGTTTATTCTCAGTTTTTAAGAGTCTCTTATGGTTTGCCTCCTTCCCTCTCTGTTACTCCCCCCCCCGCCCCCGGTCTTCTGTTAAGTTTCTCAGGATCCACATAAGAGTGAAACATATGCTATCTGTCTTTCTCTGTATGACTTATTTCACTTAGCATAACACTCTCCAGTTCCATCCATGTTGCTACCAAAGGCCATATTTCATTCTTTCTCATTGCCAAGTAGTATTCCATTGTGTATATAAACCACATCTTCTTTATCCATTTGTCAGTTGATGGAAATTTAGGCTCTAGGAAAGACTATGTAAGAGCCAAGTGATGAAAGTGTTTCAAGGACAAGTGAACAACTCTATGTCAAATGCTGTTGATTAGAATGAGTTCATGAGAGGAACTGAGAAATGGGAAGAGAAGGAGAAGAATTAGAGAACATAGTTAAATGTGCATACATTTTAGAGTTATCTCAAGGAATTTTGCTTTATCTAAAGGGGAACATATATATATATATATATATATATACATATATATATATATACATATATATATATATATGAACATTAATAACTTGGGCTCAAAATAATGCAAAAATTACAAATTTTATTACTTTTAAGATAAAGCTGTCATTAAGTATATATATTATTTGAACAAACAATAAAAAGTCTTGCTCTAAATATTTATCAAAAATGTTCACATAATTAGGCAGAAAAATCAGCTCCCCACAAACTTTAAATATTTGATGTCATATAAAAAATATTGCCTAACATAAGTAAAATTGGAAGTCAGTTTAAAAACTTAACTTTGAAAATTCTGATGCAAACTTATAGAGGCATTTCCAAATAATTAATGGGTCAAAGAAGAAAATAAAATAAAAATGAGAAAATACTTCAAATTGAATGACATCAAAACTTGGAGGATGCAGGTAAGATAGTACTCAGATGGAAATGTATATCTTTAAATACAATAAGACTAGAAAAAGGTTAAAAATTAATGAGCTAGCAATGTAACTGGTTATATTCAACTTAAGAATGAGCAATTGGATAATCCCAAAGAAAAAAGTAAGAAGGAAATATTAAGATAAGGACAAAACCTAATATTGTGGAAAGCAAATATGCAATAGATATGGTCAAAAAACTAAAAGCTGGATCATAGATACTAATAAATTGACAGGCAATAGCAAGTGCTGATGAGGATGTAGATGAATTAAAACTTTCATACATTGCTGGTGGGAATGAATAATCCTGCAGTATTTTGGAAAACAGTTTGGCAGTTTCTTGAAAGGCAAAATGTAGACTTACAGTATGACCCAGCAATTCCACTTAGGTATATACCCAAGAGAATTAGAAACAGAAGTCCCCATAAAAGCTGTACATGAGTGTTCATAGCAGCATTATTCATAAGAGCCCAAAAGTAGAAACAACCCAAACACCCATATAACAGATAATCATTCAGGAATTAAAAAAAAATAATGAAGTAGTGATACAAGCTACAACATGAATGAGTCTTGAAAACATGCTCAGTGGAGGAAGTCAGTCACTGAAGATCAAATACAGTAATATTTCATTTATATGAAATATCCAGAAAAGGCAAAGTCTATAGAGACAGAAAGTAGATTAGAGATTGTGTAGGCATGGGAGTGGGAAAGGAATGTCTTTAAGTGGGCATGAGATTTCTTTCTGGTATTATTGAAATGTTCTAAAATTAGTCTGTGGTGATAATTGCACAACTCTTGTAAATATACTAAAAGTCATTTAGTCAAATACTTTAAAAATGGATGAATTTCATCCATGTAAATCATACCTTAATAAAGCTATCAATAAAAAAGTAACCCCACATTATGAACGGTTTGTGAGATTGCTATTTGAGTTTTATATGTAAGTTATATTAGGTATACACATTTTCCCAAAGAATAGAAAAAAGAAGAAATTCCACCTCATTTTATGAAGCTGGTATAACTGTGACACAATAACAAGATAAGATAATATGAGAAAAGAAAATTAAAGCCTCATCTCAGCTATGAACATAGGTGAATATTCCTAAACTATAATCAATGTATAAAAAACTAATATAAATAAATGAGGATAATTCCAGAAATAAAAAGGTTGTTTCATCATTAAAAATTTATTTATTAAAAAAACAAATTAAAAAGAGAAATCTTATTTATATAATTCATTACTACAACAAAGAAAAGGGAAAAGTGTATTAAAGATGCAGAAAATCTAGAGCGACATCAGCAAGATGGCAGAATTGAAAGGAAGCACCAGATTCACCTTCCCAGAGGGGAAACAAGTGAACATTACTCAGACCAATTACTTTTGTGAGAAATCCAGAAACTAGTCAAGAGGTACCTCATCCCTGGTGAATGTGAAGCTAGCTGTATCAAAGTTGCTTGTGGGACTCTCTCAACTTAGTCCCTCAAAGCACACTGCTTTGTGTGCTAAGTCCCTCAACTTAGTCCCACAAAGCACACTGCTTTGTGATCAGATGGAAACTCTTGGTTTCCAGGTTTTTCCTGAGGAGGAAAGGAGTATACTCAACCTTACATCCAACATTCTGGCTTTTCAGTGTGCTGCCTGTGGGACTGGCTTTGTTCCCACGTGTCTCAGAGCACTGCAATCCTCTAGATGCCTAGAGGCTACTGTGAACCAAGAAGAGCTGGGTGGCCTGCTGCTGTTGTAGAGGACCCATGGTATACCAGACAAAAGGTGATTACAGTTTGAAGCAGAGGTTGCCCTCAGGGAAAGACAGAAGACTGGAGAAGCCTGGGTAACACAGAGCTAGACAAGAGTTGGGTGGCATGCTACTGCTCCAGAGGGCCTTTGGTACAGCAGACGGGGTGATACAGAGAGAAGGATGTACTGTGTGTACAATGTTCTAGGTCCTTAGGGGCTACCTGAGGGGCCAGTTTCTGTCTTGTCAGTTCAGGGCACCAATGGGACTGGGAATGCTCTAGGTAGTTGTCTGGGAGCTGTTGAGAATGAAAAAGAGCTGAGTGGCCTGCTACTGCTTCTTAGAAACCCAGTAGAGCAGACACCAGAGCAAGCAAGGAATAATGAGCTCCTGGAGAACAAACAAGCAAATAAACAGAAATTTCTTCTCCTTAGAAATCTACACACACCAGTTCAGAGAAGTCACGTCTACAGAAAAGTTTTGAGAGCCTCCAGAATCTCTAGCTGGGCTGGTTATGGTTAAAGCCTTTCCCTATGTGAAGCCAGTTTGTAGACTGGAAGAGGTGGATGTTTCTTCCAAGAAACATGGATAGCAACACAAAGTTGCAAGAAACACAAAGAAACAGGGTAAAATGGCCCAACCAGAGGAACAAAATAAACTTCCAGAAACTGGCCTTAAAGAAACAGGTATATGAATGATCTGACAAAGAATTCATAAACAGTCATAAAGATGTTCAACAAGCACAAGAAAATGATGCATAAACAAAATGAGAATTTTTTTTAGTTTTATTTACTTTCTGAAAGAGAGAGACAGAGAGACAGCAAACAAGGGAGGGTCAGAGAGAAAGGGAGAGAGGGAATTCCAAGCAGGATTTCACTGTCAGTGCAGAGCCCAGTGTGGGGCTCGAACTCGTGAACCATGAGATCATGACCTGAGCTGAAATCAAGAGTCAGACGTTTAACTGACTGAGCTACCCAGGTGCCCCGAGAATTTCACAATAAATAGAAACTGCTAAAAAGAATTTGGAGCTTAAGAATTCAATAACTGAACTGCAAAATCACTAGCAGTGTTGAACATCAGCTTTGATCAAGCAGAAGATAGAATCAGTGAAACTGAAACCAGGTCATCTGAAATTAACTAGGCAGAGAAGTAAGAAGAAAAAAGGATGAAAGAGAGTGAAGAAAGCCTAAGGGATTTATAGAATACATTGAGCAGATCAATATATGTACTATGGGAGTTGCAGAAGAACAGAGAGAGTGAAAGGGACAGAATGTTTATTTAAATAAATAACGGACAAAGAAAAAACTGCCAATCAAGGCTAATACATCTGACAAAGTTGTCTTTCAAAAGTGAAGAAGAAATAAAGGTTTTCCTAGATCAACAAAAGCTGAGGGAATTCATCACTGCTAGACCTGCCTTACAAGAAATGCTCAAGGAAGTCCTTCAGGTTGAAATGAAAAGACACTAAACAGCAACATGAAAACATATGAAAGTATAACACTCACTGGTAAAAATAAACATATAGTAAAATACAGAGTACTGGAAAACTGTACTGGTGGTGTAATTGCTTTTAATGCTCACATAGACAACTGTAAAAAATGACTCTAAAATATGTTAATGGATAGACAAAAGAGATGTGATTTGTGACATCAATAACATAAAGTGTTTGGGAGGGAGAAGTAAAAGTGCAAAGATTTTGTATGCTTTTGAAGTTAAGTTGTTATCAGCTTAAAATCAATTGTTATAAGGTGTTTCACAAAAGCCCCATGACCACCACAAAAGAATTACCTATAAAAGATACACACAACAAGAGGAGAAAGAAATCAAAGCATGTCACTACAAAAAATTAAAATACAAACAAAAGAGAGAAGAACAGAGACAAAAGAGCTATAAGTTCTTCTCTATCATTAATGACTCTAAATGTAACTGGATTTACATCTACTCCCCAATCAAAAGACAAAGTATAGCCAAGTGGATTTAAGAAAACAAGATCCAACTATATGCTGTCTGTAAGAGACTCACTTTATTTTTTTCATGTTTATTTATTTTTGAGAGAGAGAGAATGGTGGAGGGGCATAGAGGGAGAGAGAGAATCCCAAGCAGGCTCCATGCTGTCAGCACAGAGCCTGATGCAGGCCTCCATTTAACCACCTCAACATCATGACCTGAGCTGAAATCAAGAGTCAGATGCTTTTTCTTCCACCTCAGGAATAGAATTTACTGATTCATCACTTACATATAACACCCAGAGTTCATCCCAACAAGTGCCCTCCTTAATGCCCATCGCCCATTGACCCCATGCCCCCACCCAACACCCCTCCAGCAACCCTCAGTTTGTTGTCTGTATTTAAGAGTCTCTTATGGTTTCTCTCCCTCTCTGTTTGTATCTTATTTTTGCTTCCCTTCCCTTATGTTCATCTGCTTTGTATCTTAAGTTCCACATATGAGTGAAATCATGTATTTGTCTTCCTTTGACTGACTTATTTTGCTTAGCATAATACACTCTAGTTCCATCCACATTGTTGCAAATGGCAAGATTTCATTCTTTTTGATCACCTAGTAATATTCCATTATACACACACACACACACACACACACACACACACACACACACACACCACATCTTTATCCATTCATCTGTCGATGGACATTTGGGCTCTTTCAATACTTTGGCTATTGTGGATAGCACTGCTATAAACATTGGGGTGCATGTGTCCCTTCGAAACAGCACTCCTGTATCCTTTGGATAAATACCTAGTAGTGCAATTGCTGGGTCATAGGGTTGTTCTATTTTTAATTTTTCGAGGAACCTCCATACTGTTTTCCAGAGTGGCTGCACCAGTTTGCATTCCCACCAACAGTGCAAGAGGGTTCCCATTTCTCCACATCCTCGCCAGCATCTATAGTCTCCTGATTTGTTCATTTTAGCCACTCTGACTGGCATGAGGTGGTATCTCAGTGTGGTTTTGATTTGTATTTCCCTGATGAGGAGCAACGTTGAGCATCTTTTCATGTGCCTGTTGGCCATCCGGATGTCTTCTTTAGAGAAGTGTCTATTCATATCTTTTTCCCATTTCTTCATTGGGCTATTTGTATTTTGGGTGTTGAGTTTGATAAGTTCTTTATAGGTTTTGGATACCAACCCTTTATCTGATACGTCATTTGCAAATATCTTCTCCCATTCCATCAGTTGCCTTTTAGTTTTGTTGATTGTTTCCTTCAATGTGCAGAAGGCTTTTATCTTGATGAGGTCCCAATAGTTTATTTTTACTTTTGTTTCCCTTGCCTCCAGAAACATGTCTAAAAAGAAGTTGCTGCAGCCAAAGTCAAAGAGGTTGTTGCCCTGCTTTCTCCTCTAGGATTTTGATGGCTTCCTGTCTTACGTTTAGGCCTTTCATCCATTTTGAGTTTATTTTTGTGTATGGTGTAAGAAAGTGGTCCATGTTAATTCTTCCACATGCCATTGTCCAGTTTACCCAACACCATTTATTTAAGAGACTGTCTTTATTCCGTTGGATATTCTTTACTGCTTTGTCAAAGATTAGTTGACTATATGTTTGTGGATCCATTTCTGGGTTCTGTATTCTGTTCCATTGATCTGTGTGTCTGTTTTTGTGCCATTACCATACTGCCTTGATGATAACAGCTTTGTAATACAGCTTGAAGTCCGGAATTGTGATGCCTCCAGCTTTGGTTTTCTTCGTCAGGATTGTTTTGGCTATTCAGAGTCTTTCCTAGTTCCATACAAATTTTAGGATTGTTTGTTCTAGCTCTGTGAAGAATGCTGGTGTTATTTTGATAGAGATTGCTTTGAATATGTAGATTGCTTCGGGTAGTAACCACATTTTAACAATATTTGTTCTTCCAGTCCATGAACGTGGAATGTTTTTCCTTTTTTTTCTTTTTTCGTGTGTGTGTGTGTGTGTGTGTGTGTGTGTGTGTGTGTTTTCACTTTCTTTAATAAGCTTTCTATAGTTTTCCGTGTATAGATTTTTCTATACCAATAAACCTCTTTGGTCAGGTTTATTGCTAGGTATTTTATGGTTTTTGGTATAATTGTAAATGGGATCAGTTCCTTGATTATTCTTTCTTCTGCTTCATTACTGGTGTATAGAAATCCAACTGATTTCTATACATTGACTTTATATCCTGTGACTTTGCTGAATTCATGTATCAGTTCTAACAGTTTTTTGGTGGGGTCTTTTGGGTTTTCCACTCAAGAGTCAGATGCTTCACTGACTGAGCCACCCATGTGTTCTAGGAGACTCACTGTAGATTTAAGGAGACACATAGGATGAAAGTGAAAGGGGAGAAAAGATACTTTATGCAAACTGTAACAAAAGAGAGCAGTAGTGGTTATATTAGACAACATAGACTTTAAACGAAAAACTGTTAGAAGAGACAAAGAAGGACATTAAATAATGATAAAAGGATTGATTTACCAAGAAGATACACCAATTACAAATATTTATGCACCGAATACTAACACTTGTAAATATGTTAAGCAACTTTTGACAGTATTTAAGGGAGAAATAGACAGCAAGACAATGATAGTAGAAGACTTTAATACTCCAATTTAATAATCCAGACAAGATTAATAAGGAAATGCAGGACTTGATGAACATTGTAGACTAACTGGACCTGCCAGACATATACGGAACACTCCACCCAACTACAACGTTCTTTTCTTTTATTTATTATTGAGAGACAGAGAGAAACAGAGCATGAGGATGGGAGGGGCAGAGAGAGAGGGAGACACAGAATCCGAAGCAGGCTCCAGGCTCTGAGCTGTCAGCACAGAGCCCGATGCAGGGCTCAAACTCACAAACAGCAAGATCATGACCTGAGCCAAAGTCAGACACTTAACCAACTGAGCTACCCAGGCACCAGTGTTCTTTTCAAGTGTACATGGAACATTCTACAGGATAGACCACATGTTAGGCCACAAAATAAGCCTTAAATTCAAGAAAATTGAAACCATACAAAGTATCTTTTCTGACCACAATGGACTGAAACTAGAAATCAATAGCAGAAGGAAAACTGTAAAACCCACAAATATATGAAGTTAAAGAACACACTCTTAACCAATGGGTCAAAGAAGAAGTCACAAGGGAAATTAGAAAATACCACAAAACAAATGAAATGAAAACACAACGTATCAAATCTTATGGATGCAGTGAAAGCAGTGCTAAGAAGGAAGTTTAAATACTGCACTGTGTACTATATACACTTACAGATTGGTTGATTGTTACCACAGTGAAAAAACTGAACACACTATTTTGATACAGGTTGATACAGTATTTTGTTCATGATAAAATTCTTTTAGTAAACTACAAACAGCAGAGAACTTTCTTTTATTTTTTAATTTTTTTTTGTTTTATTTTATTTTTGAGAGAGAGAGCATGAGCAGGGGAGGAGCAGAGAGAGGGGGAGACACAGAATCCAAAGCAGGCTCCAGGCTCTGAGCTGTCAGCACAGAGCCTAATGTGGGGCTCAAACTTATGAAGCACAAGATCATGACCTGAGCCGAAGTTGGACACTTAACCACCCAGGCACCCTGTAGCAGAGATCTTTCTTATTCTGCTAAAAAGTATATACCAAAAGCCTAGAACAGCCATCATACTGAATGGTGGAAGGTAAAAGCATTCCTTTAACATCAAGAGAAAGACATTTATGTCTACCATCATTGTTTGTCCTAGACATGGTGCTAGATAAAGGGCACAGGCACCAAAAACAAATAAAAGTTAAAAGTATGAGACATGAAGAAACAGAACAATCATTAGTTTCAAACACTATGCTGTCTGCACAGAACCTCAAGACAAATTAATAATAGGTTTCAGCAAGATTGCTGGATATAAAGTCAATATACTAAGATGATGTTTGTATTCACAAGCAATCAACAGAAAATAAAGTCTTAAGAAAGAAATATTGTTTAAGTAATAGCAGGAATTATATGGTATCCAGGAATGGAAGACGCATGCCAATTTCAGTAATGTTGACATGTGAAAAGGGAATGTCTTAAAATCACTATATGTTTGCTTTGGAAATACATATATGTGTATATATATATTATATATATATTATATATAATGTATATTATAATATATATTATATACATTATATATATATATATTATATATATATATTAGAAGTATAAAGAAATGTGAGGCAATGATAAACACCAAAGGTGTTCAGGATAGTGATTATTTATGGTGAGTCATAGGAACTAGATTCACAGCCTTCAACTGTATTGGTAATACAGTGTCTTTATTGAGTGCTTGGTACATGAGCATTTATTATATATTTCTTTCTGTATCTATTGCATATTTGAAATACATCATAAAAAGTGAGGAAACCTGGGGTGCCTGGGTGGCTCAGTTAAGTGTCTGAATTCAGCTCAGGTCATGATCTCGCAATTCATGAATTTGAGCCCCGCATCATGCTCTGTGCTGACAGCTCAGAGCCTGGAGCCTGTTTCAGATTTTGTGTCTCCTTCTCTCTCTGGCCCTTCCCTGATCTCAGTCTCTCTCTCTCTCTCTCTCTCTCTCTCTCTCTCTCTCTTTCTCTCTCTTTCTCTCTCTCTCTCTCTCTCAAAAATCCCACTAATTTTCAAATATACATATCTAAGTACTGTTTATTCTTTAAGAACCACGGATACAGGAGGACAGCAAAGACACCAGTTCAATTAATAAATATCAAGCGATTTTACTCCAGATTACCCTCTTTCTAAAGATCTATACGAATCAGAACACTTTATATAGCACAGATTTACTGAGTGATTACTCTGTTAGGTTAAGACTATTTGAAAGAAGACAATTCTAAATAGAAAACAGAGTGAAGGATGATGGAAGAAGTTCCTGTGTGAAATTTTTGTGTTAAAAAAAAAGCTTTTTAATGAAACCTCTGAGAAATACCTTGTATAGTAGCATCTAAGTCTGAAGTTTGTAAATCTTTTTTCCTCCTTTAGAAGAAATTTCTAATTTATGCCATGAATTGTCTTAGTATTTTTAAAGTAATTTTCATATGCGTTAGTTTTTAATTTTAAAAAAGTCCCATTTTACATGTTGTCAGTAACCTTTTATCAGGTCCAAAAGTTTGCAAAAACCATTCTTTTAAGGGAGCATATTTAAAAAAAAAAATTTAAGGTTTATTTATTTTTGAGAGAGAGACAGAGTGCAAGTCAGGAAGGGGCAGAGAGAGAGGGAGACAGAGAATGTGAAACAGGCTCCAGGCTCTGAGCTGTCAGCACAGAGCCTGACGTGGGGCTCAAACCCACTAACCATGAGATCATGACCCAAGGTGAAGTCGGATGCTTAACGAACTGAGCCACCCAGGCGCCCCTGCAAAAGCCATTCTTTTAAAGAAATGTCCATGTTTTTACTCTCTTTAAATCTTAGGAAACTTACACAGGAAATAGAGAAAACATTATTAAGTTGTTTCCCTTGAGAATTTTAGTAGGATGTTATTTATAAATGTAATCAAAATTATATGAATACTTAGTATTGCTTCTGTTAAATTTGTAATGAGTTGTAGGATTTTTGAAATCCCCCAACTGGCTTTCATCCAAGTAATTTGTTTTCGGAGCTTATAATGTAGTACAACTGAGGAAAGACACGCCGTTAACTATTGACCCTATCAATTAAATATTTCAATAAGTATTAAGATGCTATTCATATTTAGCATATACTTAAGAAATGTCTATCATTTTACTACTTTGAATATATAAAATTGGAGCTAGATATGAAGATCTTTAATCTTTGGGTTTATTTCCCCAAAAGTAAGTAATATTTCATTTAGATTAGCATTGTAAGGCACTATTTCTATGAATTGATTCCAGTGTTATAGAAATAAGTTTAATGTTGATATACATAAATTTTGGTGGCTTATTAATTGGAAATGCTTTTTTAAAAATAGGAATTACAGAAATATATGTCTATTATAAATTTTTAGAAATCAGAGATTATTTTAAGGAATATCAATGCCTTTTGAAGTTGGTATAAGCATTAAGTATTAAGAGTAATTTTTAATCGTATAGATTCCCACTTCCATTTAGTAACAATACTATATATGAGTATTCGTTTCTTTAGGCCTGTACACAAAGGACTTTTGTGCAATACAATCTGTACAGTAAGAAGTAAATCCCCCACTAGGGTGGAAAAACAATCAAAAGTATTGAAATCTGTTGTGTAAGAATACCAAGTTTAATTAAAGGAGAATGAGACAGAAGTCATGAGACTTCTGCTGATATTCTAGAACTTGATAGCCTCTGTTCCTAATAACTCAATCACTATATCCTCACTTGAGATTTTATTGATGTTCTTTATCTTATATTAGATCGAGATATTTAGTATTACTATCACCCTGAAATACCAACCATTATTTTTGGTGATTTGGCAATTTTTTTTTTAATCTTTTTCTTCATTCTTTGAGTAGTTTAATTGGGGTGGATTCTTTTCCTCCTGCCCCCCTTACAGTTTAAGTAACTGAAATAAATATTGACAAAAGGGGTGGAGGAAGACTAGAATTGAAGAGAATATGTATCTACAGTACATGTGAAGAATAGATAATTCCATGTTGAATTAGCTGAGTTTGAGTAGTAGAAAGCTGCAGAAGGAGAGTGAAAAAGAAGGGTTTAGAAAGAGAGTACTCAGTTTCTTCTTTGGAATGGCATGTGTACTGCCATTCTCTGTCATTTCCTATTGGGGAAGGGAATCAGAATGGGAATGCATTGCACTTTGGTAGTCATTAGTAAGCATGCCATGTGTATATCAAATGTCTAGGAGGTCTGAAACTGATATGATAATATTATCATGTGAACATTGAGAAATTGTTAGTGGTAGTGATCATGATTAATTGTTCTGGATATACTTTTGGTTCTGAATATCTGTCTCTGTATTGAGTACTTGGTATTTAAGTTTCAAAGGGGCATTTATTTTAGTAACTAGAATGGAGGGTTTGAAATAACAACAGACCTATATAGTTGAGTTCTTCTTACCATGAATAAACCAAATACTGATTGTTTTCCCACAAATATGGACAATTCAATTGTATTAGTTAATTTTCCAAATTTCATATATAATACATTTATACTGATCGTTTTCCCATAGTTTGGGGGACAGAAATATAAGTGATGAGGTTTGACTTCAGCACAGTTAAAATTCTGTGATTCTAGATTATTGTGAAACCTACTATATTGTTAGTACCACTTAGATTAATGTTTACTATAAATGCCCATAGGGCCAAAACTATCAGTACAAATTAAAGGACACATGTTCAATGTTTTCCGTACATGGAGCTGTTTTGAGAATTAAAATTATAAGTAAACTTTTTCAAACAATTTAACACTTGTAATAATAGTGTTGGTTTTCGTTTTAAGAAATCATGTTCAAACACTTATAAAATTGTTTAATAGGACATTACTTAGAACTCATATCACAAAGTAAGGACATTTAGTTAATTTTACTTCTTGTAAATGTTACAGAGAGTAGCAGATCTCTTATCCATATGCAGATATCCATACTTCTTTTAGAATCTAATTTGAATGCGTCAAGACAGATTGGCATTTCCAGTACGATAAAAAACTGCTTTGTTAATTGCAAACCATATTTAGTATGACCTTATAACAAAGTAGCACCTTAAGTGTCATGCTTTGTCTTTAATGTGCACACTGGAGCTATGTTCATCTGTACTAGACAACTGCACTTCATGAAAAGAGTTTTTTTCTTGATAGGCAATTAGCAGTAATTAGGAAGATTCACCTCAATAAGATGTCAACATGAGATTGTTTTAAAAAGTTGAATGTCAGTGACTTAAAAAGAAAGTTCTTCTGACACATAGGTATGGCATGTGAAACATGAAATGTTAATTTAACTTTTCTGCTTATTATTCATGCACAATATTATTTTGTCATTCAGACACTACACTGACAGAGTGTAAAGGGTGTTAAAATAGTGCTGCTAGAATAAAAAGAGGATTAATCTTCCATTGGCCAATTAGCCAAAGGGTACTTAATGGTCTCTAAAGGCTACTGAAGTCTAACTACTAGCAAAAGCATTGGTAAAAAGTCCTCTATATTACCTTCATTTGCTTGACATTTTGTGAAACATACTGTAGGCCTTTAATCACTGCATTTATCAGAAAGTAGTTTATAAATGAATGATGTAGTAACTCAGTGTATTTTTCATAAGAAATTTTGTTACATAAATAATTCCACCTCTGCCTGAGATCTTTGTTCTTTTTTTTTGGCCGGTTGTTTTTAATTTTTAATTCTTTTTCTTGAAGATCTCAAATATCATAACAAAGAAAGACTCATGTTTTCAATTTGAAGCACTTGTTACTAACTTGAAAGAGTTATTAATCTGAACTATTTATCTTTTTGGATAAGTACTTGTATGGAAAATACTCTGCTAATAACCTAAAAACCCATGTCATTTTCTTTGTAACTCATATAATGTTTTAATTAAGTGACTGTGATTTTAGTATTATAAATGGACAATACAGAATTTTATTTCTTTCTGTTTTTTCTCATAAAAGAATAATGTAAATGGTCACTGACCAGGTTTCCACTTAACGATGGGGTGAAAGATGTATATGCATTCAGCAGAAATTGTACTTTGAATTCTGAATTTTGATCTTTTCCTGGAATAGTGATATGTGGTAATGATCCTCTCTGATGATGCTGGACAGGCAGCAGCCACAGCTCCTGATCAGCCACCCAGTCACAAGGGTGAACAGCCAATACACTTACAGCCATTCCATAACCATACAGTCATCCTCTTTTTCACTTTCACTACAGTATTTAGTAAATTACATGAGATATGAACACTTTATTATAAAACAGACTTTGTGTTAGCTGATTTTGCCCAATTGTAGGCTAATGTAAGTGTTCTGAGCACATTTAAGGTACGCGAAAGTAAGTTCTGATGTCTGATGGTTTATAATATCTTTAACTTATGTTGAATTTGTCAGGATGTAACCCCATCATAAGACAAGGAAGACCTATATTCCCAATAAAAGAATATTGATTTTCTTCACAAGGAGAAATATCATTAAGATCATGGTGACTTTCTAGGAGATTCTTGCCTGTAGAATTTACATAGGTATTGTTCACTAGAATTTTCTCTCCAGTCTTTTTACTTTAATTCTGGTAACAAAATTATTATGTAATAATTTTTTAAATTATAATAAGATTTTTAAATTGCTGCCTCTGCTTAAGTGTGAACCAGAATTATCTGATTGTCAGATAAAAATCTACTTATCTATTCAACATGAAATAACATTAGTCCATATTCTCAGTCCTATGTAGAATTTAGGACTTGGTAAAGTAATTGGAAACAGACAGCTACCTTTTAATGATTGTTTTCCCCTTGACTGTCAAGGCCTTTGGGTTTCAAAAGGAGAAAGAAAAATAAGACACTCCACCATTATAGATAAGAACTAACCCTCACTTCTTACTCTGTTTTAGTGGCTGAACTTTTCTAGAACATGACATTTAACTTTTGCTCTAAGATGGACTGGAAAGAATCCCTCTCCCACCAACTATTTTTTCCATAGGCTTTCCAGAAACCCTGCTCCCATGACCTGTTCGACCTCATGTTAGGCTGGATTTTCTAGAATTTCCATGTGTCTACATGTCACATCCCACTATGCCAACTAAAAATGTTTTCCAAAATTTTTTGGATGACTCATTACTTTACATTTCTAATCCAGTGGTGAAAAACATGGGGAAAGCTGAACAGTGTCTTTCAATGCTATAGAACAGTTACTGTCCAGCAAAAAACGTTAGGTAAGAATCAATCTCTTAATAGAATTAAAGAGCTATGCTCGCTATCCTTTTCCCTGGAGCACTGCTCCTAATCTAGTGAATGTTCACAGCGTTTTGTTTATCTATGCCATGACTAGCGTCATATCCATTAAGTAGTCAGATGTTGAATATTTTATTCTTTGGAGACATTGAGATCAGAAATCTTAAAATATATTGTTTTGGCGAATGATTAGGGAAATAATTCTTTCATTTCTGATTTTTTTTTCTAAGTCCTTTACTTCATTTTGCTTGGACTATAGGATATTTTCTGTGGGCCCAGTTTTATTTTTTTCTGATAAGTCATTCTTGAACATTAAAATGTTTACTGAGGCTCCATGCTGGAAAAGAGATCCAGCATCTCATCAGGAGTGGCCTCAGTGTACTTACCAGTATTCGGGCAGATACCTTCCCTAGAGTAAAAGTTGGAAAGCAAGGCGAGTGTAGATCTAGCTGTATCTGGCCTTTAATGTTGCACCTAGCTTCTAGGAAACATCTGACAAAACAGATCAGGAGGGATACATGGAAGGAAACTGGCTGTAACAGTGCTTACCAGATGGGATGTGATGGCAGTAACATTTCCATTAGCTCCCTGTTTTGTTTATTCATAGCATTCACTGTACTTTATTGTTACATATTTCTAGGGTATAGACTGGTAGCCACCTAAAGGTGAGGATTGCCACTTTTTTGTTTATCACTGAAAACAGAGCTAGTAGAGTTACTACTATGTAGGATGTGTTTAAAAAATAAATGCTAGGGTGGCTCAGTCAGTTAAGCCTCTGACTGCAGCTCAGGTCATGATCTCGTGGTTCATGAGTTTGAGCCCCACATCGGGCTCTGTGCTGACAGCTCAGAGCCTGGAGCCTACTTCAGATTCTGTGTCTCCCTCTCTCTCTGCCCCTGCCCCACTCAGGCTCTGTCTGTCCTCTCTCTCTCTCAAAAATGAAAGACATTTAAATAAATAAATAAATAAATAAATAAATAAATAAATAAATAAATAAATAAATAAATGCTAGATACTGAGTCAGTTCTGGGTTTAGATATTCACTATCGAAATCTGCCAGAAAATGTTAAGTTGGGGCCCAGAATACAAGAAATTTATCTCTTAAATAAACTGACTGAACTCTTACATAAGAGAACAAGGGAGAATATGTCAAGAGAGCCTTATTTACCCTGTTCATGGGATTCCACGGCTACACCAGCAAAAGGAAGCTTTGGGCCAGAGCTTTTGCTTTGTAATTAAACTGTAAGATGCAGATCTAGAGGCTATTTATTTCTAGCATAGAAAATGAGACCATTTTTTTAATACAATTGAAGACATAAAATTAACACAAAATTATGGATAAGGAAAAAATTAAACCAGGGTGAGGATGTTATGCAAACTATATACTGTGGGGTTTGGGATATTTGGTCAAGGTGGGGCAGGCTGGCCATAAGAGAACAAGGTTCAAGAAAGAGACTTATTTTTTAAAAGTGGGGACTCACATTAGTTTTCCATGCTACATAGTAAGTTGCCGCAAATTTCTTAGCTTAGAAACAATGTACATACTCAGTACCTCACAGTGTTCATGGGTGGTGGTTCTGGCACAGCACCGTGAGGTCCTCTTCTCAGAGTTTCACAGGGCTGCCATCTGTGTTGTATCTTCAAGGCCAGGCCGCCTTCCTTTCTGGAGCTCAGGCTTTTCTTCCAAGCTCTTATGTTTGTTGGAAAAATTCAGTTCCTTGCGATTGTACGGCTGAGGTCCCTGTTTTCTTATTCACTGCTGTTCTAGGACCATTTTCATTCCTGAGGCCTTCCTTAGGTCCTCCTCTTATATCCCTCCAACACTCCCTCCATAACATGGCAACTTACTTCTTCACGGCCAGCAGGAGAATCTCTCTGATCTCAGGAGGGCCCCAGGAATTCTTTTATTTTTTATTTTATTATTGATTGATTGATTGATTGATTTAGAGAGAAGGGTAGGGGGGGTAGAATGCAAGCAGGGGAGGGGCAGAGAGAGAGAGAAAAACAGAAAATCCCAAGCAGGCTCTGCATTGTCAGCACAGAGTCCAGTGAGGGGCTATGAGGTCATGACCTGAGCCAAAGTTGGATGCTGAACCGACTGAGCCACCCAGGGGTGCACTGTCCCCCCACCTCTCCCACCCCACCCCCACCGCCTTGGATTTTTTTAAAGGGCTTATCTGATTATATCAGGACCAGCCAGGATAAATTTGCTTTTGATTAATTCAAGGGCCTGTGATTAGGAACCATGATTTACAGAATGCCTTTAGCATATAACACATACAAATAATATAATCATGGGAGTGATAGTCCATTATATCTGCAGGTCCCAACCAGAGACAAAGGAAAGGTATTATGCAAGGCATGGGTCACTGGGTCATCTGAGTATTCTGCCTACCTCAAAGCTCCTTACTGAAGAAAGAATTCTCCAAAATATTTTGTTTCCTCTTACAGTTGCATAGAGGGCTCTTTTCTTTTCAGAGACTTATCCTCCAATGTTCTATTTAAATAAATAATAACTAGTGTCTAGTTTCAAATTTTATAGTATTAAATTCTACTTTGTAACCTTTAGTTAGAATAATTGACTAACATAAATCAATACAAATCTCAGCACCTATTCTCACTGAAGTCAACTTTTAAATTGAAATAGACTTTTTAAAAGATTGTTATATCTTTTAAAGGAGGGATTATATATATATATTTATATATTTAATATTTTGGATATATCACAAAGCTCTTTTTAAAATCCAGGTTCTCAGCCTTTAAGATAATTCTCAGACACTTTATGGCAGCATTTACCACAAGGTAGTGCTAATAGTAATGCTATAAATTTAAATTTTGCCAAGTGCTATCATAATTTTTTTTAATCCTGCCCTCAAAATTACCTTTGCAAGGGTGACAAGCATCATCTCTAGAATTTTTAAATGAGGAAACAAAGTCATGTGCTAATTAGTGTCACCCAACTGGTAAGCAGTAGATCCAAAGCTAAAATCCAGAAATTATTACTCTTCCCTGTGTTTTATTATTACTTATGGTTTTAATAGAAATGACATATATTTTTAAGTGTTTGGAGATGGTAAAGTAATAATATAGAAATAGGAATCATGGTTTTGATAAAAAAGGAAAAGTAACAATTTTAAGAGTAATCTTAATTTATTCATAAATTTTAAGCATAATCTGTTTCTAACAAGATCATCACAATGTGGTCTCACATGTCAAACTTGTGTACACTAAAGAAAGTTATTTATGCTTCTTGTCTCATTGGTAGCGTTTCCAAATAAGAGAGGATGCTTTCACTGAGAGAAGTTAGTAATAGGGCCATGATTATTTGTCCAAAATTCTGAGGGATAAAAAACTCCAAACTGATGAAATATATGATTTGTTTATATCCTCTATTTCAGCATATGCTCTGTAGCATTTCTGGGCATATATAACTAATATTATGGAATATGGTTTAAAGATTGTAGATTTTGAATATTGGTAAATCAAAACATGATTATATTTTAATAAATTACAAATTGTGGTTTGCTGTCTCCATAATTTCAGTGTTTCTTTAGTTAATGAATTTTTATATTGTTAGATTGAAGTTAAAATCTACGTATACCTGTCTTAGAGATCTGAATTTATTGGCTTGGTCTTTCCTCCATGAAGGATTTATTTATAGTGTTAGGATCTACCACCGTGGAAGGATTAGACAGAAATCTAATGGCATACAAATTTAACAAATGAGAGAAGCCACCAGAGCTGTTCGGGGGAAGAAAAGAGCCTCCTCAAAGTTCAGTTTTCAGTGTTGCCTACGATTCCACATAGAATTGTGGCCATGAGTTATGTCATACCAAATTAAAATCTCAGAAAGTCTAATTTAGATGTATAGCATTAACTTCAGGATTGGTAAATGCTCTGATGCACACTACCTAAGTAAATGCTGGTAACATTACCTTACTAATAAAAGTGTATTTTAATTTATATAGTGATAAACTAATAGATTATAAATATAAACTGAAACTGATGTGTGTTCATAGCACCATCCATGCTACAAATATCAAGACTTCAATTTTTGGAAACTTTCTTTTGGTCCTTACTATACAGAAGGCATTGTTTTTAAATATTTTTTAATGTTTATTTATTTTTGAAAGAGAGAGAGAGAGAGAGGCAGAGAGACAACGTGCGAGTGGGGGAGGTGCAGAGAGAGAGGGAGACACAGAATCCTAAACAGGCTCCAGGCTCTGAGCCGTCAGCACAGACCCCGACGCGGGGCTCAAACCCACGGACTGCAAGATCATAACCTGAGCCGAAGTCAGAGGATCAACTGACTGAGCCACCCAGGCGCTCCAAGAAGGCATTGTTTTTAGATAGCCTGGGGAATACATAGGGGAAAAAGGCACAGTCCGCTCTCAAGGATTAACTAGGGTTCATGGTTGAAGAACAGGCATAGAGCAATGGGAGATAAGAGAATGGAGAAGTTACTTTGTTGAAGAAAAAAAGGAAGAAAGAACAGAAGCCTTCATAAAGGAGGAACTACTAAACTCTTCTTTAAGCATGAGCAAGATTTCAGCAGAAGGAAACACCATGTGTAGAGTTATCAATGTAGAAATGGCATTGGTTTGGGGAATGGCAGGCAAGATTGACTTCAGGTGATATCTAACTGAAACAAGTTGAAGCTAAATCTTAGCCTTATTGTAACCACAAACATCTGAGCTTTATTCTTTTGGGGTGAGAAGCTTCTGAAAGGTTTTCAAATAAAGGAATAGGAGGCCAGTGTTGTTTTAGAAAGTTGTATAAAAGATCATTTCAAAGGAGGGAAGATTGCAGCAAGGGGAAGGGCTTTGCAGTAGTCTTAGTAGGATAGTGAGAGTCTTCATTAAGAAAGTGGCACAGGGAAAGAATATGAGAAGCATTACATAATTTATAGAACCTGACAATTGATTGGACATAGAGAATTAATAAACAAGGAGGGAAATGGATTCAGGCTTGGGAGATAACCAGAAGATTTTCAGTCTTAGGGAAATTATAAGGTTGTTTTTAGATACTAATTATTAGGTACTTTTGAGACAATCCATGAATGAATATTCCCTGAAAATATATAGAACCACACCTTTATTTATTTTTTTTTAATTTTTTTTCAACGTTTATTTATTTTTGGGACAGAGAGAGACAGAGCATGAACGGGGGAGGGGCAGAGAGAGAGGGAGACACAGAATCGGAAACAGGCTCCAGACTCTGAGCCATCAGCCCAGAGCCCTACGCGGGGCTCGAACTCCTGCACCGCGAGATCGTGGCCTGGCTGAAGTCGGACGCTCAACCGACTGCGCCACCCAGGCGCCCCAGAACCACACCTTTAGATCATAAGTTCAAATATAATCAGGGGTGCCTGGGTGGCGCAGTCAGTTAAGTGTCTGACTTGTCTTAGGTCCTGATCTCACAGTTCGTGAGTTCAAGCCCCATGTCAGGCAGGTTCTGTGCTGACAACTCAGAGCCTGGAGCCTGCTTCAGACTCTGTGTCTCCATCTCTGCCTGCCCCTTCTCCACTTGCACTCTGTCTCTCTCTCAAAAATAAATAAACATTAAAAATATTTTTTAAATAAGTTCAAATATAATCAAAGAAATATTTTTTCACTGAAAAATACTTATTTCACCAAAACATAATATCAAATATATCAAGCCCTAATTTTTAATCTAGTATCTGAAATATTCATATTTAATACTATATACATATACACACAAACACATATGCAATTGTTCATATAGTTTGTAAAAGTCATGTTTATATGTAGTGTTAATCCTTAAATAACTTATTTTATCCCATATTTATATTACTATACACGTTGGCTACATCTTTTGCTGTTTCTCATTAGAGTTTTTCAGAAGGAAAGATTTTTTGCCCCCTGAGAGATTTCAGTACCATTTTATCTAATTGTTCCTTATGTTAAACTACCATATTGTAAGCTTCTTTGGAATCATAAAATAGTAATGCAGTTACCTCTTAAGGAGCTGTGAGTTGTTAGGCCATTATAGCTTGGTGGCATTCTGCTGACTGCAGATTGGTGAACAAGGGCTGACATTAAGACCATTTCTTCTACACTATTTCATAAAAACATTACCGGTAGGTATGTCTCTTAGTAAAATGTTGATGTTATTAAAAATTCAAATGTAAGGAGTTTAGTGCAATTCCACGCTAATATTACAAAGAGGACTTGTCAACAGTCAGATGCATAAGACTAAGCGAATTTGCACACTATTTATTTGAGCTAAATCTCTAATAAGCCTCTTCTGCTAATTGGACTTAACATTTATGTTACTAAATGAGAAACGTTTTGGCTGCCATATAGGATAGTAAGACCTACCCAATGGAATAAACAACTAACATCTGTTATCCTGTCCTGCTCCAGCTTGGCTTTTACCAGTTAAGTACATCAGCCCTGAAGTCAAGGTTATCAAATATGTGAATCTCTGGCTCAGCCATGTCTATGTGAAGTCAAAGAAATATCACATCATGAGTAAAGACCAGCCAACCAAAAGATACTAGATACAGCTGGTCCATTTTGTTTTAACCTTTACAGACCCTACGACCAGAAGCAAAAACTAGTCGAGGTTATAATCTTTGTAAAGTTTTAACGATAACTATTTTTAGAATTAATTTCACTCTTTAGCATTAGAATTTTATGCTGATAATTGTTAGGTTAAAGATAATTATTTTAATAATACATTTATATTTATTTTCTTTTTAAAAAAGAAGCTAAATTTGGATTTGGCTGACCTTCGGAAGGAAAAAGAAGACTTACTGAAGAAATTGGAGTCCTCATCTGAAATCACAAGTTTGGCAGAAGAAGTTTCCCGAGTAATAGTTCCACGGATACAAGTTACATCACTTGGTCCTTCAAGGAGCATGGATTTGGAGATGAAGCAATTGCAGTGTAAACTAAAGGTGATTATAAATTTATTAAACGTGAAAATATATATTAGGTTTTTGAAAAATGTTTATTTATTTATTTATTTTGAGAGAGAGGGAGAGCACAAGCAGGGGAGGGGAAGCGAGGGGGAATCCCAAGCAGCCTCCACGCTGTCAGCATGTAGCCAGACGCAGGGCTCAAACCCACAACCCGTGAGATCATGACCTGAGCCGAAATCAAGAGTCAGATGCTTAACCGACTAAGTCACCCAGGTGCCCCTTAAGTTAGTGAATCCTTAAAGACATGTTTATATCGATGCTAATTTTTTAAATTCTACTAAGGGTAAATTATGGCATAAATAATCCAAAAATTATTGATTCTATATTTGATCTGTTTTAGCCTAGTAGATTCTTATATGGTAACTCATAACACTACTCTCTGAAAAATGACAAGACACCATGAAATCCTAGGATGGTGATAGAAACTGGCCATTGTCATTTCTCTTCTACTGCTGAACTCCCCCTCTGACCTCCATTCCTCCCTGCACTGAACAGAATCCTTTCTGTATCTACATAAGTTGAATTGCTTCCCTCTACACAATTGCTGCTATTTTAATTTGGTTGTTGTTGGTTGGAAATGTGGAAGGAGGAGGGAAGTGGAGGGAGGGAGAAGCCCTGAGCAAAGGTGGGTTAGTATAATAGATTTCAGTGAGTTAGGCCTGAGAGTAAGAATGACAATCAGTGTTCTTTCTGTTTATAAAGAATTCTATCTAAGTCCAATTGAAACTGTCAACAACTTAAAAATAAGGCTGACCTTAGTTTAAATAGAATTACCTTGTAAGAAACAGGATTTGTGGCTTCTAATTGCAAAGTTTATTTTCATACTGTTTAAAACAAGCTCGTTTATTCCTCACGTATTTAATTATTTTGTTCAGTGGGGATTGCTAGCTGGTAGCTAAAAAGACAGTGTGTTTGGGACCATCAGTGTAATGAGAGTCACTAGAAAGAAAGTTCTGGTTGGACATGCACAGAATACATTAGGAACAGAGTACCTATGACTGTTAAGAGAGTATTAGAATATTGAATTATCAAACAGACTCAGTTGTTTTTAATTCAAAAGATGATACGTACATTCTCCAATAATATCTTTAAATGAAGGATTGCTAAGTATAAAATAGTATAAAGCTTAAAGTAAATGATTGTATCATTACTTGAAAATATTTTGCTTTGTTAATAAGAATGAGATATACACAGTGGCATTAATTTAGATAATTCTTGAATACCATCATCTTCAGACAGTTCTTGTGTGCATAACTTGCCTCAACCACTACATTTTATAAGTTTAAAATACCTTGTGTAATAGAAACATGAGAAAAAATAGTTACGTAAGTTTTGGTGTATGTGGATGTATCTTCTTAAAATGCATTTCTGTCTGTGAAAAAGTGGAATAAAATGTACAAATTGAACATTTCAGTGTTAGCTTACTATACAGTGTTAGGTTACTATACTATCATAGAGGCTTTAATTCATGGTTCTATGATTCTTCTTACATTTAAGTCTTCATGCTCCTAATAAAAGTTTAGTTTTCAATAAGGTAAAATAGAATGTTGGATCCAATAATACCTAATCTGACCTCTAATTTTTTTTAAGTTATTAATAGCTTTAAGTCGACTTATATTTTACTTATGTGATTTTACATACTGCTAATGTCCTAACTTAATTTTTGGAAATAATAGACCCATATCAATATCTATAAGTTATTTACCTTATGGTTTCCCATGGTGTCAGTTTTTACCTGTATATAAATCTCTCTTTCACTTTGGAGGAATGTGTGAATCACAAAGGTAGGACTATGAGGATGCCTGGAGCATTTAGACCACACTTGATATATACTTGAAGTGTCCATGAGTAGCCTGCAGTCCTGGAACACTGGCCCGCGACAAAAGGATAAATCTCTACTTTTGTCTTGTTTCATGTTTTAATATGGAAATACCTTAGAAGACCAGTACCTTAACGTACATAATACTCTGTGCTACTACAAATTTCTGTTTTGATATTCTATTAGTTTGCTAGGTCTGCCATAACAAAATACCAGAGACTGGGTGACTTAAATAATAAAATATTTTTTTCTCATAGTTCTGGAGTCCACAATTCCAAGATCAAGGTATTGATTAGGTGTGGTTTCTTCTGAGTCTTTAGAATTATTACCTTGTAGATGGCCACCTTCGCTGTGTCTTCACATGGTAATCCCTCAGTCTGTGTGATTCTGTGTTTAATCTCTTCTTGGAAGGATACCAGTCATATTGGATGAAGGCCCACTGATATGGCCTCATTTTACTATACTTACCTCTTTAAAGGCCTTATCCTAACACAGTGACATTTTGATGTTCTGGGGTTAAAATGGCAACATATACATTTTGAGGGGACACAATTCAACCCATGACAGATATCAAATCGTTAGCACAATAATTTTCCAAGAAATGACTTCTTTTCTAGTTGATGTTTTTATGCTAAATTTTTAGAAAAACTGGTTAGATTTGTATATATTAAAGGCTTATATACATCTTTTTTATTTTATCCAAGTAACTTTAGACTTTTCTGTATAAACTCTTAGGTGTACTTCTCAGATATACGTGATACATTCAGTATCATTTGAGTGCTCATGTGTATTTTCATGTGTATGTTTCTTCAAGGTACTCAACTTTATATAGATAGATGATCAAATATTTAGAGACATACAAATTCCTTCCAGTGAATGTTATATATATGCATATACATATACAATATACCAATATACATACATGTATGTGCATATATATACCATTATTTTGTATTAGTTTATTTGTAGTTATATACACACTTTGAATTGAATAGTACTCTAATTTATATTTGTGATTCTTTGACTTCTTGATTGTTGAAAGCATCCCTTTTGATATATACCGTGTTCTTTTCCAGTTTCCCAGTAAGTTCGTAATGAAGCATAGTAGTTTTTAAACTACTGTTCCTTTATATGTAACCTGTTGCCAGGCTGGTTCTAAGTCCTTTACAAATAGTAATTCATTAATCCTCATTTCTACCCTGTGAAATAAGGTCTGTTATTCTATTTTACTTTTGAGAAAGCAGAGACACAAAAGGTAAGTTAATTGTCCAAGGTCACTAAGCTACTAAGTGATAGAGCTGAGATTAGAACTCAGTCCATCTGACTTCAGAGTCAATGCTTTCATTCATTACACTCTGCAATTAAAAAAAAAAAAATGTTTAACAAACTTAGGAAAGCTCTAACCATGATGGATTCTTACCATTGTGACATTTTTGACATACATGTTTTACTCCAGATTTGAGGTCATGCTGCAGATAAATTTTGTATAGTAGAAATGGAAAATGCTAGAGGCCCTGGGTTTTGATCACTCTTTGTGCATTAACTTCTTATGGGACTCTACTGAGGAAATAACTTCTCCAGAGGTTGAAAGCAGGCATACCTTTCTACCCACTCCATAAGGATTTTTAAGAATCAAATGAAGTGGCTCTGAGATTTAGAGATTCTAGAAAAAGTATATATCAAGCTGGTGTTGTTTTATTTACTGTAATTCAGTAATCCCTCAACTATCCAGAAGCCAGAGTTATAGCAATTTCAGTCACCTAAAATAACAGCCTTAAGTCTAAAAACAACTACCTTAAAATCCACTTAATTTATTCCACTGAAGATATTGTCAGGCTTCATTTACTGCCCCTTGTCTTTTATTTTAAGTACCACTCTAATAAGTCTATTTGTTTAACTTCTGAGCCGAAAATATCTCAAAAGTAGCGAATGAGAAGTAGGCATATTAAGGGGCAGGATGATTGTTTTCAGTCAGGAATATGGGAAAAGCAAGAAATGTCGACCAACAGACCAATAGAGCAACAGAGAGAAAGAAAATATTAAAATGTTAAGGTAAAAACACAAAATTAGAAAAACAGCACTCTGGGACCATTTAGACTAGGGGTAAGTTGCCATTTATATCATAATAGTTCCAAAAGACATGACTATATAATGATATAGTGATACTATAATACAGCAATATAATATATATAATTAATACAGTGATTATAATATATAGCTATATAGAAGTATCTCTATTAGCTTAATGTAATTATAGATGTTCATATTTCTAAGTGAGTGAACAATCATTCCAGAGAGAATTTAAGATTAATAATTAAAGCAAAAGCTTCAATTATCTGCTAAATTCACTAGTGTGGAATATCTTATTCTGGCAATGCACATCATATATGCTGGAAATTTAGATTGCATTACACAAACATTTAATCAAAATTTTTAAAATTCAGTCTACTTGCCATGTTAAGGTTTTTAAGCCTAAGTTTTTAAGAAATTTATATATTTAATGTAAAAGTTAAAATTATTTCAAAAATTTTATTCACATATTCTATACCAATAAGATATTTAAAGTCTGTCTAATGAATTTGACTTGTATTTAAATGGTGTGAGCAATGGTTTCATGATTAATGGTTTCATCTTTACAGATTTACAATTTTTTTTAGCATGAGTCAGTCAAACCTGGGAATAGTTCTAACAGAAACAATTGATTGTAGTTACAAAGAAAGATTAGCAAAATAACTATTCCAAATATATTTAAAGCTATCATATTTTATTCTATTTATATCAAATTAATACTTCTAAATTTTAACAAGTAACTTAATGTATGTTATTACTGTCTTGTAGGTGGAGAAACTATAATATCAGACACACTAGGTAATGTGTCAGATTACTTATCTATTTAGCACTTGAGTCAAAATTGAAAGTTAGGGTTCCTGATACACTAGTACCTCTGTCTCTTGGGCTGTGCGTTAACAAATACCACAAAGCTGTTCTGCTTTGAAAAACTCATGTTTATGCATGAATATTTTAATAATAAATAGTATGATCAATAAATTCAAGTAAGGAAGTATTTAGTATCCCTAAGATTCCTTATCAGTTATCTATTACTGTCTAACAAACTATCTTAAAATGTAGCAGCTCAAAACAATGGCAGTTTATTAATTCTTAGGATCCGGTGGGTTGACTGGGCAGTTCTTTTACTTCTCTCTTTTGAGTTTTCTGATATGCCTGCATTCTTTTAATTCAAGGATTTACCTGGACTGCAAGTTCCAAGATAGCCTCACTCACAGCCTGGGAGTTGGTCTGCAGGCTGTCTGCTGGGATACCCCAGTACTCCTCCATGGCCTTTCCTCTGTCTTCCCTGCAAGGTGATCCCAGGCAGCATTCCAAGAGCCAAAGGTGTAGCTGCAAGGGTTTAGGCCCAGCAGCTGGTACTTGCATAATGTCATTTCTGCCACATTTGCCTTGGTCAAAGCAAATCACAGGCCAGACCAGACCAGGCTTAAAGGTTTAGTAGATGGATCCCTCTTGATGGGAGGAGCAGCAAAGTATTTGTGACCACATTTAGTCTGTTATAACAGGTTCTTAGTAAATCAAGCTTTCATTTCACGTGATCTTGTTAGCCTATCAAAATACTAAATTAATTACATGCACATTTACATTTTACAGAGATAGTCCTTATTCCTCAGAAAGTACTTTGGGTGTGTACTTTTTGTAATTGTTATATGATGGCATTCTTTTGTGGTTTTGGTGTGTTATATGAAAATTTAGTATACCATAGTACTTCTGTTAAAACACATAAAATAAACCATTTAAAAATATTAAAATATACAAGTATATTAAAATGCCCTTCTTAATTATAATCATATTTATTTCAATATTATTCTTCATGAGAATGGCATTTATTTTGATGCTGCATTTGACCAAAAATTGAAAAGTTTATTTGATTTTATATGTGTTTTTAATCTAGAATGCAACTAATGAGCTCACTAAACAGTCCTCAAATGTGAAGTCTCTGAAATTTGAACTCCTAGCAAAAGAAGAACACATAAAGGAAATGCATGAAAAGTATGTTCTTGATATTTTTATCCATTGTATTTGGTGCCACCTAGTGGTAGTTAACTCTATTAAACATTGCACGCAAGAAACAAAACCCCATGTTAAAAATTAGCTTTTCCTTCCTTCATGTTTAAGCCTCAATAAGATGAAAGTTCAAGGAATATTATCTATAAGCATAGTTGATGACAAGCTATTTAATATTTTTTAATTAGAGTAAGAATATTTAAAGTTATATTTGCTTTCTTAGAAGTAACCATTTAATTTTGAATGTATATAAATTAATGACCTAAAGACTACGAACAAAACACTTCTGAATGTGGTAATTCTTTGACCAAAATTATATATGTAGGTTGATCTCAAATTGGATTTAATGCCTAAGCTTATAAAGCTAAGGTGGAAGAAAAGGAAAGTTTTTGTTGGTCTCTAAAATAAATGGAAGATTACAAAAGTTTGTATTTTATGTGTTGTTTTTTTTAACAAAAAGGGGTTTAAAATGTCCTATCTCACTGAATCAAAATGATTTTCTCTGTATATTTATAGATGTATGAGAGCTTAGGGGGTGATAACATGTTTAGGTGGAATGCGAGTCTGTCCCTGATAATTTGAGAATATATACATATGTATTAGCAAAATAATGCAGATACATATATACTACATTTTAAGTGAAGATCACTTAGAAGTGATATTAACAGATGAAACTACTGACAAAAATATTGGTTAATTTTGTAAACAAAGTATCTTCAAGTTTATTTATTAGCATAAGAGGCAGTCTTATTTACTCTCTAATAGTGAGGGCCCTAGAGAAATAGTCTTTGAATCCTAGTTCCTCTACCTGCCAGCTCTGTATCTCAGTTTAATAGTATTAGCTCATAAAATTCTTGTGAAGATTAAGAGAGAGCGTGTAAAGTACTTGTAACAGAGACTGGCACCTAATGAGCACTCAGTAAATGTTACCTGTTATGATTTAGTAGGCACAGTAATAGTTGTTTCTGCAGCTACCATTTCATATCTGTCATCAACTTAAGCTAAACTGATATGTCAGTTCAATCATACGTGATATTAAATTAGAAGATACCATGCCTAATTTTAGTGTTTTTGTATCATATTATAAGATTTTACATTTGTTTGTTTATTAAAATACAGAATTATTTTCTATCAGTGCTATGCTTTTTAATGATCTCTGAATATCAGTTTGATTTTTCTGAGCAATGCAATAATATAATTTAAATATAATTATTTTATTTTATTTTTTATCTTTTATTTTGAGAGAGAGTGCAAGCAGGGAAGGAGCAGAGAGAGAGAGGGGAGAGAGAATCCCAGTGCAGAGCCCAACACGGGGCTGATCGTCACAAGCATGAGATCACAATCCAAGCCAAAATAGTCAGATGCTCAACCAAGTGAGCCACCCAGTCACCCCTAAATATAATAATTTTAATTTTTCATAAATTTTGTCAATCTTTCTCAATTCTTCAATTTTTATGCCTTAATGCATATATATTATACTGTAATTACCAGTCACAACTGGATTTTGGATTTTATAAGTACACAGAGTATGAATAGATCAGTACTCCATCTCATGCAAATATCTTATTAATTTGCAATTAATATCAGTTAGCATTTAAAAATTCAGTATTTTCTATCTCTCTTATAAAATCTCTTTTTTCCCCTTCAAGGATATCTCGAATGGAGAGGGATATAACCATGAAAAGACATTTGATAGAGGACTTGAAATTTCGACAGAAAGTAAATTTGGAAAGTAATGAGAGTATTAATGAAATGTTAGAAAATCTTGAAAAAAAGGTATCAATTTTTATGTTCTCTGACAGTAGAAAATACCACTTTTCTCTTACCTTCTTAACTTGAATATTCAGTCTTAATAAATTCCTAGAAAATATTCATAGAATACATGTCTGCTGTTACATAATTACATTGTTTGATCTGAAAGTACGTTATTTGTTTTAAAATTCAAAACTCTAAAATGTCATACATAATATAGTCACACGTTCTCTTTGTATTTGTAAATACATGAGAGGATAATCACATTTAATTTTTAAAACTTTCACTGTTTCTGGGTATGTAATTACATTTTATTCAACATTTTAAAGTTGAATTTATACAATTTATAAATTATTTATTTGCTTTATTTAATTTACTAACATTTATGATAAAACCAAGCATATATTTTTAAATGAAAAAGGTAATAACCAATAACTACCAGAAGATCTTTAAAAAGTGTACTTACCACAGTTTTTTAAAAGTGTACTTTTTCCTTTGATACACTTAATTCAGTATACTTAGGAAGAGAGCTTTATTTAACATAGTTGTATATCTGGCCCCAAAGTAGAAATCAGCAATTTGCTGACTAAGAGATATTAAAAAAAAAAAAAAAAAAAAAAAAAGGTGCTATTTGCACAACTCCTAAAGCAGCTTGTGCTCTGGCATTCACTAAATGTTATCCACTCCAGAGAGAGCATCTCCCTTACTTTACTTGTTGGAGATAAAAATCTAAGTATCTCTTAGCTCAAATGGATTTAAGAAAGAAAATTTTACATAAGGAAGACAAATGCATGTGGATTTTCTTTCTCTTTCTCTTCCCACACACCCACATAAATTATAATTACTTCCTATAGGTTTTTTCAGTGTTATCACTGAAATTTTGCTGATTTTTAAACTTTAATAATCATTTCAGATATAGTCTTAGAATCTGTGTATAAGTAATTATATCTTTAGTGGCATTAAATGAAAAAAGAAAAACTATTTCTTCTTGCAAATGTATAATAACTATGTTACATTATTATTTAATTTTATCCAAAAAGTACATGTTATATTGGAGATAGAACTGAAAGTTATCCATGACTTACTTAAGAATTCAAGACAACCAATCCCCTGCTTAAGGAGGTTAAGGTTAGTAATTAAAGGAAACATAGTTAAAATTAGTATTGTATTCATACATTTTTGTGCATTTTTCATTTTGCTATTGATTGAAGGATTTTAGTCTCATTCATAGTGAGTTCTCCAAATCTAATTTACTTGAATTTGATATCATTTATATTTTTTTGCTGTTATTATTTAAATGTGATATCATTTATGAGAAAATAAATGAAATTAGACTTATTCATGGATCATTTGGTTTCTGTTGAAACAAATAGAGTATACTCCTAGAATGGCTTTACCAATAATAGTTATCGTTATGCTTTTAATGTAGGTGAAGACACTAACTGAAGAGTGTTCCAACAAGAAGGTGTCAATTGATTCACTAAAACAGAGACTCAGTGTTGCTGTAAAGGAGAAGTCACAGTTTGAACAGATGTATCAAAAAACTAAAGAGGAATTAGAAAAAAAGGTATGCTTTTCAGACATGTTAGCTTAGAAATGGAATATAACCATATCTTTTTCATTTTTAAAACTGTAATTTTTTTCTGCCCAAAATTACTATGAACAAAACTGTTCATACCTCTACATGAAACACTAAGCATTTGTTTAACATTAAAGGTAATGCTATATTAGAGAAACAAATTTTGTATCTTAATTTTTTTTCATTTTTTTAATGTTTATTTTTGAGAGAGAGAGAGAGAGAGAAGGCACACACAAGCAAGGGAGGGGCAGAGAGAGAGGGAGAGAAAGGATCTGAAGAGGGCTCCATGCTGACAGCAGAGAGCCTGATGTGGGGCTCAACCTCACAAACCATGAGATCATGACCTGAGCCAAAGTTGCACGCTTAACTGACTGAGTCACCCAGGTGCTCCTTGATAATGGCTTTTAAATGAACACTACTATTAAGAACTGGCAAAAGTGGATATAAATTTTTTAGATCCACCTAAACTTATAAACTAATTAAATATTTCCATTGACATATTAGATCTTTTGGTCTAAAATAGCTTCCATGTCTTTAATGATTTATAATTTTTTAAAAACAAACTAATTTTGATGATAAATATATGAGAATATGTGCTCACCATATTTTACTGAAAATAAAAAAACCATCAATTTAACCCAAATAAAAACAAACACATACATAAAAAGAATCATGAAGTCATTTCTTTATCTAACATGAATAACTAAATCTTCTAAATATGTTTATGAATTATTTTTTATTCTGTGATTACCGGTCTTTTGCAGGATGTCAAGCTTGGTCTCCTAGTATCAAAAATAAGTGAGACCGAATCTGCAATGGCAGAAATTGAAACAGCAGCATCCAAGCATCTTCAAGGATTAGCACTGAAAAGTGAGCAGGCCCTAGAAGGTGCACAAAAGAAGTTGCTCTTAGCCAATGAGAAAGTGGAGGAGTTCACCATCTTTGTGAAGGTTTGAATTATTTGCAGTTTACTAACTCGTGCTTTAGTTCAGGCAGAGTGGTGGCCTACTTGAGATGATTTGGGATATTTTGTGATTTCTTTCTGCTTTCTGAAAACCATAAAACATCTTCTTCTACCTTACTCTCCACATTGTTCAATTTTTGTCTATAACAGATCTGGTTTTATAGCTTGAGCTTAAAATTTTCTAACCTGTTTTTACTATTCTTTTCTTAATGTTAGTTCAGTTATGAAATTGCAGTAATCACATAAGATAGATTCTAAGATGAAATAATTAAGTCATTTCCATTCTACTCTCCTTTTGAAAATCCAGCAGGAACAATCAGAAACTTGTCCCAGGTTTATTGAAGCTCAGAGACATCTCAACCCCAGTCCATAGCCTGTCAGACATGGAATGGGTAAAGGAATGGTAAATGACTTAGCAGAAAAAAAGGAAGACAAACCTAAGTGCCCGCAAAGGCTGTACTCTCTAGAAATTATCTGACAGCTGAAGAATCCCCAGAAAGGCTCAGTAATTGGCTATAAGGAACCACTGAGGGTGATGGAGAAGGGAAGGATACAGGTGGTTTGTTTGAAAGTTTTTATAAGAAGCTTTTAGGCCTGTGGTCTGTAGTTTTGCCCCATATGTTTGGACAGAGCTCTTCCCTTAACTCTTCTGTGAGAGCTGAGGAAGAGCAGCTTTGGTTTCAGAGACACCAGGCACTGAGGACCAGGAATCTGGTGATTGCTCTGCTGCTTCAGTCCCACTATAAGTCATTTACACCTCTATGTGGTGCCTTTTCTTCTGCCTCGTATTATAGCTAGAAAAGGAATCCATTGCCACTAGAGAGATTATGAGTCTTTTAAAGTCAAAGACAATGTTTTATCAATTTCCACCTTCACAACATCTACCTGGTGCCTTGCAAAATAATTGGCATGTGGTAAGTAATGATCACTACCTAATCAAGTTAAATTTCCATTAGAAATGTAAGATTTCTTTTAAAGTTTATCTTTCTTTATTTTGATAGAGAAGGAAAGCAAGCGGGGGAGGGAAAGAGAGAGAGGGAGACAGAATCCCAAGCAAGTTCTGCACTGTCAGCATAGAGCCCAATGCGGAGCTCGAACTGACAAACCATGAGATCATGGCCTGAGTTGAAATCAAGATTGGACACCCAACTGATCAAGCTACCCAGGTGCCCCAGAAATATGAGATTTTGATGATACTTCTTTGGCCTTTAAAAATAATCACCAAAGTAGTTTGATTACAGTGGGAAAGCAACTCTTTCTCTCTTTTCTCCTGTAACCACGCTGTTCTTTTTTCTTTTTTTTTTTTAACAATTTTTGATGAGATTAAGTTCTCATGCCATTGTGTCCTTCAGAAGGCATGCATGATTAAAAACTGGCATGTCATATACTACAAAGCTGTAGTAATCAGTATGGTACTGGCACATAAATAGAGACATATATCAATAGAATAGAGAGCCCAGAAATAAACCCATGATCATATGGCCAATTAATCTTCAACAAAGGAGGCAAGACTAGGCAGTGGGAAAGACAGTCTCTTCAATAAATGGTGCTGGAACAACAGGATAGCTACATGCAAAGGAATAAAACTGGTCCACTTTTCTACATCATACACAAAAATAAATTCAAAATGGATTGAAGAGCTAAATGTAAGATATGAAATCATAAAAATCCTAGAAGAGAGCACAGGCAATAATTTCTCTGACATTGGCCATAGAAACATTTTTCTAGGTATGTCTCATGACGCAAGGGAAATAAAAGTAAAAATAAACTGTCGAAACTACATCAAAATAAAAAGCTTTTGCACAGTGAAGGAAACCATCAACAAAACTAAAAGATAACCTACTGAATGGGAGAAGATACTTCCAAATGACATATCTGATAAGAGTTAGTATCCAAAATATATAAACAGCTTATACAACTCAACACACAAGAAAACAAGTAACTCAATTAAAAAATGGGCAGAAGACATGAACAGACATTTCTCCAAAGAAGATATCCAGATGGCCACCACATTAAAACATGCTCAATATCACTCATCATCAGGGAAATGCAAATCAAAACCACAGTGTGATATCACCTCTTACCTGTCAGAATGGCTAAAATCAATAATAAGAAACAACAAGTTTTGGTGAGGGTATGGACAAAAGGAACCCTCACGCACCATTAGTGGGAATGCAAACTGGTGCAGCCACTGTGGAAGGCAGTATGGAGGTTCCTCAAAAAATTAAAAATAGAATTATCATATAACCCAGGAATTCCACTACTGGGTATTCACTCAAAGAATATGAAAAACTAGTTTGAAAAGATATATAGACCCCTAAGCTTATTGCAGCATTATTTATAATAATCAAATTATAGAAGCAACCCAAGTGTCCCATCAATGGATGAATGGATAAAGAAAATGTGGTATATAGATGTACAATGAAGTATTACTCAGCCATATAAAAGAATAAGATCTTGCATTTGCAACAACATGGATAGACCTAGAGAGTATATTGCTAGGTGAGCAAAGTCAGAGAAAGATAAATACCATATTATTTCACTCATGTGTAATTTGAAAAACAAAACAAATGAACCAAGAAAAAAGAGACAAAAAAACAAGATTCCTAACTTGGAGAACAAACTGCTGATTACTAGGCGAGAGGTGGGGGGGGAGGGGGGATGGATGAAATAAGTATAGGGATAAACGTCTGACTTCAGCTCAGGCACAGTTTATGTGTTTGAGCTCCGCATCAGGCTTTGTGCTGAGAGCTTAGAGCCTAGAGCCTGCTTCAGATTTTGTGTGTCTCAGTCTCTGCCTGTCCCCTGCTTGTGCTGTGGCTCTCCTCTCTCTTTCTCTCGAAAATAAATAAACATAAAAATGTTTTTAAAAAATTTAAAAGAACTGACATAGCATAGCCCTAGAAATTTACTTAAGTATATGATATATTTTCAATTTATGGTATCTTTATAAAAGGAAAATTTAAACTATACAATAAAATAACAATGCTACTTCCTGTCTTCTTCCCCTAATAACCCCACTACTATTTCTATTCTTTATTCCTCTAAAAATTGGCTCTTAAAATTTTTTTTAATTTATTTTTTATTTTTTTATTTACTTTTTAATTTACATCCAAGTTCATTAGCATATAGTGCAATAATGATTTCAGGAGTAGAATTCAGTGATTCATCCCCTACATATAACACCCAGTGCTCATCCAACAAGTGTCCTCCTTAATACCCCTTGCCCATTTAGCCTATCCCTCTACCCACAACCCTTCCAGCAACCCTCAGTTTTTTCTCTATATTTAAGAGTCTCTTGTGTTTTGTCCCCCTCCATATTTTTATAGTTTTTGCTTCCCTTCCATTATGTTCATCTGTTTTGTATCTTAAATTCCACATATGAGTGAAGTCATATGATACTTGTCTTTCTCTGATGAATTTCGCTTAGCATAATACACTCTACTTCCATCCGTGTTGGTGCAAATGTCAAGATTTTGTTCTTTTTGATTGCCAAGTAATACTACATTGTATAGTATACCACATCTTCTTTACCCATTCAATCGTTGATGGACATTTGGGCTCTTTCCATACTTTGGCTATTGTCGATAGTACTCCTATAAACATTGGGGTGCATGTGCCCCTTCGAAACAACACACCTGTATCCTTTGGATGAATACCTAGTAGTGCAGTTGCTGTGTCATAAGGTAGTTCTATTTTTAATTTTTTGAGGAACTTCCATACTGTTTTCCAGAGTGGCTGCACAGTTTGCATCCCTACCAGCAGTGCAAAAGTGTTCCTCTTACCTCTGTCATTGTCTGAGTTGTTAATTTTAGCCAATTTGACAGGTTTCTCATTGTGGTTTTGATTTGTATTTCCCTGATGATGAGTGATGTTGAGCATTTTTTCATTGTGTCTGTTAGTGATCTGGATGGATGTCTTCTTTGGAAAAGTGTCTATTCATGTCTTTTGTCCATTTCCTCACTGGATTATTTGTTTTTGGGTGTTGAGTTTGATAAGTTCTTTATAGGTTTTGTATACTAACCCTTTATCTGATATGTCATTTGCAAATATCTTCTCCCAATCCATCGGTTACCTTTTAGTTTTACTGATTGTTTTCTTTGCTGTACAGAAGCATTTTTTTTTTTGATGGGGTCCCAATAGTTCATTTTTGCTTTTGTTTCCCTTGCCCCTGGAGACATGTTGAGTAAGAAGTTACTGTGGCTGAGGTCAAAGAGGTTTTTGCCTGCTTTCTCCTCTAGGATTTTGATATCTTCCTGTCTTACATTTAGGCCTTTCATCCATTTTGAGTTTATTTTTGTGTATGGTGTAAGAAAGTGGTCCAGCTTCATTCTTCCACATGTTGCTGTCCAGTTTTCCCAACACCATTTGCTGAAGAGACTGTCTTTATTCCATTGAATATTCTTTCCTGCTTTGTCAAAGATTAATTGGCCATATGTCTGTGGGTCCATTTCAGCATTCTCTATTCTGTTCCATTGATTTGTGCATCTGTTTTTGTACCAGTACCATAGTGTCTTGATGATTACAGCTTTGTAATACAGCTTGAAGTCTGGAATTGAGATGCCTCCAGCTTTGGTTTTCTTTTTCAGGATTGCTTTGGTTCTTCGGGATTTTTTCTGGTTCCATACAGATTTTAGGTTTATTTGTTCTAGCTCTGTGAAGAATGCTGGTGTTATTTTGATAGGGATTTCTTTGACTATGTAGATTGCTTTGGATAGTATCGACTTTGCAACAATTTGTTTTTCCAATCCATGAGCTTGGAATATTTTTCCCTTTTTTTTGTGTGTCTTCTACAGTTTCTTTTATGACATTTCTATAGTTTTCAGTGTATAGATTTTTCACCTTTTTGGTTAGGTTTATTCCTAAGTGTTTTATGGTTTTTAGTCCAGTTGTGATGGGATCAAGTCCTTGATTTCTTTCTGCTGCTTCATTATTGGTGTATAGGAATGTGACCAATTTCTGTGCATTGATTTTATATCCTGTGCCATTGCTAAATTCATGAATCAGTTCTAGAAGTTTTTTGGTGGAATCTTTTGGCTTTCCCATGTGGAGTATCATGTCATCCGCGAACAGTGAAAGTTTGACTTCCTCCTTGCCAGTTTGGATACCTTTTACTTCTTTGTGTTGTCTGATTGCTGAGGCTAGGACTTCCAATACTAGGTTGAATAACAGTGGTGAGAATGGACATCCCTGCCGTGTTCCTGACCTTAGGGGGAAAGCTCTCAATTTTTTCCCATTGAGAATGATATTAGCGGTGGGTCTTTTGTTTATGGCTTTTATGATCTTGAGGTATGATCCTTTATCCCTAGATTCTTGAGGACTTTTATCAAGAAAGGATGCTGTATTTTGTCAAATACTTTATCTGTGTCTATTGAGAGGATTATGTGGTTCATATTCTTTCTTAATGTGATTTATCACATTGATTGATTTATGGATATTGAAGTAGCCCTGCATCCCACGTATAAATCCCACTTGATCATGGTGAATAATTCTTTTAATGTTATGTTGGATTTGGTTGGCTAGTGTCTTGCTGAGAATTTTTGCATCCATGTTCATCAGGGAAATTGGTCTGTAGTTCTCCTTTTTTTTAGTGGGGTCTTTGTCTGCTTTTGGAATCAAGGTAGTTCTGGCTGCATAGAATGAGTTTGGAAGTTTTCCTTCCATTTCTATTTTTGGAACAGCTTCAAAAGAATAGGTGCTAACTCTTCTTTAAATGTTTGGTAGAATTCCCCTGGAAAGCCGTCGGCCCTGGACTCTTATTTTTTGAGAGATTTTGATTACTAATTCAAATTCTTTACTGGTTATGGGTCTGTTCAAATTTTCTATATCCTCCTGTTTCAGTTTATGTAGTGTATATGTTTCTAATAATTTGTCCATTTCTTCCAGATTGCCCAATTTATGACATATAACTGCTCATAATATTTTCTTATTATTGTTTTTATTTCTGCAGTGTTGGTTGTGATCTTTCCTCTTTCATTCTTGATTTTATTTATATAGGTCCTTTCTTTTTTCTTTTTGGTCACACATGCTAGGGGTTTATCAGTTTTGTTAATCTTTCAAAGAACTAGCTTCTGGTGTCATTGATCCGTTCGACTGTTTTGTTTTTATTTCAATAGCATTGATTTCTGCTCTAATCTTATTATTTCCTGTCTTCTGCTGGTTTGGGGTTTTATTTGCTATTCTGTTTCCAGCTCTTTAAGGTGTACGGTTAGGTTGTGTATCTGAGACCTTTCTTCCTTCTTTAGGAAGGCCTGGGTTGCTATTTACTTCCCTCTTATGACTGCCTTTGCTGCATCTCAGAAGTTTTGGGCTATCATGTTATCATTTTCATTGACTTCCATGTACTTTTAAATTTCCTCTTTAATTTCTTGGTTATCCCATTCATTCTTTAGTGGAATATCCTTTAGTCTCCAAGTATTTATCTTTCCACCTTTTTTCTTGTGGTTGATTTCAAGTGTCATAGCGTTATGGTCTGAAAATATGCGCAGTATGTTCTTGATCTTTTTGTACTTGTTGAGGGCTGATTTGTGTCCCATTATGTGATCTATTCTGGAGAATGTTACATGTGCACTGAAGAATGTGTATTTTGCTGCTTTAGGATGAAATGTTCTGAATATATCTGTTAAGTCCATCTGGTCCAGTGTGTCATTCAAAGCCATTGTCCTTGTTGACTTTTCTGCTTAGATGATCTGTCCATTACTGTAAGTGGGATGTTGAAGTCCCCTACTATTATGGTATGATTATCAATGAGTTTCTTTATGTTTGTGATTAATTGATTTATATATTTGGATGTTTCACATTGGGGGCATAAATGTTTACAATTGTTAGATCCTCTTGGTGGATAGACCCCTTAATTGTGATATAATGCCATTCTTCATCTCTTGTTTCAGTCTTTAATTTAAAATCTAGATTGTCTGATTGAAGTATGGGTACTCTGGCTTTCTTTTGGTGACTATTAGTATGATAGATGGTTCTCCACCCCCTTACTTTCAATCTGAAGGTGTCTTTAGGTCTAAAATGGGTCTCTAGTAAACAGCATATAGATAGATCTTGTTTTCTTATCCATTCTATTATCCTATGTCTTTTCATTGGAGCATTTAGTCCATTGACATTTACAGTGAGTACTGAAAGATATGAATTTATTGCCATTGTGTTGCCTGTAGAGTTGGAGTTTCTGGTGATGTTCTCTGGTCCTTTCTAGTCTTTGTTGCTTTTGGTCTTGTTTTGTTTTGTTTTGTTTCCTCTTTTCTCCCCTCAGAGAGTTCCCCTTAAAATTTCTTGTAGGGCTGGTTTAATGGTTACCAGCTCCTTTAGTTTTTGTTTATCTAGGAAACTTTTAATCTCTCCTTCTACTTTCAGTGACAGCCTTGCTGGATAAAGAATTCTTGGCTGCATATTTTTCCAATTCAGCATGTTGAAAATATCCTACCACCCCTTTCTGGCTTGCCAAGTTTCTGTGGATTGGTTTGCTATGAACCTGATCTGTCTTCCCTTATAGATTAAGGACTTTTTTCCCTTGCTGTTTTCATAATTCTTTCCTTGTCTGTGTATTTGTGAATTTGACTATAATATGCCTTGTTACTGGTTGGGTTTTTTTTAATCTAATGGGAGTTCTCTGCTTCTTGGATTTTGATGTCTGTGTCTTTCCCCAGGTTAGGAAAGTTTTCCACTATGACTTGCTAACATAAAACTTCTACCCCTCTTTCTCTCTCTTCATTTTCTAGGACTCCTATGATTTGGATGTTATTCCTCTCTAATGAGTCACTGAGTTCTCTAATTCTTATATTGCGCTCTTTTGCCTTACTTTCCTCTTTTTTTTTTTTGCTTCACTATTCTCCATAATTTTGTCTTCTATATCGCTGATTCACTGTTCTGCTTCATCCATCCTTGCCACCGTCAATCCATTTGAGATTCCATCTCAGTTATAGCATTTTTAATTTCATCCTGACTAGATTTACTTCTTTTATCTCTGCAGAAAGGGATTCTATGCTTTTTTTCAACCCCAGCTAGTATTCTTATTATCGTGATTCTAAATTGTACTTCAGATACCTTGCTTATATCTGTGTTGATTAACTCCCTGGCTGTCATTTCTTCCTGCCCTTTCTTTTGGGGTAAATTTCTTTGTTTTGTCACTTTGGAGGAAGGAAAAGAATTAATAAAATAGAAAATTAAAACTAAAGAATTAAAAACAACAGAAAAATTCTTATAAAGGAAGCTAGTTCTAGGTGTGTTTTGGTTTGGTTGTTGGAAAAAGCTTGATAGAATAGAGAAAAAAGGGAAGGAAAGGCAAAGGGAAAAAAAAGTAAGAAAATGTTTAAAATTTTAAAAAGATGTATACAGGGGTGCCTGGGTGGCTCAGTTGGTTAAGCGTCTGACTTTGGCTCAGGTCATGATCTCGCAGTTTGTGAGTTTGAGCCCCGCATCAGGCTCTGTGCGCGTCAGGCTCTGTGCTGACGGCTCAGAGCCTGGAGCCTGCTTTGGATTCTGTGTCACCCTCTCTCTCTACCCCTCCCCCACTTGTGCTCTGTCTTTCTTGGTCTATCAAAAAACAATAAACGTAAAAAAAATTTTTTAAAGATGTATACAATAGAATAGAATAAAATGAAGAAAGTAACAGAATTAAGAAAAGTATTAAAAAACTGTAAAAAATGTTTTAATTTAAAAAAACAAAATAATTTTTTTTTTCTCTTTCTGTATCCAAAAATAAGAAAAGAAAAAGGAAAGAAAAGACAAAAACCAAAACCAAAAAAACCCAAATAGGACCAGTGAGCAGAATGAAATCCGAATGAAATTACATCCAATTTCCCCTAGAAGTATAACTATACAGCACTTTATAGTCCATACACTAAGCAGGAGGGGAGACTTATGGTGGTCCTCTAAGGGCTGAGCTTGGTTGGCGCAGTTGGGGAGGGCTTGGTGTTACAGGTCTGTTCTCCAGTAGGTGGCACTGTGTAGCTTACTGGGGTGGATCCTTGTGGCATGAGTGCAGGGGTATGCACATGTGCACAAGTGGTAAAAATGGAGTCACCCAGCTTTCCAGTGTCTGGTATCAGAACTCTGCACTCTCACTAACCAGCAATCAAGAACCCCTAACTTTGTCTCCGGCTCCCATTCACTCTCTGCTTCTACACTGACTGCGTCCAAGCATCGGCCCACTAGGCAGCACCTCCTTCCTGAATTATATCTCATATGGGGCTGTGTTTCCAAACCCCTCACCTCTGAGAGCCCAGCCTCATGGACCCACTACGCCCCTCTGGGGGAGGGTCTTGTGGAGCAATGGCCAGGTGCCAGCTTCCCCCTGGGAACATCATAGGGTCATGCTGCTGCAGAGGCTCAGTGATTGTGGCTGGGTGCCTGCTTGCCCCAGGAAAAGTTTGTGGGATTGCAAGGTAGCAGAGGTTTAGAAATTATGGCAAAACACAACACGCAGCTGGCACCAGATTTCACTGCCCCCTGGCATCTTTTTTCCAATCCCAGCAAATGTGGCTGTTCTCCAGGATCACTGGGACCTTTGCCTGTGGGGAGGCCCCACAGCCTCTACCAAATGTGCTCCTGGCAAGGGAACCACCTCTCCCCATGTGGCCCACGGACCCCTCAGACCTCACTTCCTGCTCCTGGAGATTCACCCTTCCCACCCAGAGCATGGCCAGGTATTGACCTGTGGAATTTTCAACACTGCTTCCGATAGAGTCCTAGTGGTACTGAAACCCTCTGCTTTCTCCTCTCTCCCTTTCTTGTTCAGTCACTCTTTCTCTTTCTCTCAGCTTCTTTCAGGGGTAGTGCTTTTCCTGGACTCTCCCTTCTTTCTGTGTCCTCTCTCCACAAAAACAGCTCCCTGCCCTCTGCAGCTTCTGTCTCCCCCAGTTCACCTCTCCACACTGCATACCTGCCAGTTCTGTGGTTCAAGTTATGTAGATTGTTGTGCTAATCCTCAGGTCAGTTTTGTAGGTGTGCAAAATGGTTTGGTGCTGATCTAGCTGCATTTCAGGGATGAGAGAAGCTGAGAACTTTCAGGCTGCTCCACCAACTTGGCCCCTCCTGCTTATAAAATTTTATACCACTGTTAGTACCCCATTTAGAACAAATCCCTTACTTTGTTTCTTTGGAAATCATAGATACCTTGGGAGTTTTCTCATTTTAAAAATATCTACAAAATGAATGGAATAAAACACTTTATGTGTTTTATCTCTTTTATATCAGGTTTCAACTGATATAAAGTCAAACAATAAGCCTTGCCTCAGAGGACCCCAAATGATTGCAGAGTATTAATTTTAATAAACATAATTTACCTTTTCCAGATTTAAAGTGTCATTTCTTCCAAATACTTGTTGAGTAGTCTCACTGTTTAACTTATGAATAGCACTCTCATTGAATATTGTCATTACTCATGATGTAAAACCATTTTTATTACGACTTTTAGTTTCATAAGCCTTTGTTTTCTTGTTTTATATTCACGTTAGGGTTCTGTTTGTTGCATTTATAGCCAAGATGTAAAATATGAAATATGTAATAGTAAGATTTATTTGAATACAAATTATTATTTTTCCTGAAATATTCTTTGAATGTGTCCTTTTTAAAAAGAGTTGATAACCAGAAGTTTTAAAAATAGAAAAATGAATGTTATGACTACATATATGGCTATTACACACTGAAGTCTATAATAACCTTTGTGATATTGTAATAGGTATACTTCTTCACAGAAAGTAAGTTAGCAAAAGTTGTCTTTTAAAAAACAAAGTTTTTATTTTTGTCTAATGATTTGAATGATGTTTAATGATAAAGTATCTAATTTTTAACTGTTGAAGAGTGACCTATTAATCCTTCATATTTTTCACCAATTATGTAAAGTATAAATGTCTTAATAGATAAATTCAGGATTTCTGTGGTTTCATGTCTTTGTAATTTGAGTAACATTACATAGTAGGAAAATATAAAAGGTATTGATAAGCCATTTTTAGTACTCTTTCAGAAGTTTTCCACTTTATTTCAGTTTGGTATTAGATTAGCTGCATTGGAATCAGGTGATTCTATTCCTTTTAAATAAAATGCATAATTTGGGACTCCAAATTTATCAAATCAAAATCTTGGTGGGAGTGGGGCCAATAACCTGAATTTACTGTTAGGTGATTATTATGCATAATACAGTTTTTAAAATGCTGCCTTAAATTGTTTTTATCAATTGAATCTATATAACAGTACATATAGTTTGGTGTTTCATAGAACCCTAATGGTAATTTGAAGTTTGTTTTTCTTAACTGTGTTTTAGGGCCAATATGTAGTTAATACTGGCACTACTTACGCTGTTTAATCCACTTTTCTAATAAAAGGCAACCAGCAAACTAATGCCAAACCAGAAACATTGGAAAAGACTGGACATTTGGCTCTGAGAAATGAGAGGACTATCATCCTTCACTTCCTTGTGCATATGGCCCTAGGACCAGCTGGAAATACTCAGGAGCCACTATCTGAGGCTACATACCATCAATGACTTCCTAAATCTTTACTGACTGTATAAGATCTAAGCTTTCTAAGAATTTAAAACCTTCTGTAATTTGACCCTCTCTTGCTCTGAATCTCATCTCCTTCTCCTCTTCTTTCCAGCTTTCCCCGTAGTGCGTTCATTCCTGCCTTTGCATGGTTCTCCTTCCCACTGAACATATTGTCATTCATTATCCCCAAAGTACTGGCATGCAATAGGGTTCATTAAATTCTGAGGAATTGATTTTATATCTGGCTCAAGAAAGGTATTAGACACATAATCACTGCTTAGATTGAAAACTCTGTGAAGGCAAGAAGCACATTCCTTAAAGAGCATAAAGAATGTACATGGTTCCTACATGGAACATTGTAATGACTAGGACTCATTCTGTACAGAGCTTATCCGGGTGTATCATGTACACCAAAGTACCTAATGAATATTATTAGTAGTATTAATAACAACAATGTTTGTTCTGGCCCTGTTGTGGAATCTATGTTCCCTTTAGTCTTTTCATTTTTCATAGGGTACACCAGATTATAGAAGAGGTGGAGTGGCCATCTGTTCTAGATCTAGTCTTGAATACGGAATTTTGCCCTGGGGTAAAATCAAGTGCTCTGAGCGTGTGGCCTGGATATATGTGGCATAACTGAGGCTTTAAATTCTCCTAGTAACTGAATAAAACCCATAAGGGAAATTCCTAGAAGTATTTGCTCAATTTGATTGAGCCCTGATATAAGTTTGTTAATGTGCTTATATGTGAGAGTCGTATGCCAAATTCCATCTTCTCAATGGTTTTTGTTAGCTCTGAAATAAATATCAGCCAAAGAACAACATTTAGCTGGAGGCTTAAATCATTTAATTACCAATATGTGCTTGCTTTGAAAAGATTTAGTAAGATGTTTTGGGCATATAAATTTCTTGCTTCTTTAGTGAGAACATTTGTGGAGGACTATAATTTTATTTTTATATGTACAATTGTTAATATTTTGGCACGGTCTAGTCTCTTAATTATGATTTTTTTCTATTTTTTCTGAGATTTATTGATATTTACTAGACATATAACATTGTATAATTTAAGGTGTACAGTGTAATGATGTGGTATATGTACATATCATGAAATGTTTACCACAGTAAGGTTAACACATTCTTCACACCTCACATAATTACCATTTTATTGTTGTTGTTCTTGTTATGGTAAAGACATTTAAAATGTATTCTCCAGGCAACTTGCAAGTATACAATACACTTTTGTTAACTGTGGTCACCATGCTGTATATTACACCCTGGAACTTATTTTTCTTATCACTGGAGGTTTGTACCCTTTGATCAATGTCTCATTTCCCCCACCCCTCAGACCCTGGCAACCACTGTTCTACTCTCTGCTTCTATGAATTCAGCTTTAGATTCTACATGTAAGAGAAATAATATGGTGTTTGTATTTCTCTGTCTGACTTATTTCACTTAGTATAATGCTCCAAGGTCCATCCATGTTGCCACAAATAGCAGAATTTCCTCCTTTTTTACGGCTCAATAATATTCCATTGCATGTATATACACTGCATTTTCTTTCATCCATTCATCCATCCATAGATGGACACTGAGATTGTTTTTATGTCTTGGCTATTGTGAATAATGTTGCAATGAAAATGAGGGTACAGATATTTCTTTCAGATCCTGTATTCATTTTCTTCGGATATATTCCCAGAAGTGGGATTGCTGGGTCATATGGTAATTCTACTTCTAATTTTTGAAGAACTTCTATACTGTTCTCCATAATGGCTGTATCAATTCACATTCCCACCAATACTGCACAGGGTTCCGTTTTCAACACATCCTTGCCAACATTTGTTATCTCTTACCTGTTTGGTAATAGCCATTCTAACAGGTGTGAAGTGATATTTCATTGTGGTATTGACTTGCATTTTCCCAATGGTTACTGAGATTGAGTACCTTTTAATGTACTTGTTGGCTATTTGTATGTGTTCTTTGTGAAAATGTTTATTCTGGTCCTTTGTCCATTTTAAATTGGATTATTTGGATTTTTGCTATTGAGTTGAATGAGTTGTATAAAGTTTCCAATTGGGAAGTATGATGCCTCCAGCTTTGTTCTTTCTCAAGATTGCTTTGACTATTCAGGTCTTTTGTGTTTCCATATAAATTTTAGGATAGTTTTTCTATTTTTGTGAAAAATGATGTTGGAATTTTGATAGGGATTGCATTGAATCTATAGGTGGCTTTGGATAGTATGGACATTTTAACAATATTAATTCTTCCCATCCATGAACATGGGATATCTTTCCATTTACTGGCATTTTCTTCAGTTTCTTTCATCAGTGTCTTACAGTTTTCAGTGTATATAGATTTTTCACTTCCTATTGTTTTGAGTGCTATTGGAAATGGGATTGTTTCCTTTATTTTTTCCAGTGTTTTGTTGTTAGTATATAAACACACAATTAATTTTTGTATGTTGATTTTGCATCCTGCAACTTGCTGAACTTGATTCTTTTTAATGAGTTTTTAGTGGAGTCTCTAGGATTTTCTCTATATAATATCATGTCATGGAAAAACTGAGATAATTTTACTTCTTCCTTTCTGATTTGGATGCCTTTGATTTCTTTTTGCTGCTTAATTGCTCTAGCTAAGACTTCCAGTACTATGTTGAATAAGAGTGGTGACAGTGGCACCCTTGTCTTGTTCCTAATCTTAGAGGGAAAGCTTTCAACTTTTCATTGTCAGGGATGATGTAAGCTGTGGTCTTGTCATATATAGCCTTTATTATGTTGAGGAATGTCCCTTCTATAACCACTTTGTTGAGAGTTATTATCATGAGAGGATTGTTGAATTTTGTCAAATGCTTTTTCTGCCTCTATTGAGATGATCATGTGATTGTTATCCTTCACTCATTGTAGTATGTCACATTTATTGGTTTGCAAATGTTGGCCCCATGGTGTATGATCCTTTAATGTGCTGTGAAAACCTGTGTGGAGGAAATGCTATGGTGAAATCTTCAGGGAGTGCATGAGGGCTATCCTGGTCGTTGGTTTTTTTCAGCAGCAAAAGCTGTTGGGGTCCTCTGCAGAACAGGCCACTGTGAAACGAGGTTGTGCCTGCCACATGTCTGATACTGGTAGCCCAAGCCCTTTTTCCTTGTTCCAGGCCATTTCTGTACACCTCACTTGTGCCAGTCTCTGGGTCACGTGAAACTGAAGTGGCTCCTTCTTGCAGTGCATCAAAAGGCTGGGGAAGCTGATTGCTCACCCCACTCTCCCTTTCCCAGGGAGGGGAGGGAACTCTTTTCATATTGGTAGTTCCCTGTCTATGCTGAGCAGCACCGGCCTGGGTGATAGGCTGACACAAGCAAAATGAAGCTGTCCTTCTTTTCTTCTACATTTGGTTAGTCTCAGGTTTTTTTGTCCCACTGTGTTTTGGGGCTTTAAAAGGAAGGTGTATACCTTCTCCTTTTTTCCTTGTTATTACTTGCAAGAATTTAGATATGCTGATGAGCCATCTTAGAATATAGAGACCAAAAGCAGTATCCACTTAGGAATGAGGCACAGATGTCTCTTTCATTGCTACTATTAACACTGGTTCTATAGATTCTTGTAAATGAAAATACACAAGAAAAATATATAATTACGGGATGTATACAGCCAAAATGTGATTGTCAGTGACATGTTTTTGGACATAGAAAATCCAAGAGAATCAACTCATGAGCTATTAGAACTAACTAGATAATTCAGCAATAAGTTCTAAACAAAGGTCAACCAACAAAATAAAGTAGCCTTTACAAGTAATAATATATTTTAAAATGCTATTTTAAAATTTTTATTTACAATAATAAAAATAACTATTAAATACCCAGGAATAAATGTTTTAACAAATGGAAGAAACCTATAAAGCAGACTAAAAAACACTGGAGGACATAAATCAACTATTAAATAAGTGGAATAAATACTGTTTTAAGAATAGTAACAATCAATACTGTAAATGTGAGAATTTATTCCAAAGTTAATCTAAATGTCAGCGCAGTTCTAGATACTGACAAATCGATTCTACAAAAATAACTAAAGGGGCACCTGGGTGGCTCAATTGGGTAAGCGTCTGACTCTTGATTTAGGCTTGGGTCATGATCTCACGGTTCATGAGTATGAGCCCTGCATTTGGTTCTGCACTGACAGTGTGGAGCCTGCCTGGGATTCTCTCTCTCCCTCTCTCTCTCTGCCCCTCCTCCGATCTCGCTTTCTCTCTCCCTCAAAGTAAATAAATAAACCTAAAAAAAATAACTGACAAGTAGGAATAAAGATGGCTAATGAAAAAGAATGGACAAAGAGAGGAATATTTTCCCTACCAAACACCAAAACATGTTATAAAGCTGTGGTAAATAAAACATCATGATTAGTGTAGAAATAGAGGCATAGAGCGTTTGACAGAATAGAGTTCCACCATTTTACAGTCCCTTGTGTAGTGCACAAGGGTTCCAATTTTTCCACATTCTTGCCAACACTTGTTATATTTTTGATAGTAGCCACCTAATATCTCATTCTGTGTGCTTTTTAAAATTTTTTATTCAATTTATTTAAACTAAAAAAAGAAAAAACAGTTCATCCATTTCTCCATACCTGCCCCCCCACTTCTTGAAACCACCAATCTGTTCTCTATATCCATGAGTTTGGTTTTGGTTTGGTTTGTTTGACTTAGATTCCACATATAAGAAGGTTCGTACAGTATTTGTCTTTTTCTGTCTGACATTTCATTTAGCATAATGGTCTCAGGGTTCATCCATGTTGTCACAAATGGCAAGATTTCACTTTTTTAAATAGCTGAATAGTATTCTTGTGTGTGTGTGTGTGTGTGTGTGTGTGTGTGTGTGTGTGTGTATCTCAATGGACATGTAGGTTTTCTCCATATCTTAGCTATTATGCTGTGTTGAACATAAGAGCACATAGGTTTTTTCAAAGTAGTGTTTTTGTTCCCTTTGGATACACACCCAGAAGTGGAGTTGTTGGATCATGTGGTAGTTCTATTTTTAATCTTTAGAGGAACCTGCATACTGTGGTTGTACCAATTTAAATTCACACCAGCAGTGCACAGAGGTACCTTTTTCTTTGCATCCTTGTCAACACTTGTTATTTCTTGTCTTTTGGTAGTAGACATTCTAATGGGTGTGAGGTGATGTATCATTGTGGTTTTGATTTGCATTTCCCTGATCATTGATGATGTTGAGCCTATTTTCATGTAGCTATTGGCCATTTGTATACGTTCTTTGGAAAAACACCTATTCAGATCCTCTGCCAAATTTTGGCTCAGATTGTTTTTTGCTATTAAGTTGTATGAGTTCTTTGTATATTTTGAATATTAGCCCCTTATCAGATATATGATTTCCAAATATGTTCTCCCAATCAGGAGGTTGCCTTTTCATTTTGTTGGTGGTTTCCTTTGCTGTGCAGAAGCTTGTTCATTTGATGTAGTCCCAGTTGTTTATTTTTTGCTTTTGTTGCTTTTGCTTTTAGTGTAAGACTAAAAAAAATCACCAAAACCTATATCCAGGAGCTTCCTGCCTATGTTTTCTCTAGTTTTATGGTTTCAGGTCTTCTGTTCAAGTCCTTAATCCATTTTGAGTCGATTTTTGTGTATGGTATAAGATAGTGGTCAGATTTCATTCTTCTGCATATGTCTGTCCAATTTTCCCAATGCCATTTATTGAAGATACCATCCTTTCCCTATCATACATTCTTATCTCTTTCATCATAAATTAATTGACCATATATGTATCGTGATCATATATGGCCATATAGGTTTATTTCTGTGATATGTGTTCTGTTCCATTGAACTATGTCTGTTTTTATGCCAGTACCATATGGCTTTGATTACTATAGCTTTTTTTTAAAAAAAATTCAAGGTAGTTTGATTACTGTAGCTTTGTAATATAGTTTGAAATCAGGGAACATGATACCTACACCTTTGTTCTTTTTTCTCAAAATTGCTTTGACTATTTGGCTCTTTTATGGTACAATACAAATTTTTGGATTTTTCTATTTCTGTGAAAAATACTATTGGATGTTTGGGATTGCTTTGAATCTATGTATTGGAGAGTGTGGACATTTTAACAGTATTAATTCTTCCAACCATGACTGTGAAATATCTTTCCATTTATTTGTATCTTCTTCAATGTCTGTCTTCTTTTCTTTTCTTTCTTTCTTTCTTTCTTTCTTTCTTTCTTTCTTTCTTTCTTTCATGTAAAAAAGGTGTTTTTATTAAAGCATGGGGACAGGACCCATGGGCAGAAAGAGCTACACTCAGTTCCTTTCATTAATGTCTTATAGTTTTCAATATATAAGTCCTTCACTTTGGTTAAATTTATTCCTAGGTATTTTGTTCTTTTTGATGCAATTGTAAATGGGATTTTTTTTCCTTAATTTCTTTCTGATATTCATTATTAGTGTAAAAAACAGTGACTGGTTTTTGTGTATTGATTTTGTATCCTGCAGCTGTACTCTGAATTTGTTAATTAGTTCTAACAGTTTTTTGATGGAATGTTTAAGATTTTTCTTTATATAATATCATGTGCTTTACAAATAGTGACAGTTTTACTTCTTCTCCAATCCAGATGCCATTTGTTTACTTATTTATTTATTTCCTAATTTCTCTAACAGGACTTCCAATGCTATGTTGAATGAAAATAGCAAGAGTGGACATCTTTGTCTTGTTCCTGATCTTAGAGGAAAAGCTTTCAGCTTTCCACCTTTGACTATGATGTTAGTTGTGGGCTTGTCATATGTGGCCTTTATTATGTTGAAGTACATTACCTCTATATCTACTTTGTTGAGAGTTTTTATCATAAACAGATGTTGAGTTTTATCAAATGCTTCTTAAGCATCTGTTTAGATGATCATATGATTTTTATTCTTTTGTTAATGTGGTATATCACCTTGACCAATTTGGGAATGTTGAGCCATCCTTGTATCTCTGGAATAAATCCCACCTTATCATGGTATATGATCCTTTTCGTTTATTGCTGAATTCAGTTTGCTGATAGTTTGTTGAAGACACAATATTTGCTTTTATGCTACTCAGGGATATTTGCCTGTAGTGTTTGTGTGTGATCCTTTTCTAGTTTTGGTATCAGGGTAATACTGGCCTCATAAAATGTGTTTAGAATAGTTTGTCCCTCTTCTACTTTTTGAAAGAGTTTGAGAAGTATTAATATTAATTCTTATTTGAGTGTTTGGTAGACTTCACCAGTGAAGCTGTCTAGTCCTAGACTTTTGTTTGTTTGTTGGGAGGTTTTTGATCACTGATTCAACTTCCTTGCTAGTAATCAATCTGTTCAGATTTTCTATTTCACCATGCTTCAGTTCTGGTAAGTTGTCTGTTACTAGAAACGTATTCCTTTGTACCAGTTGTAACATTTATTTTGTTTCTGATTTATTTTCATCCTTTCTTTTTTCCTGGTGAGTGTAGCTGAAGGTTTGTCGATTTTGTTTATTTTTTCAAAGAACCAGCTCTTAGTTTCACTGATCTTTTCTATTGTCTTTTTAGTTTCTATTTCATGTATGTCTGCTCTAATCTTTGCTATTTCCTTCTTTCTACTTTCTTTGGGCTTCATTTGTTTTTCTTTTTCTAATTCCTTGAGGTGTAAAGTTAGGTTCTTTATTTGACACTTGTTTCTTGAGATAGGCATTTATTACTGTGAACTTTCCTTTTAGAACTATTTTTGCTGCATCCCATAAATTTTGATGTTACATTTCCATTTTCATTTGCCTCAAGGTATTTTTTATTTCTCTTGATTTCTTCTCTTTCCCATTGGTTATTCAGTAGCATGTTGTTTAATATTCACATATTTTTTAATTTTCCAGTTTTATTAATGGAATTAAATTCTAGTTTCATATCATTGTGGTCAGAAAAGATGTTTTATATTATTTTAATTCTCTTAAATTAAGTTTTGTTTTGTGGCCTAACATGATATATTTTGGAAAATGTCCCATATGCACTTAAGAAAAATGTGTATTCTGTTGCTTGTGGATGGAATGTTTTGCAAATATCTGTTAAATACATCTGGCCTAATGTCATTTAAGACTCATGTTTCCTTATTGATTTTCTGTCTGGATGTTATATCCATTGATATAAGTGGGTATTAAAATCCCCTACTTTTATTGTATTGCTGTTTATTTCTTCCTGTAGGTCTATTAATATTTGCTTTGTATATTTAAGTGTTTCTAGGTTGGATACATAAATATTTACAAATGTTATATCCTCTTGTTAGATTAACGCCTTTATCATTATGTAACTCCCTTCTTCATCTTTTATTTGCAGTCCTTGTTTTAAAGTCCATTTTATCCGATATAAGTATAGGTACTTCAGCTCTCTTTTGGTTTCTGTTCGCATAGAATATCTTTTTCCATCCCTTCACAGCCTATGTATGTCCTTACATCTAAAGTGTGTCTCTTGTAGGCAACAGATAGATAGTGTTGGTTTTTTATCTATTCCATCAATCTGTGTCTTTTGATTGGAGAATTTAGTCCATTTACATTTAAAGTAATTATTGATAAGTATGTGCTTATTACTATTTTGTTAATTGCTTCCTAGCTGTATTTACAGTTCCTCTCTGTTCTTCTCTTCTTCCCTTGAACTATTCCTTTGTGGTTTGATGACTTTCTTCATATATAAGGTATAAGTTATCCTTACATTCTTTTCCCTTTATTGTTTTGGATTTTCTATAGCTTTATTTTCTTATGCTTACCATAAGGCTTGCATATAACAGCTTGTATCTATTGTATCCATAATAGTCTGTTTTAAGTTGATAACAAGTTTGATCCCATTCTAAAGCTCAACATTTTTATTCTCCTCACTCCATGTTTTGTTTTTGATGTCATGTTTTACATCTTTTTTATCTTTGTATCCATTAACTAATTGTAATCATATCTATCTTACTACTTTTTGTTTTTTAACATTCATACTATCTTTGTAAGTAACTAATCATTGTGGTTTTGATTTGCATTTCTCTGATGAGACATGATTCTTTACATAGATACTCCTAAAGATTTATAAAACAGCTACTAGTATTAGCAAGAGAGATTAACCATTTCATGAGATGTAAGGCCAAAGTACAAAAATCAGATCTATTTTTATATGTTAGCCGTAAATAATTGGAAAATGAAATAGAAAACTTCCAATTTATAGTAGCATTTAAAAAATATTTAAATAAATTAAAGGGAAGACATGTAATCTACCAAATATTGGAATGAATGTGGAGAATGGAGAATTTTCATCCATTGTTGGTGGTTGAAGATTTGGGGGAAAGGTCTAGTTCTAATAAATAAAACATTCACCTATGATATGACTTAGCAATTCTTCTTCTAAGTATTTACCCAAGAGAAATGAAAACATATGTGTGCAAACATACACACAAATGTGTTCAGCAATATTTATAGCAGTTTTATTCATAATAGTCAAGAATTGGAAATAGCCCAGGTGTCCATCTATAAGAAAATGTATTATTATATAATGGAATATTACTCAGCAATAAAATGAAATGAACTTTTTTTTAGAGTTTATTATTTATTTTGGAGAAGGAGGGGCAGGATGAGGGAGAGAGAGAGAATCCCAAGCAAGCTCTGTGCTGTCAACACAGAGCCCAATGTGGGGCTTGAACCCACAAACTGTGAGATCTTGACCTGAGCCGAAATCAAGAGACAGACACTTAAACAACTGAGCCATCCAGGCACCCTTGAAATGAACTTCTGATATATGTAACAATGTGGATGAATCTCAAAAACATAAGTGAAATAATCTAGACACAAACCAGTATATGGTGTATGATTCTATTTATAAATTTATAGAACAAGCAAAATTACAGACAGTGGTTTTGCCTTTGGGGCGAGGATTTGGATTGGCTAGGAAGGGACACAAGCAAACTTTCTGAAGTGTTGGAAGTGTTCTTTACTTTGATCTGGGTCTGGATTATCCAGTGTTTTCATTTGTCAAAGCTGATAAAACTGTAATTAAGACTTATGCATTTCACTTTACATGAATTTCACTTCAAAATGTATTAAAGAGAACCATAATAAATATTGACTTTTCGTTAATGATGTGAATGCTCAAGTGTTTGGGGGGAGCTGTGTAGATTTCTGCAGCTTCCTTTGAAATGCATCAACAAAGTAAGATGGATTGATGGATATGTGAAAATGCAAAATAATTAATTGTAGCATGTAGGTAGTGGGTACATATTTGTTTCTGTGTTTTTAACGTTTATTTATTTTTGAGAGAGAGAGCGCACAAGTGAGGGAGGGGCAGAGAGAGAGATGGAGACACAGAATTTGAAATAGGCTCCAGGTTCTGGGCTGCCAGTGCAGAACCCGATGTGAGACTTGAACTCACAAACTGTGAGATCATGACCTGAGCTGAAGTCGGACACTTAACTGACTGAGCCTCCCAGGCATCCCTAGTGGGTACATATTTGTACACCATACATTTATTTCAACTTTTCTGGATGTTTGAAGCTTTTCATAATAAAATGTTAGAGGGAAATGCACTTTGGAAAATTATGACTTGATTATAGAGAGGCAAAATCATCACTACCCCTCCTTTGCACCTTTGGAATCATGCAGAAGACAAGAATGATGAAGAAAAACTCAACTCCTTTTCACAGCCAACCTAGGTTATAGCTAAAACTCTGTATTTCAAAATACATGGAAGAACAGTGAAAAACAGGTTATTAGTGAAAGCATGCAAAAGGACACAGATATAAGACACCATGGAAAGAAGACTTAGGTGCTACAGATCTCTGAAAGATCAAGACCTCTTAGAAGATAAAGTGCACATGAGGTGCAAATCCGATATCCCCTATTTGCAACAGTGGAACAGGTCTGCAGTGGCTTGTGATAGCCATCCTAGAACTGGTTTGCTTCCAAAGAATTGAGGAGGCAGGGCCTAATGAAGAATAACATAGATAATGAATATCTGAAGGAGGCAGCTTTTCTCACAGCAGGCAAAAGAAGAGTTTCCTTACAGTATTAAAAGAAAAAGACGAAAACAACCAAACCATAACAAAAATAACCTGGCTAATGGAATTCATTAAAAAAATTAAAGTCATATGCAAAGTGTCACTAGTCTGGAAGATAGCACAGGCCCCTCTGCTATGTAACTTTCTGCAAATAGGCGATCTAGGAAAAAATCTCTTTAAAAACTGAGTTATGAGAAATGAACCAACATAGTATCCATACAAATATACTAGAATAAGAATGGAAAAAAGAAACAAAAAGTAAATGGCAGGAAAAAAAAGTTTCACCACAGATAAGTTGCTATTGAGTAGATGAAAATATATTAGTATGGGGCTCCTGGGTGGCTCATTCTGACATGATCTCGTGGTTCATGAGACTGAGCCCTGCATTGGGCTGTGTGCTGACATCTCAGAGCCTGGAACCTGCTTTGGATTCTGTGTCTCCCTCTCTCTCTGCCCCTTCCCCACTCATGCTGTGTCTCTCTCTGTCTCTGAAAAATAAATAAAAACATTAAAAAAATTGTTTTAATATTGGTATGAGTTTAAAATGTTAATAATTTCTTCTAAAAAGGATATGTTTAAGGTAGAATTAAATGTAAGAATTTAAGGAAAATATGATGAGACATAGGAGAAGATGAACTTAGGCAGATGAACTGCCAACTTGCTAGTTGGCAGAAAAGCAAAAAAGTAAAAGAAAATAAGTTATCTCAGAAAAAATATATATTGTTGGTTTCATAAGAATGTGTGTGTATGTCAACAGTTGGTGTGTGGCTGTGGGAGGAATTGCCTAGGAAGGGACATCAGAGTATGTCTTGTTTTATATCTTGAGCAGGGTAGTGGCTACATACATGCATACAATTCTCAAAGCTCATTAAACGAAACACTTAAAATGCATGCACTATTTCACTTATTATGTCTAAGTTTAAAAATAAAATGTATTGGGGGAAAAGGATTTATGAAGCATGTGACAGAGATTCAACATATGTATAATCGGGGTCTTCAAGGAGGAAAACAAATCATGGAACAGAACAAATATTGAAGTTGTAATTCAGCAACAATTTCCAGAAATAAAGACTTATAAGAACATAAAATGAACCAGGGAAAATTGATCTTAAATGTGTCATACCCTAGGCGTGTTTTAGTAAAGCTTCTGGATGGGAAAAAAAGAAAGGAGAGCCAAGTAAAAAGTTCGTGTCATGTATAAAGGGGAAAAAACAAAGATGAGACAACTCTGAAGCTCCAGAGCTCCCAATAAGCTGGCATGAAGCCTCTGCAGGAACTGCAGTGCACTCCCCTTTTTCCCATTCCTGCTTCCTGAAGCTTCTTACAGCTGTTGTTTCTACAAAAAACCTCCCAAACGCAAATTTTCATCTCAGATTCTGCATCCAGGTGATCTGACCTGAGATGTACCACAAAGGAAACCTTAATTAATTCTGAAAGGTAGAAATAGTTACAGATAACTTTCTCTGGGAGTAATGCAATAAAACTAATCAATTACAAAACCTGAAAACAGAGGTCACTATGACCTCAGTATTTAAAAGAAAAAAATTCTTGGGTCAAGTAGATAAATGTGAACAAATTACAGAATATCCCTAAAAGAATAACATTCTGGAATGATCAGAACCCACGGGATGGCTAAAACAATGCTCAAAAAAATTGTAACTATACATATTTACATTAATAAACAAGAAGAAATGAAAATAAACAGCTCCAGTACTAATAACTAGAATCTAAAGATTAAAATATAAATTAATGAATTAAAAATGTACAATTAATAAGTGAACAAGAGTTGTTTTTAAAAAAGAAAAAGCATGGGGTGCCTGAGTGGCTCAGTCATGTAAGTGTCCCACTTTAGCTCAGGTCATGATCTCGTGGTTCACGAGTTTGAGCCCCTCGTGGGGCTCTGTCCGGCTTAGAGCCTGGAACCTGCTTTGGATTCTGTGTCTTCCTCTCTCTCTGCCCCTCCCCTACTCTCTCTCTCTCTCTCTCTGTCTCTGTCTCTCAAAATAAATAAATAAATAAACAAACATTTAAAAAGAAAAAAGTAATAAAATAGATGGACCTGGTGTTACCTTACCTAATTAAGAAAAAACAAAGTACAACTATGTGAAACAAGTGATAAATAACAGTAGCCACAGACTCGGGGGGTGGGGGGTATCATGGCAGGCTACTTAGCTCAACTACATGCAAATAAATTTGAAAGCCTGGATGAAATGGAAAGTTTTCTAGGAAAATATAACGTTCCAAATTTTGCTCTAGAACAAAGAGAATACTAAAACCAAGTTGTCAGAAAGGTACCTTCTTACCTTCCCTTTCAGTAAATACTAAGTAAGCCAAATTCAGACAAGTGCTACTACAGTAAAGAACAGATCAGTTTAATCTCATCAAAACTACTGTAGCACATGGAAAGAGAAAGGTACCTCCAAATTTTTTTTAAAAAGACTGCACACACTGGGTGTTATATGTAAGTGATGAATTACTAAATTCTATTGCTGAAGTCATTATTACACTATTTGTTGACTAACTTGGATTTAAATTTAAAAAAAAAATTGGATGCTTAACTGACTGAGCCACATAGGCACCCCCTTGATTAACTATTTTTCAAGTTGTTTTGTAAAGAAAATTATTTTGTGTGGATTATTTTTAGAATTTGATGAATAAATTACACCATTATAGATTGTTACAAAAAAAAAAGACTGCACAAAACTAAAAGAAATCAATCTCACGTTAATGTAGAAATTCTATGATAAAATGTTGGCAAATAGAGGTCAACAGCACATGAAAAAATATTATAGCACACCAACTGGAGTTTATTCCAGAAATGCAAGGATAATTCAAATCCAAGAAAATTACTAATAATCCTATTAATAGCTTTATGATGGAAAATCATGATAGTTTATATGGATGGTAAAATGGGCTTAAGACAATTTGATGTTTTTATAAGAAATAAAAATGAGTAGAAAACTATTAAATTACATATTATAGATTAATATATTAAAATATATTTCTTAACATTAAAATATGGCTCTCATCTCAAAGCTGGCATAGTATTTCCTAAGAAGTAAAAGGACTGTCACTAAAGTTAGGAAGAAGTCAAGCATGTCCATCAGTGCCGGATTCCAGCTCCAGCAGGTCCAGGGGTTCCCAAAGGATGAACGGCATCGCGAAAGTAACAAATGGACCCAAACCACAGCAGTGTGTTAGACTGGCCGCTTTATTGTGGCAAGCGTGGCATTATATTTGTTAGCAATTTCCTTATAACGTGTGTCATCTATGTTTTCTGGCATTACCTGATTCTAAAGATGTTCCTTTGTGTAATCACCCATTAAGGAACAACATAGTTATTTTCTTGTAACGTTCCCTCCTGCCCTTTCAAGGTCATCTAGCTCTCAACACCTCAAGGGGAACGTTTACAGGGACGTGACTTTTTAATTGTTCCTTTGAACCATTTGCAGTACAAGGAACAAAAGTATTCGCTTTGGTCTGGGGTGCAGGGAGGGAGCCAAGAGGGCCCTGGGAACCCACGCCTTATGTGCTCCCAGAGAGACAATGTATACCTAGGAACTAATGAACCATTCTGTACCTTAACCCACCAGGTCCAGTTATCATCTGGAATGCCTCCTGGGGGCCAAATGGGCCTAGGGGTTGGAGTAACTTGTATCCGTATATACATTCCTTTGTTGCCAGAGTGGGGATTTCGAACCCATTTGTCCCCCTTCTTGGCTGAGAAATATATGGGGCTGTCCTTCCTTTAGGGAGAGGAGTCTTTATAGGGGGTGGAAGGGCTGGCTGCATGATTTCCTTGCGGAATCTTCTTTCTTTCCCCAGTGGTTCTTTTCCCGGGGGGCCTGTCGTGGGCAATTCCCCAACCGACAAATCCCCAGATGCTTTCACTGGGAGGGGGGCTGCCCTGACCAGCGCTAAGGCCAAATTATATAAAAGCAGGAGTCCAAGAAGCTTCACTTCCGGTGGGCCGCCGTGCAGTGCCAATCCATCCACCGCCCGGGCACTGCCATCAGGCTGGTTGGATAGCTTGGCTTCTGGCACATCAGTGCTACTATTTAATACTGTTTGGGAGGAACTTAACTGATGCAATCAGAAAAGAAATTAGAGGTGTAATATTTGGAAAATAAGAGATAAAATTATCAATATTTGAAGATACGATTCAATCCCTAGAAACTAAGGAGCTGAAAAATTATAACAAATAAGAAGCTTCAGTAAGCTAAATATATGTCAACAATCTTTATATATACAAGCAACAGTCGGTATTAGAAGCAGCCCCCAATCGGGTCATGATCTCAGGGTTCGTGGGTTTGAACCCCACATTGGGCTCTGTGCTGACAGTGTGGAGCCTACTTGAGATTCTCTCTCTTTCCTTCTCTTTTTGCCCCCCCACTCACACTTTCCCTCTCTCTCAAAAATAAATAAACTTTAAAAAAAATAAGCAGCCCCCCAAAAATAAAATGCTCAGGAATAAGCTAGATCTATAAAGAGAAAACTTAAAAATGATTCTAAGAAATGCAAATAAAGATTTAATTGGGAAGGAACTCCATGGTCTTCAATTAGGAAGACTCAAACATGTTAAAATGTTAGCCTGATCCAGATGAAATGTAACATGATTGAAATAAAATTACCAGTAAGATTTGGTTTTTAAGGGGAGAAAAACTAGACAATGTTCCATATGGAAAACCAAACAAGCAAAAATTACCAAGAAAAATCTGCAAAAGAAGGGTAATGAGAGGGAGATAGCCTGCCAAATGTTAACATTTATTATAAAGCCTCACTAGCTTACTATGTTCTAACACTTCACTAATAAAAAGAGAGATGGAACGGAACAGAAAGTCCAGAAACTGACCCAAACACACAGGAGTTCACTGGGAGGAAGGTGAACTTTCTAATGAATGGTTGTGGGACAACTGAGTATGATTTTATGTAGCAATTTCAAAATGATGACCAATGGGTAACAAATTGAAAATTGAAAAATGAAAACTTAAAAGTAGCAGAAAAAGTCATGGTTAGAAAATGCATTTATATATGTCTCATTGTGGAGAATACTTTTTGAAGTAACACACTAAATTCAAAAGTGAGAAAGAAAGGAAAAGAACCATTGAGTATATTAAAAATAAGAAATATTTTTCCTTGGCATGAAACACTAATTACTGTGAAAAGAAAAATACAAAGAATGAAAAAATTCACTTATGTACAATAGATAAATATAATATCCCCAATATGTAAATGATTCCTGTAAATCACTAAGAAAAACAGAAAAAAATGAGAAAAGAAATATAATATTTCTTAAGGCTGATGTTCAACTTTTTTTTTTTCACAAGGGAAATGAAAACTTACACATACAGTGAAAAAACAAGCTACGGTAAAATCCCAGATTGGTGTTTTGCTAATGGTATGCAGAAACAAGTACTTTTTTTTTAAGTTTATTTATTTATTTTGAGAGAGACAGAGACAGCATGAGCAGGGGAGGGGCAGAGAGAGGGAGAGAGAATCCCAAGCAGGCTCTGTGTTTTCAGCGCAGCTCCTGATCCAGGGATTGAACTCACCAACGGTGAGATCATGACGTGAGCTGAGGTCAAGAGTCCCACACTCAAATGACTGAGCCACCCAGGAGCCCCTCTTTTAATGTTTATTTGTTTTTGAGAGAGAGAAAGAGCACGAGCTGGGGAGGGGCGGGGAAGGGGGTGGACAGAGGATCAGAAGCAGGCTCCACACTGACAGCAGAGAGCCCAATATGAGACTTGAACTCATAAACTGTGCGATCATGACCTGAGCCAAAGTTGGACGCTTAACCAGTTGAGCCACCCAGGTGCCCCACAAATACTTTCATATGTTCTTTGTAGAGGTATATCTTGGTACTGTCTTGGAGGGTGGGGACATTAAAGGTTTTCAGAATTACAGTTAGACACACCCATTGGTCCAGCAATTTCTCTTCCATGGATATATCCTAGAGATGCAAAATGTATACATGAGCACTGTTATTTATCGCAACATTGCTTGAGCTGGCATAAGATTGAAAAACCCAAACAGCGGTGCCTAGATGGCTCAGTTGGTTAAGCTCAGAGCCTGGAGCCTGCTTTAGATTCTGTGTCTCCTTTTCTCTCTGCCCCTCCCCAGCTCTCACTTGCGCGCGCGCGCTCTCTCTCTCTCTCTCTCTCTCAAAAATAAATAAACTTTAAAAAAGAAAAACAACCCAAACATCTGGCTAGGCTGCTCTCAGTTCACGAAGCCGGGCACCCGAGGTCCAGAGCTCTGTCTACCCAGAGTAAGGGGTGTCCTTTTCTCATGCTTGGGTAGGTATGGTATAGACTAGCATTGATTCGTTTCTGAAAAGGAGAACTTAAAGACTCTTGTGAAGTAGTCCCATGGTTTTGGATTTGTTGTTTTTTTTTTTTTATTTTATCTTTATTGTTGTCTTTCCCACAAATATTTCAATTGCATTTTTACTCAACTTGCCTTGATCAAGTCCTTGCAAAGGATTTCTGATCCAGTTTTAATAAAATAGAAATAGCTTTCTTTCTGTAGCCATATTTCACCAGTTTATGTAATAATTAAATTAATAACATAATTAACCTGTTACAATGAATATACACACATTCAGCAATAAACAAACAACAATTGGCATCAGCTCTGTGGGCAGGAGTAGTTATGCTCTGGCATGATGAAAAGTAGCCTGCCTGATGCAAGAGCTCACCAACGAGAATATCAGTTCATAAACCTGAAAGAGGGATTGGAGAGTTTGGTTAATCCAGCAAGTTGGTTGAGTGTTCATTTAAGAGAGCTTTTATTACATACAGACAATAAGTAAAGAGCAATCTATTGTGTTCCAAAATAAATAAAATCAGAGTAATCCTAATAAGCAATGATTTGCTGATATCCTTATATTTTTATATTATAACTGCTTTGTCTTCATTTATGACTTCCATATGAGCCCACATTCTTTCCAATGTGTTGCAGGCTTTGGTCAAGGAATTACAAAATGATGTCTATGAAATAAGGCAACAAATCAGAGAGCGTAAAAAAATGCAGAAAAACAGGGACGCTTGCAGAACTTCAACCCATAAAGCCCAGACGTTGGCAGCTTCTATTCTCAACATTTCACGGTCAGATCTAGAGGAAATATTAGACACAGAAGATGAAATGGTAAGGTCATTTAAGTATTTATTAATCAAGGGCTCTTTACACATTGAGCTTAAGCAAATACTTTTATTTGTTTTATAATTCTTAGAGTTTCATCTTTAATATAATATTAATGAAGGTAAGCTTGACAATGTACTAGTGAAAGTTACATCAAGGGTATTAACCAACTCAGAAAACCTTTAGAAAAATTTAACTGTAATACAGAAATAAGCCAGTACGTAGAACCTTTAGACCTGCTTCTTTGTTATTCAAGTCCTTTCCTGTCACTTCCATTTTCTTTAATTTAGTTAATCATATATCTTATAAGATACTATTTTTAATTAAGCCAGTTTGAATGGATTTAGTTAAGGTGGGTCATCATTGATTTGAGGACCTTTCCTCCGATGTGAGTAAAAATAGTAAATCTATTGGCTTTCCTAGATAAATTCAAAATTATTGTTGATGAAGTTAAAGAAAAATATATTTATGGCTTTAAATTGGCTCAAGTACTCCTGTCTGAGTGAATTGATATGCATACAGATATGAGTCTTCAGTAGCAATTCTGTACCCCTGGGGAGGCCACTGCATTTTTAAACATAGTTGTTTCCTCGTTGACATAGAAGCTCATCCTATACATAGTCTTCTATGAGACCTGAGGATGATAATCCTGTTCTACTATTAAGTCTCTGAACTTTAATGCATGAATACTAGACTTTATTGTTTGCAAACATTTAAAGAGATGACAGCACTAGTAGCTTCCCAATACATATTTGCTCAATGAATAACTAAAATGGTAGATGTGAATATTTGTATGAGAACATCCTCCAGCAGCCCTGTCAGCTTCTCAAAAAACTTCTGGAGAAAAAAAAATTCTGGAGCAGAGCAGATCTACAATTTGCAAACTGCAAAAACTGCAGTTTTTAAACTTCCAGGAATTCTTAGAAAAGAGGTCAAACTATGAAATTATTTTCATCCCATGGGTGAACAGGATAGTGAACGTTCAGTTTCCCTTTTTTTAGCACCTATGCCACAATGCCCATGACTTCTGCACTTTGAATTCACTTTGTGAATTCTGAACTTTGAAGGATGGAGCATTATCAAATATAGTATCAAATACAAGACACACAAGAAATAATAGTGTCTCTGGCAAAGGTGTTAACTATACATTATTATAGACATTTAATTAATATTTGTTGATTGACAATGAGAATCCTAACAGAAAATTAGGATTGAGTCCTCCACTGTTGCCTAAGAGCTTTAAAACAAGCAGATTTCCAAAAGCCCTCATGTATGTGTGTATTTGTGTGTGCATGTGTGTGCATACACACAGATAAATGTTCTGGAAGACAGGCCCATCGGCTTTGTGTTGTCTCAAAAGATGCCCTCTCTAGGCTTACAAATTAGGAAAAAGTACCCTCTCTGAATGGACAAGTTAGAAAAAAGTTTTCCCTTTGAGTATATGAATTAGATCTCTCTTTATAGTCCCAAAGAGTAGCTGGCACATTTCTGTGAAGAAATAGTACCCCAGCCTCTGCCTCTGGGCAGATGTATTCTAGAGCCAGAACGTAGAGCACTGAAGTTTGCATATCACATAACCTTCAGTGCAAGTCCTCCTGGAAGAAAAAGGACACTAGTACAAACACCCTGTTCTAGGAGGATCAGTGCACCTTGATACATTTACTAGGTTTAATTATAGATCAGAGCTTAGTTAGATCCCTGCGTCTTTTCAGAGGTCTAGAGAGTTGACTGGACTTGTCCAAGCAGAGCCCAAACCAGCTGACTTATATTCTTTAAGCTACACTGAATTCTAGCAAATTCATGTAAAAATTGATACTCCATATGAAGTGCCTAGTGGGATACCTGGCATACAGTAAATTTCAACAAATGTTAGTTTCCCAAAAACCTTTCCCTTTTTGAAAAGTCCGTCTTTTTGTAAACTGAATCATGATTTTATTTTATTTTATTTTGAATCATGATTTTAACTGAATAATCAACAGCACATATGAATGCATTATAGTTTCAGAAATATATTACCTCGATAATTGAAAGGTTGAAATATTTAGGCACTTACAACACTGTTAGGTTGAAGAGCCCCTTGCTTATCAGTCAGTTATTGGATATTTTAAATGAGTAAGCATTTAAATACCCCAGTGGCATGCCACGTCCTATTTTGTTTTTACCTGTAACAATTACTCCTTAATTATCTATTGGCAAGTCATATTGTTTCAGTATAAGGTTTTATGTTATCTTACAAGAGTCCCTTGTAAATGATTATTTTATATAGCTCTGTCTTTTTATTAAGTTTATTTACTTATTTAAGTAATCCCTACACCTAATGTGGGACTTGAACCCATGATGCCAAGATCAAGCGTCACAAGCCAGGCAGCCAGCCAGGCACCTCTGTACAGGTCTGTCTTATTTTTTCTTGATTTTAATCGCTTTTACCTCCACCTCAGTCTCTACCTTGAGCTCCACTGTGAAGGCAGAAATAAAATATTCCTGAATTGTATTGTGAAATAGAGAGATAGAGCTTTATCTTCTGCATGTCAGTATTTATAAAGTATTATTAAGAGCACAGATTTGCATATTCCCTCCTCTGGAGGGACAGGCTGGTCTTTGTTGAATTCTATTCTGCCAGTATCTCTCTAAATTTATTTAGTTACCTGACAGTATGATCAAGTTCATGTACTTACAATTAACACCAGTCTTTTGATTTTCTTCATTTAGGAAATAGAAAGGATGAAGATAGATGCTGAAAATGATCAGGAATGGCTGTTGTACATTCAGAAACTTCTTGAAGGACAGGTATTTCATTTTTCTGCTTCATGTATTAAAACTTCTCAAAAAAACATTTCAAGCCTTACATTTTTACTCGATGTCTAACTTTTTGCAAATAGTTACACATTATTTACTTCTGTTAGGTAAAGAAGTATTCCAATAGGTAGACAGGAAAGTTAACCCTCTATTTGTACTTTTGGACTTAACAAATGAAACAAATGCCTTGGGAAGAGCCAACATAGGTCTTAGCAAATGCATTAATTAAATTATTGAGTCAGCCTCTATGCTAGCTACACTGAAAAGGATCCGTTCTCTCAGCCCTCTTAGGAAAAGAGATTCTTTATTATGTGTCTTTAAAGTTAGTAGTTGATATGGACACCTGAGGAGTTCATGGGTTTCAGTGACCTTTTACTATGGACCTGTTTCCAGTCAATTCATGTTTTCCTCACAGCCAGACAGCTGTTTATTACTGTGTCTTCCCGCATTCTCTACAATATTTTCTACTGAGACCTCGAGCAGCTTGTTAGTGGGAAGTAAATATTGATTTGGCATCCTGTCAATGCAGGAAGAATGAAAAAATTTCCACCAGAGGCCCCTCAAACATTTTCCTATCGACATTTTCTGGGCCGAGTGGAAAGCTGCATAGAGGATGACAAGGCCAAGACGAGTTGAAATCCCTGAGGGGTCCATTGAGACGGCTGCTGTGACCTGTGTGATACTTTTTCTTTCCTTTCAAGTATTTTTTTAATACACATAGAGTCTGCTGGGATGTGCCCCTCTTGTAAGTGATCAAGGGCAGTTTATTGGCAGGTGAGAGCCCTGCTTTTCTAGTCATAGCCAGCTTTTGTTTTGACATCACCAACAGCATGTAATGTATTCGAAAAGTTTTTCATTAGAGTTCTTTTTGCTTAACCTAATTGTCTCTTTTAAAAATGAACCAAGGATAAAAAGAGCTAAAATGTGTTTTTCAAAATAGCAAAAAATATACACATCCATTACTGTCCTGTGATTTTTGGAAAGCCATTATAAATGTTTCTGTGTAAAGATTGAAAATAAAAGCAGTTTTAAACACATTTATTTTACATTTATATGAACAAACAACAGCATCTATACTTCTGGAAAAGTCAAGGATAAGTAAATAATACATGAACTACTCATATTCTTAGTGTCAGTCTTATATATTTTTGAAATGTTATCTGGAATCACTTCCATAGTAACAGAAGGTGATTGGCAATCTTTGCTTAAAGTTCTTCAAGTGCAGACAATGTCTTCTACAGTGACAACTTGCTTTTGAGAAGAAAGGCCATTTCTTAATGAATGTTGCGTGCCCAGCACCCAGCCCAGTGGCCAGCACATCAAAGGAGTTCAGTAATGAGTGTGACAGGTTATATATTTAGGCTTGAAAAATGATAAAAAATAAACTCTTAAATGAATTTTTTAATGTTCAATTTGTAAACATGACTCTTTAATATGGAGCTTTCATCGTCAGTTGTGGACATAAAAAAAAATAGATCCACATGCGTAAATCTTTATTAAATTTTTCTAAAGCTGTACTGACACCAGACCTGCTTTTTTGACTCACCTTTGTAGATGTACATGCACACATTCTACATTATCTGGATGTATACTTATGCCGCTTAGTCGGTGCAAAAAAAATCCTGTGGAAAATGGCATTAGACCGCTTAATACTGCAGTTTGATGTAGTGCCTTTTTGTGCCACTGAGCCTGGACTCTGGAATATAATTGCCTGGCAGTATTGATTTAATTGCCCAGGTTTATTTGTGGACTCCTAATTATTGACTGGAGGTAAATTTAATGGAGCAGCCTTTATGAACACTGGGAAAGCGCCTCTGTTGCCGTTATACATAATGAACTGCATCATGTGCCTTTAGATCATTTTTCAAGCTAATTTTATTCCACTGTGACAGTATGAAAACATTTAAAAAGTCAAAGACTTTTTATTTTTATTACTGACATAGGTGGTTTTGCTGATGTCTTTGAATTTTGTGAGAAAAAAATAGTGACTTGATTGGTTGCACTTGAATGTCACTTCATAATTACACCCAAGAGAAAAATCTATAAAATAGAAAACATCTTTTTTTTTAGCCTACTTTTCTTCTCTCTCCGTTCCAGCAATTACATTTGTCCTGAATTTTAGAAAAGGTTTTCTTTGTCCGACAATTTTTAGAAGCTGTTATGCCTCTAAAAGTGTATGTATGTTCATTCCTACATTTGCTTAGTACAATATACAGTTCTGTGTGTCTGAGGTTACGTGATTGTCAAGCTGTGGAATAATTGAGCACATTTCCTTAAAAAAATAATTAATTTAATATTGATATTTGGTTATTAGAATATTTTGAAGATGAAATTATTGGAAAACTTCTCTTTTATGTCCTCTGTGTTGGGTGCTGTAAGGGAATTCTCAGATCAGAGGAGTCAGTCTGGCCCTTTGGTTTTACCTTTTGTTTAAGAATTAAGCCACAAAATGATTTTCTTTCAAAGAAAATTTTCTCTGCATTCATTTGGTGTAAATTTGCATTCATATAATGCTTGCCACAAAATAAAAAGCTGTTCCGCCATGTGGCAATATGGGACTATACAACAATATAATGCCTACTACTGCTGCTAGCCAGAAGTGCATGACAACTGAAAGGCCTGAAACCTTAACTTTTCTTTATTTAAGGCAGAGTGCAAATATATGGCCTCTTTGCTTCAAGTAGTCCTGGTGCAATTGGTAATTTTATGTGTAATCATATCTGCACCTAACTTTTGTTCCTACAGATTTCTAGCAATAAAAATTACACTAAAAAAATCTTTCTAATATCTACTGTTATTCTTACAGCATAGCTGCCATTTAATTTCTTTGAACATTTTTACTTGTATTAATTCATCTTTCTTACATTATTACATTTTTAAAAACTTGCAATCTATGGCAGAGAAAAGCAAACAAATTAATGATTATAATAGGATGGGAGAACCCTTCCAAATTAGTTCTTCTGTAGTTCAGAGGGTGGGAGAAAAAAAACAGAGATAGAAAAAGTAGGCTGAGACCAAACTATAAAAGCAGTGAGCAAGAAAGAGATATGATCAGAGTTGTGTTTTATAAAGATGCTTGAGATCAGCACATAGTAGGTCTGTAGGGAGAGAGACTGGGAGCAGGAAGATAGTTTAGGCAAAGGGCAATGAGGGTCTGCATGTGCCATTGCCATAAAAATGGAAAGAATGAGATAGATGTGACCCACATTATAGCGATTGAATCAATAGCAGTAATGAGATTAGATAGAGTCAGAAAGCAGAAACCATAGATGGGTGAGTTTAATACCCCACATAAAGAGAAAGATGATGATACCTCTAAGAGTTTGAGACACCAAAAGGTGTAGATCAGATGTGGTAGGGAGGAGATGTCAGTACTGAATCCATAGAAAGTGTAGTAGATGCATTCCATTAACAATATTCAAGGATTCAAGTGTTTTCATTAATTCAGCTAGCCTTCTCTCTGGCTTTTCTCAGTGAAATTTAACCATTTGTGAACACATTTCAAACTCTTACAACTCAACAACTAAAAGTAAAGAAACTGACTTGAATAGACATTTCTATAAGAAGATAAAAAGATAGCTAATAAGGGCATGAAAAGATGCTCGACATCATTAACCATCAGGGAAATGGAACCCAAAAACTGAGATGAGGTACTGCCTCACACCGAGCAGGTTGGCTATCACGAAAAAGACAGACAATACCAAGGGTTGGTGAAGATGTGGAGAAATTAGAACCCTTATACATTGCTGCTGAGAATGTAAAATGATGCCACTCCTGAGGAAAAGAGTCCTTCACTTCTTCAGAAAGTTAAAAATAGAGATTATATAACCCAGCAGTTTCATCCTCTAGGCATATACCCACAATAAATGAAAACACATGTCCATACAAAAACTTCTACATGAATGTTCACAACAGCATTATTCATAATACCTCCAAAGTGGAAGCAACCCAGAGGTACATCAGCTGATGAATGGATTAATTTGGCGTATGTATACATGGACGATTATTCTGCCATAAAATGGAATGAAGTAGTAAATACATGCTACAACACAGCCCTATAACCCTTATGCTAAGTGAAAGAAGCCACACACAAAAGGTCACATATAGTCTGACTGCATTCATATGAAATGTCCAGAATGGCAAATCTATATAAAGACAGAAAGTAGAGTGGTGGTTACCATGGAGATCGGGGTGGGGGCAGGCAGACAGGGAGTGGCTGCTAATGGGTACAGAGTTTCTTTTGAGGGTGATGGAAATGTTCTAGAATGAGATAGTGGCGATGGTGGCACAGCCTTGTGAATATATCAAAAACCAACGAATTCTATACTTTAAAGTGGTGAATTTCATGTTATGTGAACTATATATTAATTTAAAAAATGTTCTCTTTAATATCAAAAGAGGAAAAAATACATTTATTTAAAAAATATTTTTAATGTTTATTCATTTTTAATAGAGAGAGCACGCACAAGCAGGGTTGGGGCAGAGAGAGAGGGAGACACAGAATCTGAAGTAGGCTCCAGGCTCTGAGCCATCAACATGGACCCCAACGCAGGGCTTGAATCCAAGAACCACGGGATCATGACCTGAGCAGAAGTCAGACGCTTAACTGACTGAGCCACCCAGGTGCCCCCAGAAAAAAGAATACATTTAAAAATAAATTCCATAGGGGTTCCTAGGTGGCTCAGTCAGTTAAACATCCAACTCTTGATTTCAGCTCAGGTCATGGTCTCACAGTTTGAGAGATCGAGCCCTGCGTCAGGCTTCATGCTGAACATGCAGCCTACTTAAGATTCTCTCCCTCTCCCTCTGACCCTTTCTAACTTGTTCTCTCTCTCTTCTCTCTCTCTCTCTCTCTAAAAAAAAAGTAAATTAAATAAATTTCTTATATCACATATGCCATCTCCTCTACCATTAATTAGCAGAGATTGCCTTAAATGCATTTGAATTTGAACTTCTGTCTCCTGGTCATAATTATGAACAAATGAGATAAGTGATTTCCTTTCATTTGGCACATAAGGAGATGTCCCTCTGTTATGCTCTGACTGATACTTACCTTCTCACATATCCAAACTAGTAGTAGTCATTTATACTCTGCCTTCTAAGAGACAACTGTTTATTTGTTCTGCCCATTCTGATCCTCAAAATTATAAAATTGTAATAAAGGTCATTTAACTTTGCCTTTAGGCCTTAATAATACGTGAAACAGTACTTTTTACTTGGGACTTTAAAAGGTAACAGAGAGTTAGTGGAGATAACACTGAACCTATACTATGGAATCCTTTTTAAAAAAAAAAAACATGTACATAGTGCCTCCTACATTATTGTTTCAGGTTTGGGAGTACAGAAGTGAGCAGAGGAGACAAAAATCACCTCCTTCATGGAGTTTACATTTCTGGGGGTGAAGGACAATAAAAGAGTTAAAATATATAAACTGTGAAATTTATTAAACAATTAAATTGAACAGAATTATGGGTATATATGTTAAAATATGTATACTTGTACAGAATAAATAATTACAGTTATAAATGCAATATGGTTCTTTACTAGGATTTGTATAAAAACCTTGAGCCGGGAATGACTAGAAAATGTGTCTTGATTTCATTTTGTTTTAGCCCTGTTCTTTATTATTTGCTAATCCTTTTCTGGATTTTATTCAGTCCATTTTAGTCCACTTTTTGGAGATCATTTTCTTGCATTGGGAGCATATAAAAAATTCTTTCTGCCTTCAGCTGTTGAGAATTTAAAGTACAGAATTTAATCAGTGGTTTTTCTTTAGCTTTAAATATCCCTGTTCCTATTAGATGCTTCAGATCTTGCAAATGCTGAAATTTAAAATGGCTCTTTCCCCAGTGCCCTCTCTGCAAAATATGCTTACCTTCTACAGAATCCTTGCAATATGGCAGTGAGAAGAGTTTTATAAATCTCCCTGGCTTTTGTAAATAGAGTAACTTCCAGGCTGAAGGTTAACTGAAAGTTTCTCCTTAGAACTCAGAACACATCTAGTCTGTTACTTTCTGTGTGGCACTTACAACACATGCAAGCACATGCAGGCACATTCACTCACCCCTGCTCACACACGTAAACCCACTCCCTCAGCCACCCGCACAGCTTTCTTACATCTAGCGAAATAGCAAGAGTTCAAATTTCTCCATTCAGAGCCTTCCTGGGATTTTTTTTTAATTTAACAATGTTAAGCCTTCTTTCATGTTTCCAGTAAAAGCAGGTACACTACATGAAATGAAATACATTTATTTTCAATAGGACTCAAGCTAGATTAAAGTCAATTTGTGTTTTAAAAGTGGTATCTTCTTGGTGGTAGTTTTCAAACCAAAAACAAGAATGAAAATGGTTAAAATGTTCATCTTGTTCTTTAGATTTTTGTTAAAAGCACATTCCAGTTAGTGCTCATGCTGTTGAGTTATCTATGTTTTATAGTCATGGACGTTAGGCTTGGTTATTTTTCCAATATAGCTCTCAAAGGTCTGCAACCATCATTCATGCCTTATCTTTATACAGAAACACTTAAATGAAACCACAACTTGCGAGTATGAGTGATAAACTTGAGATTGTGTCAGTGGCATACCAGCTCCTAGAGGCAAACATCTGTAGGTGTTTACATGTGAGATAAGCTGGAAATCTGTGTGAAATCAGGGGAAATCGCTCCCTAAAAGAAGTCACCTTTTGCAACAGGGACAGCCCGATTGATTAGGAAGACCCACTTTAAGACCACACCACACACCAAGCAAAGCTCAGTTGTTCCGGTGTCCTAGTTAAATTTCCATACCAAGAAATCTCACACAGTATCAACTCTTCACCTGTCTCATCTTCTCCGTGATGTTGAAGCGTTCAAGCCTGTGGGACTCTGTATTGACATACCCAGGAGTATCCCTTCTCCTTTGTTATGCAAGAGAAAGAAAGAAATCATGCAGTCTTTCTGGACTTCATATGCCATCGGAGATGAAACTCGAGGCAGCATAATTGTCGGGTTTGTTGTTTCAGATACATTTGATGGGGCAAGTAGAGAAAGTATGGCTGCTGTTGTCCAGTCAGCTTGCTGCCACTTCAGTCCAACTCCAAAATCCTATCCATGAAAGAATAGTGGTGCTTTCTGTGTCTGAAGGAGTTCCCTCTAGAATGCATGTAGAGAGATTTTAATGTACTCTAAACACCCTGTGTGAGATAACCTTGCATTTCATCTAGACTCCGGTCTCCTGGTCTTCTTAATGTTTTTAAAGCTTTTTGCTGTTAAAACAAATAAAAAACGGGGCAAACAAGCAGACCATGTGAATTTTTAAAGCATTTTCCAAGGCATTTTGTATTTTAAAGACAGTCTTAACTGCACCCAATCTATAGCTCTCTGTTGAGAATTGACGTTCATTTGATACTATAAGCTTTTGAAGAACTCTGTGAATCACAGTAGACTAAATTATGTCCCATCAGTCTTCAGGTTAACTGTAATTTATAAGATTTTTTAAATGTTTGTTTATTTATTTTGAGGTGGGGGGCAGAGAGAGAGTGAGAGAGAGAACACGAAGCGACAGAGCCTAATACGGGGTTCCATCCCCATGTAGGGTTCGATCCCACAAACCATGAGATCATGACCTGAGCCAAAATTAAGAGTTCGAGGCTCAACTCACTGAGCCCCTGTAATTTGTAAGATTTAAGAATTAACAATAATCTGTAAATGATAAAAGTGATTATTCTCAGTTAGCTAAAATAGCCAGTGAACTTAAAAAACCCATTCTTAACCACTTTCAGAAAACAAGAATTTTCATTAATTCATCCTAGACTAAGCAGAGGTTTTTATCTGTATAGGCTATGAAAGAAGTTTGCCAAATAAAGAATAGTGCACACTTGGCAAGAGAAGCTATTTTTGAAACCAATACTGCTGGTCCACTCGTTATTTGGATGTATTGAGTCTACTCCATGAATAAGGAACAATTTATAAAGTAGGAGGGACACGTGCTTAAAATTTTTTGGTTAACAGTTACTTTGAGTTATAGTGTTCATTTGTAAAAAATAAGTCATATTCATTTGAAAACAGTAAGTATATTTTATGAAATGTTTTCTAATCTGACTTTTCCTTAGTCTTCTTCTAGGTTTGTTTCAATTACTAACAATTATATTATAAAATTACATTAATTTTATATTTTATAAAATTACATTAATTTTATATTTTATAAAATTACAGTTGATCCTTTCGAAAGGCCTCTTTGAGAGTCGGACTTACAGTTCCCAGGGAACAACAAGTCATAAAAAGCAAATAGAGTGAGCACTGTGTTTGGAGAAAGAAATTCAGAGTTGGTTTATGAAAAAGGAAATAGAAAGGTTGAATTAAAATAAACATCTCCAACTAGTAAGATATATGAATTTTAATTTAATATTATATAAAGACAGATAATAATATCCTTCTGACCTATTTGCAGAGAAATAGAAGAACCTCTAAGGGCAGATAGATATGCACATACCGTGCATCATGATTAAAAGATTGATCACTTTTTGAAATCTATATGTGTTAGCCTCTATACAAAGCTTAAAAGAAGCTTACAATCCAATAAAACAGGATTGACAAACAGTTGTGTTTAACTGTGGGGCTTTTTGTTTTATTGGGAGCCAGAGGAAGAGAATAAAGTGAGTTGTCAGTAGTAAATTAGTAAATGGACCTCTTGTTCCACCTCGGAGGCTTCCTGGAAGAGAAATTCTTTGAGCTAGATTTTTTTAAAAGGAAGTGAAATTTCCAAGTACATGACATGTTGAAAACTGTTCAGATCACAAGATAAAAAGGTTTATGTTTAACTTGAAAGTGTAATATGCAAATAAGATGATTAATGTCAGTACATTGTGGCCTGGTGAAAGTACTGTGACATTATTACATAGGAAATTACAGAACCAGCATGTTTCCCAAAGTGTGTTCCATGGATTGCTAGTTCCTCATGATAAACAGACCATGAGAAGAGCATGGACAAATGAATTTAGAAACAGAGTATTACATTGCTTGGAGACTCACAGTGTCTGTTAATATCTTAAAGCTTCTAAGAGATCCTGAAATAGAGGAACTTTTTAAGGTTTGGTTTGTTTCCCAAACTTATTTGGTCAGAGGACCCTTTTTTCCCTTGAACAGCTTGAGGAAATTACATTTTATTTCCACCAGGAAACAACTTGTTTATCTGCCTTTTTGATGGGGATGCATATGGTACTGATAGCCATGGCCAACATAAAGAAGGTTGCCTGATAGTTTTGTTATTATTTTGTATGTGCATTCCTTTAACATCTAATATTAATGCCCTGAGAATTTAAATTATCTAATTTATAAGACTGGAAGTTTTGCCAAATATGACTCTTTTCTGCATCCCAGAAGGACAATCTGTCAAAGTAATGATTTGCTGTTAGTATCCTTACCTTGCAGAAGGGAGTCTAACATTCTTCCTTACTTCTAAGATGCATTTTCCCCACATTTTCATATTTCTGACATTGCAATGCAAACACAGTGCTATATATTTAATGGGGTAGTAGGGGTTTTTTATTTCCCAGAAAAAAGCTGTTTTTAATTCAATGCATGTATCTTCTATTCAAGTCTGTCTTCAGAACTAAAGAAATGTGATATTTTGGTATCTTGTGGTTTCTTCAGTAAGTTTCATGGAAGACCGTGTGTGAAGCTCCTGGCATTGACTTAGAAAAGGCAGTTTGTTACAAAGATGAGAAGGAAGTTAAACTAGAACATTTTTGTTAGAAACTTGGGATCTGAGGCAATCCTATGGACCAGTTTTGGTCTTCGCTTCTCATTCGTGGCCTGCATAATCTGTTTGTCTGGCCTGTGGTTTCACTGCCACTGGCCAACCTTTTCTGTTTACTCCCAGTTCAAATTCGAAAAGGCCGTTCTGGTTGGTTGAGCGAATTATAATCACCCTAGCTGAGCACAGCCGAGCACCTCCTATAGTGGTCTTTGGTCAGGTGCTGATGATGGATGCTGCCTGTGGTCATCCTGGCACAAAAAAGGGCCTGATGGTACTTCCCTTGTGGGGAAGGGGACTGGGCATGGGAAGCATCCCCGTCAACATATTCAAGGAAACAAAAGTGGTCTTTTGCTGGTTAATCAAAAGGGCAACTCCAAGAAATGGCATAACGAATGTCTTAATTATTATAAACCTCTTCTGTGAGACCAGACAGCTGGGAAGGAGACAAAAGGAAGTTGGTGGAGGTGTGGGGGTAATTGGAGACCCTTTTCCCTTTTCTTCTACTTACAGCCCAGACATGTATCCTACGACTCAGACTTCTACAGGAAACCCAGGGAAGCAGAGGGAACAATGAAACTTTACCAGAAAAGTTATATAAATTATGAAATTTAAAAATGTACTCTACATTTCATAAACTCAGCAGTTTGCAACATGTGTATTACACTTTGATGTGCCAAACAAACTTTTCTATAACATCTTAATCAATGGGTATACTTTTGCCATTTTTTTTCGCTCTGAAATTTTACCCTACAACTCTTGAGGTGTTGGGCTCTCACACAGACAAGTGTATTGATAGTTCTCTCTCATTCTTTTATGAGTGATGAGCATACAGTACTCCTTCAGTGGGCCTGTGGGCCCTGGAGATGACTGTAACCTGCTATTGATCAGCTGATTGAAGATAAATGGCTCAGCTGCTTGTATTGCAGATTACATCATTAACATGGTCAGTAAACCATGAATTGTTCAATAAGGCGTTTATCTTTTTTCATTTTACTTCTGCTCTTTTATCATTTTTATTGTAAAAGACAAAATTACCCACACTAACCAGGAAGATCAGTTGAAAAGAGACCCAGAAGGGTGCCATTATGGGTGCAAAGTTGCAGATAGCTGAGTTCTAATGGTTTAATGATATTTAGTGTATGTTTTTGAGCTGAAGAAAATATAGAGTTTTGATCATCTTTTTTTTTGTGTGTTTCTCTTACAGCTTCCTTTTGCCTCATATTTGCTAGAAGCAGTACTGGAGAAAATAAATGAAAGAAAGAAACTAGTTGAAGGATATTTCACAATTATGAAGGATATTAGATGATATTATGATGAAGAACTTTTTTTCAAATGTGAAAACTTTTTGTGCGGTGGGACTGGAGAAATGCATTGCAATCCTGATACAGTATCTGCTCCAACTATCAATAGTCAGGTTCAATACCAAAATAAGAAGTCTCTGAAACGAATTAATTGCTGAACAAGTGAAACTAATTAAGTACACAGCCATTTTAAAGGAAATAGTGTAGCATTTGATTGTTGAATACAAATATTGCCACAAATCAATGCAAACTTAGAAATGATTTTCCTTCCAGTGCAGTAGAAGAAATTAGAACAAGCTTGGACACACAAATTGGCCTGAATATAAGAAGACAAAGGTGTAAACTGAGGACTTAATGTTTTAAGTTTTGTAAGAAACTAGACCATTTACATAAAACCAGTATAAAAGGCCTTAAATCATCCAATGAAGAGCAATTTGTTTTATTGGCAAATATAAAACGAAGCATCATATCTTAGGGATGAGAATTTAATGAAATAAATTGTGTGGTCCAATTATATCTGTTCTCAATATACTGGATTATGTAGGAGACACTGTATTTTCCTAGAACTACTTGGCAAAAATAAAAACATTTTCTCCTTTTCTCCCTTTCTTTTTTTAAATTCACATGACTTTGTGTGGCCATCTAAATTAGCAAGGGACCACAAGCCCAGTGTATAAAATTAGGCGAGATCCAGCATAACTCCTACTGTGGTCAACTAATTAAGTTCAAATTCCTAATGATGATATCATCTTTATTTAGATTTCCAAATACTCTTAACCCCATTTCACCTTTTCGCTATATTCCTGCCACACATGACCTTTTTGGTTCCTCTGATTCACCAAACTTCTGCCTGCCTCCAGCCTTTACTCTTTTTCTTTTCTGTACGTTTACTCTTTTCTTTTCTGTACGTTTTTCTCATGACTGGCTCCTTCTCATCATTCAGGATCACCTTATCTGCTCCCTCAGGGACACATTCCCTGGCCATCTTACTACTTAATTTCCTTTATCACAGAAAATTGGCTATTTTACCTGTTCACTTATATGTCTTCATGTTATTTTCTCCTCCCCTTTCCCTTTAGAATACAGGTCCCCTGAGGTTAAGGCAGCGGTTGGCAAATTATGGCCCACAAGCCGAATCTGGACTGCCGCCTGTTTTTGTGCGGCCCACAAGCTAAGAATAATTTTTACATTACCAAATGGTTTAAAACAAAAAGAGAATATGTTTTATAGCATGTGAAGTTTATATGAAATTCAAATTTTAGTGTCCATCAATAAAGTTTTATTGGAACACAGTGATGGTCATTTATTTATGTATTGTTCATGGCTGCTTTCAAACTACAGTAGTGCAAGTGAGTATGCAGCCCAGACCATAAGTGATGCTGTGGTCACTTTGCACTACTTAGCACACTACAAATCACAATGACACAATTCTAGGAAAATACAGTTACAACTTGACAGCATTTCAGATGCCACAATACTACTCTACTGCACTTTTTAAGAAAAATATATACCCATCATGTCAAAACAAGAAAAGAAGAGAAAAATGGCTGTCAGCGTGACATTTTTTACGACATAGCAGAGTGTGGATTATCTTGCTATTGAATTAGATGGCAAAACATTGTGATTATTATACAGTGACAGTATACCTATGCTGAAAGAATGCACTGTATATGGACATTACTGAACTAAGTACTCATAACAGAATTTCCAACTCACAAGAAAACAATGGTAAGAAAATAAACTACAAGATTTTTAATATAATATCTGATCACAGAAGAATTTTGTTACAAAGATAAAATGTGACTGAATTTCTATGCAGGCCTGAGGTCTTCCAGGAAGAAGGCAAGAGGAGTCAGACAGCAATGTTACCACAGAAGGAGAGGGACAAAGAAATTTGACGATGCTACCCCAATAACTAAGTATAGAGGAAAGGGGCCATCAACTAAAGACTGTAGGTGATCCCCAGACACTGGAAAAGTCAAGGAAATGGATTGTCCACCACAGAGACTCCAGGAAAAAAAACAAAAAACAAAAAAAACAGCATTTGTTAACATCCTGACTTTAGCCTAATAAAACTGATTTTGCACATCCCCAGCTATTAGAATAAATTTTGCTTTTTTAAGCCATTAAGTTTGTGATAATTTGTAACTACAGCAATAGAAAATGAATACAGTTTTCTAAAATTCTGTTTAGAATTGTTTTATCTGTTTATGAGGGATATTGGGCAGAAGATACAAAATCAAGGCTGGTTCCATATTCAAACATCAATCAATGTAAGACACCATGTAAACAGGCTAAAGAGAAATATCACATGATTGTAAAATTTTACAAAAACATGAAAAACTTCAATACCCCTGCACGAGAAAAGAAGAAACTCAAAACTAAGAACTTCCTCAATTTGATGGGATTGCAAAATGCCTATGGCTAACATTATACTTACTGATGGAAGATTGAACACTTTCCCCTAAGATCAGGAACAAGGCAAGGATGTCTACTCTCACCACTGTTATTCAACAAAATATTGAAAATCCTGGCCAGCATGGTAAGGCAAGAAAAGGGAATAAAAGGCCTACAGATTGGAAAGGAAGAAGTAAATCTATCTCTTACATAAATAATTCCATACACGAATAAATGAACCTCAGAATTAATAAGTGACTTCTCAAGATACAAGATCAACATAGAAAAATTAATTGTATTTCTATATACTAGTGAACTAGTAATACATGTGTGGAAACCATAATTTAAAATACAATTCACAATTCCTCAAAAAGAAGAAAAAAGAAATACTGAGGTATAAATCTAACAAAGCATGTCTAAGACTTGTATACTGAAAACTACAAACACTGGTGAAAGAAGATTAAATAAATGGGGAGACATGCTGAGAGCATGAATTGGGATACTCAATATAGCAAAGATGCCAGTTGTCTCCAAATTGATATACGGGTTTAATACAATTCCCACAAACATCACAGCAAGATATTTTGAAAATAGAGACAAGAGTCTTCTAAAAAATTGTATGGAAAGGCAAAGGAAGAAGAGTAGCTACAAAGATTTAAGGAAAAATAAAGTGGGGGAAATCACTCTACCCAATTCTAAGATGTATTTTATAGCTACATTAAAAGTGTGGTATTGGCAGAGGAACAGACACCTTTTACCACCTGACCCTAATTAAAGCACTTTAAGCATATTTTTTAAAGCTTATTTATTAATTTTGAGAAGGGATGGGAGAGGGGCAGAGAGAAAGCATCCCAAACAGGCTCCGCCCTGTCAGCATGCAACGCGATGAGGGGCTTGAACTCATGAACCACAGGATTATGACCTAAGCTGAAGTCGAAATCAGACGCTCAACCAACTGAGCCATCCAGGAGCCCCTCAGCATATTTTGGGATGAGATTTAGTTAGGATAAAAAAAAATTTTTTTAATGTAAGTGAAGTTTACATTTTCCACTATCTTATCTTAGGTTACTACTACTCAATCTGAGGGCACAAAAAAAATCTTCCTGTTGCCTTGACAAATTTCTTTGGTTTGGGACCAAGCTTTTTTCTGGAGTTTTATCCCCACTGTATGTTCCCTATCTTATACACCTGTCAACATCCTTTGTCTTATAAGGAATCCTCTCCATTCTTCCTATTGTACTAGTTCTGACACTGCTCATTAATTCAGTGTTGGGAGCAAGGTAGAAAAAGAAAAGTACATCCAGGGCATTTTCTTTTTCCTTTATTTTTATATAAATTTTAATTTTGAAATAGTGTAACATTCATAAGGAATTGCAAAAGTAGTATAGAGAATTCTTGAGTAGTCTTCATTCAGATTCCCTGAATAACACCTGACTTAACCATAACACATTGTCAGAATCAGGAAAATGACATTGGGACAGTATTATTAACTCAAATATAGACCACAAATGATTTTTACAAGCTTTCACATTCACTTCTTTTGGGGAGGGATAGTTTTATGAAATTTTGTCACACATGTAGATTATATAACTGTCAGCACAGGATACAGAGCTATTCCATCGACAGAATATTCCTCATGTTACTCCTTAGCATTCATATCCCCCTTCTGACGCTAAGGCCTGCAACTATTTTTTTTTTGTTCTTCATCACTATAATTTTGTTACTTTGAGAATGTTATATAAATGGAAGCACAGAGTATATAGTTCTTTTCAGTCAGCATAAGCCCTTGAGATCCATATAAATTGTGTATATCCATAGTTTATTTCTTTTCATTGCTGAATAGCATCCCAGTATATGCATGTACCACAGCTGGTTTATTCATTTACCCATCAACAGATACATGTGATGATATACTGATTGATGGGCCAAGTAGTCAGGGACTTGGGAGGAACATGTTTGGAACAAGGTGACAAGGAAGTCTGGGGAAGAGATATGTGGATAGACCTCTCTGAATGGGTGTAAAAGGTGATGATTTTTTTGTCCCATGTGAGTGCTTACCGAAGGGTGGCCTCAGCAGAGGAGGATAGTAATAAGTGAGTAGAATAAACTGTTCTGTGGATACCAGTCAGCCTCTTTTCCCAGCCACCTCTATCATTGCACAGTGGGCTCATGGACAAAGTGGTTACGGTGGCAGGTATGAGGTTATGCATGGGCTCAGCAACATGGACATCTACTCACCAAGGCCAGCCTGACTATAGCCACTATTGAGTGTCCAATCTTCAAGAATCAGAGACCCAACACTAATTCCCTGATCTGACAAAATCCCCCAGGGTCAGCCAGCTACCTGGTGACAGGTTGACTGTATCTGACTGTTTCCATCATAGAAGAGACTGTATTTTGTACTTACTGGGACACTCACTCTGGATATGGATTCGCCTTCCCTGCAAGCAGTACTTCTGCCCGAACTACCATCTGTGGCCTTCCAGAATGTCTTATCCACCATCATGGTATTCCACACAGCAATGCTTCTGATCAAGGAACTCACTTCATAGCAAATGAAATGGATCAATGGGCCCAGGCTCTTGGAATTCACTGGTCTTATTGCATTCCCCACCATGGTGAAGCAGCTAGTTAGAATGGTAGAGTGGCTTTTGAAGACTCAGTTACAGTACTTTGTGGCAGTACTAGGTGGCAGTACTTTGCAGGGCTGAGGCAAGATTCTTGAGGAGGCTGTATATGCTCTGAATTAGCATCTAATATATGGTGCTGCTTTATCCATAGCCAGGATTCCCAGGTCCAGGAATCAAGGGGTAGAAATGGGAGTGGCACCACTCACTATTACTCCTAGTGACTCACTAGCAAAATGTTTGCTTCCTCTCCCCATGACCTTATACTCTGCTGGCTGAGAGGTCTTAACACCAAAGGGACAAATGCTTCCACCAGGAGACATAGGAATGATTCCACTGAACTGGAAGTAAAGACCCACCCAGCCAACTGCAATTCCACATGACTGAATCAACAGGCCAAGAAGACAGTTACTGTGCTTCTTGGGATAATTGATTTTGACTACCAAGGGGAAATTGTACTGCTACTCCACAGGAGATCCCTTAGGGCATTTCTTAATACTACCAAGCCCTGTGGTGAAAGTCAAAGGAAAATCCAAACCAGCTAGGACTATTAATGGCCCAGACCCCTCAGGAATAAAGGTCACCCCACTAGCTAAAGAATTACAATCAGCTGAAATGTTTGATAGAGAATACAGAATGGATAGTGGAAGAAGGTATTTATAAATACCAGCTATGACCACATGACTATTCACAGAAACAAGGATTTTAATTATCTGGAGTATTTCCTCCTTATTTTGGGGTGTGTGTGTGTGTGTGTGTGTGTGTGTGTGTGTGTGTGAATGAAGTTGACAAGGGGTGGGGTTGTGATAGTTAATTTTATATGTTAAGTGGTCTGGTCCACAGTGCTGGATTTGTGGTCAAATATTCTGGATTTGTGGTCAAATATTCTGGATTTTTCTTTTTTTCTTTTTTTTTTTTTAATGTTTATTTATTTTTGACAGAGAGAGACAGAGCTTGAGCAGGGGGAAGGGCAGAGAGAGAGCAAGACACAGATTCTGAAACAGGCTCCAGGCTCCAAGCTGTCAGCACAGAGCCCGACACAGGGCTCGAACTCAGAGACCACGAGATCATGACCTGAGCCCAAGTTGGACGCTCAACCGGCTGAGCCACCCAGGCGCCCCTATTCTGGATTTTTCTATGATGGTGTTTTGGATGAAATTAATACTTAAATCAGTGGACTGTGAGTAAAGCAGATTGCCTTCCATAATGAGGCCTGGGGGGCACTCATCCAATCAACTGAAGGCCTCTTCCACCAGGAAGAAAGAAGTCTGCCAGCAGACAGCCTTCTGACTTAATTGCATTGATTCTTTCTAGTTCTCCCTGCCCACTTTGCAGCTTTTTAGACTTGCCAGCCTCCATAATTGTGTGAGCTAATTCCTTAAAATAATGATTTGGTTTTGTTTCTCTGGAGGATCATGACAAATATGCTAGGTTTGGGCTATTACATATAAAGATACTATGAACAACATGTATAGGATTTTGTATGAACAAAATTTTCACCTCTCTAGAATAAAGTGTAAGTGTGATCACCAGGTAATGCAGTAAGTGTGTTTCACTTGGTAAGAAACTGCAAAGACGTTTTCTAGAGCACTTACTACCATTGTATAGTCCCACCAACGAGTTGGAGAGATCAAGTTTGTCTGCATCCTCTTCAGGACTTAGTTTTGTTGGTATTTTTTTGTTTTACCCATTCTAATAGGCATGTAGTGGTGATATTTTGATTTTTAAGTTCTATTCTACACCTGATCACATTTATCATTTTTTTGGTTTTCTATCTCTAAAACTGCATTCATCATATTTTTGGAAAGCATGGGCTGATGGGAACAGGATGATTTGAGTTTGGATGGACACATAACTCTTGTCCAGACTGATTACCTGAAGAAAGAACTTCCAGTAATCACCACGAATTTACGAGAAACTTCTAAAATGCAGTTCTTTTCATTATATATTGTTGCATCACAATTAACCCTAAAACCTAGTGGCTTGGATCAACATTTATTTGGGCCACTTTCTGTGAGTCAGGAATCCAGGCACAGCTTAGCTGGGTTCTCTGGCACTGAGTCTTTCAGAAGGCTGCAGTCATAGCAAGGTGCAACTCCAAAGATTCACTTTCTAGTTCACTGAGGTAGTTGGCAGACCTCAGAGCTTTGCAGGCCATTGGACCAAGGGCTATAGTTCATTGTGAGCTATTTATTGGCTAGCGGCCGTCCTCAGTTCTTTGCCACATGGGTCTCTTCAATGTGGCAACTTTCTTCATCTTTCTCTGTCTTTCTCTCTCTCACACACACATACGCACACAAAGGAGATTGCAGAACAATATGAATAATAGGACATGGAGATCTCCAAGAACCATCTCAGGAGCTCCCTACCACAGCAGGTCTCTAGGTTTGACAATCTAGATGAAGCAGAGGCTACTGGAGAGGTTGCCTTGAAGCCATCTTTGCAAGGTAAGCATAGATTTTACTTCTAGAATGATTGTTTATTTGTGGTGATTTGGGGAAGAAAGATGAAGCACATGGGTTGCAAAATTGCAAATACCTCTTGGCACCACTACCATAAGATATAAATGAAAGAATCCCTCTCTGTCAAGAGTGAGGGCCGTCACACGAAGAGGCTTAACAGATACGTTTAAGGAGGTAGTTGATTTCCATCTCTAGACTTGAGATCAAGAAGTTGGGATAGTACAATTAGGCTGCCATAGCCAAATAAAACTAATATCAGAAATCTACAAATTTAGAAAGCCAAGGGAGTATATTTTATGACCCTCTCTCAGATTTGAAGATAGAAACAATGTTGACAGCCAGAAGCAGGCAGTATGAGAAGTTAGAGCTTTAAGACCAGGAGAGAACAAGCATTGGGATCCTCAAATCTACCATGCCGTAGCAATGGCCTTGGGAAGCCTCCTAACAAATTAAACTAGAAGTTAAGGAACTTATATTTATTTATATTTTACTTTTTAAGTTTTTATTTTAAGTCCAGTTAGTTAACAAACAGTGTCATGTTAGTTTCTGGTGTATGATATAGTGATTCAGCATTTTGATACATCACGTGGTGCTCATCACAAATGCCCTCCTTAATCCCTATCATCTATTTCACCCATACCTCCATCCACCTTCCCTCTGGTAACCATCAGTTCTCTATAGTTAAGAGTCTGTTTCTTGGGTTGTCTCTCTCTCTCTCTCTCTCTCTCTCTCTCTCTCTCTCTTTCCCCCCTTTGCTCATTTGTTTTATTTCTTAAATTCCACACGAGTGAAATAATATGGTATTTTTCTTTCTCTGACTGACTTACTTCACTTAGCATTATACTCTGTAGCTCCACCCATGTTGTTTCAAATGGCAAAAGTCCATTCTGTCTTATGGCTGCATGATATCCCATTGTGTATGTATATACCACATCTTCTCTATCCATTCATGAGTTGATGGACACTTGGGCTGCTTCCCTATCTTGGTTATTGTAGATAATGCTGCTATAAACATAAGGGTGCATGTATCCCTTTGAATTAGTGTTATTACCCAGTAGTGGGATTGCTGAGTCATAGGAATAGTTCTACTCTTAACTTTTTGAGAAACTTCCATACTTTTTTCCACAGTGGCTGCACCATTTTAAGGAATACTTTTCAAAAAATATATTTGTTCAGTATATTCATATTACTAGAAGGAAACATCAGAGCCTGATTAAGATTAGTCATCTCTGGAGAGAGGACTAAGGAGTCTGTGCTGAGAGACAGATTTATTTATTACAATATATCTTTTTATACTGTTTCAATATGTTCCCTTGGACATGTATTTGTATTTCCATTAAAAGACAGTTTTAAACCATACCTGAAGCAAAGATACAGAAAATGGAAGTGGAAAATTTCCTAGAAAGTAATGGCAATTAGAACACTTTTTATCAAAAACCTAAGGATGCAGTTAAAGCGGTATTCAAAATAAAATGAATAATTCAAAAGTGTTTATTTAAAAGGGGACTGGAAATAAACTAAACATGCAACTCAACAAATAGAAAAAGTATAACCAATATCAAAGTCAATATGAATGGAATATAAGGAAAAAATTCATGAATGAAAATAATTTAAAAGAAAAACTACTAAAAAAAGATATAAAATCAAAACTGATACTTAAAGTTTAATTAACCCTGTCAAGTCTAAGAATAACAGAGAGAAAAATGAAAACATAATGTTAGAGGTTGTAAAAAAAATACAAAGGCCATTTAAAAAATTATAAAATAATATATACACAAGTATGTCAATCTGAAGGAAATGTATGATTTTCTAGCAACATATAAATAACTCAAGTTCACTTAAGAAATGATAGAAAGTCAAATAAACGATTACACCTAACAGAAACTAGAAACCACAGCTAAAGATCTGCCATTTAGAAAGGCAGTAGGACCTAGTGATTTTATCATTGAAATCTACCCTCAAAGAAAAGATGATGTCTGTTATTTTAACTATTCACAGAAAAGGATGAGGATAGTCCATTGTCATATTTGTAAAGTGAGGATAGGCTAAATAACAAAACCAGGTAAATATAATTAAAAAGAGAACTATGGATCAACATTATTTACTAATAGAAATATAAATATTCTGGGGCCCTTGGGTGGGTCAGTCCAGTAAGCAACTGATTGTTGATTTCAGGGCAGCATGGGGCCTACTTGGGGTTCTCTGTCTCTCCCTGTCTCTGCTCTTACCCCACTCATGCACACACTCTCTCCCTCTCTCTGTTTCAAAATAAATAAATAAACTTAAAAAAAGAAATGTGAATATTCTAAGTAAAAATAGAAATTGTACTTATTCAAATAACAGCATATCTAGACCAATAGATTTTATTCCAAATATAATGATTAGGAAATATATCAATGTAATTCTTGACACCAACAAAATAAAGGAGAAAAAAATACTTGATGTGGCATATGATAAAATTTATCAGCTTTAATATAATAAGATGTACTGACCAATGATAAGAAAAGGCCAATAGACATATAAAAAGATAGTGAATCTGTAGTGGAGATGAAAAATTATTTTTATGTCTCAGAGTGGAAAGAAAATATTCAGTGCTGGTGAGAGTACATGAAAGTAAGCACTCTCATATACTGCTGGTAAGAATGTGAATTGTTAACTTCTTGCAACGTAATTTAATGTATCTGCTAAGAGTTGGCCAGAAATAGCCCTTCGGGGAATCAGATCTACGGACTAAAAGCACACATAAATAGGAATAAATAAATAGCAACAAATTCTTTGTAGAGAAAAAAAGCAACAAACTGACTCTATTCTAATTGGTGTATTTATCTATTTTTATGCCAGTACCACACACTTTTAATTTATGGCTTTGTAGTATACTTTGAAATCAGAAAAAGTGATGCCACTAACTTTTCTTTGTTAGGATCACTTTGGGTATTTGGAGTCTTTGTGGTTCCATAAAAAGTTTACGATTATTTTTTCTATTTCTGTGAAAAATGCCATTGGAGTTTTGAAAGGATTGTGTTGAATCTATAGATGGCTTTATGTAGCATGGACATTTTAACAACATTAATTCTTCTGATTCACGGACACAGGATATATTTCTATTTGTGTCTTCAATTGTTTTCATCAGGGTCTTGTCATTTTCATTGACCAGCTCTTTCACTTCCTATTTTAAACTTATTCCTAACTATCATTGTTTTTGATGCTATTGTGAATGGGACAATTTTCTAGATTTCTTTTTCAGGTGTTTCATTGTTAGTATATAGAAATGCACATGATTTTTGTAAGTTGATTTTATATCTTGCAACTTTATTTGTTGATTAAATTCAACAGTTTTTGGTTGCATCTTTAGGATTTTCTATATATAAGATCACACCATCTATTAAAAAAAAGACATTTTTCTTTCTTTTCTGAATTGGATGCCTTTTATTTCTCTGTCTTGCCTGTTTTCCCTAGTTAGGACTTCCAGTATCATGTTATCTTCTTGAATAAATGTGGTGAGAGTGGGTACCATTATCTTGTTCCTGGTCTTAAAGGGAAAGCTTTCAATTTTCCACCATTGAATATAATGTTATCTGTGGGTTTGTTATATGTGAGCTATATTATGTTGAGTTACATTACTTTGCACCCAATCTGTTGAGTATTTTAATCATGAAAAGATATTTCATCAAATGCTTTTTCTGTACCTATCGAGATGATCATATGATTTTTATATTTCTTTCTATTAATGTGGTATGTCACACTGATTGATTTGTGTGTGTTGAATCTATGGTGTATAATCTATTTAGTGTGTTAAATTCAGTTTGCTACTATTCTGGTTAAAGTATTTGCATTTATATTCATCAGAATTTTTAGTCTATAATTTTTTTATTGTATTTTCCTTATCTGGATTTGATATCAGGGCAATGTTGACCCCAACCAAGAATTTTGAACCCTCAGATTCCTCTGAAACTTCTAGGTTCACAAAACAAGCTCACTCCTCCACTGCTAGAGAATATTAGCCATCCTTGACCTGCAACAAATACCTCTCAAGATGACGCTTTATTTCTTCAAGTTCTTTCACTTCCCCCATTATTGTTTTTAGATAGATAATCAGAGTCAAATTGTAGCCCTGTTTAACCATGGACATATTTTCCAGGCTTCAGAAGTAAAGAGGTATTTCACAAAACAGCTACAGATTCTAGCTAAAATAATATTAGCAAGAGCTGAGAAAACATGCCTGGAAATGGATCTTGATGGTGCTGAACAGAATTTAAGGCTGGATACAGAAGAGTCATCATTTAACATCCTGCCAAGGGCACCTGCAATTGGTCTTAATATATTGATGGAATAATTCCTTGAAGCTGGGGGGAGGGGGGTAGCCTATTTTAAATTAGGTGGAGGTACCATAATTACTCTAGTAATTGAGGAAGAGGTCCAAGTGTTCAGAGTGGGCATGCTAGACTATATGTATACAGACTATAGAACTCGCTAGTGGACTATGTTTCCCAGGAGAGCCTACAGGATACTCCCTTTACTAGAACAATAAGAATTCTCTAGTGAGGGGATCACTAGGAGCATTAAGAATCTCAGTGATGCCTGTGTCTTATAGGCTGGGGTTGCAGCTATGGAAATGAGCTCTCTAGTGGCAGTTAAGATGAGAGGATCCTGAAATATCAGAAGTCAAGTGACAGCATCCAAGACGATGAGAGGCAAGGCGGACAGAATTGCCAGAATGGAACCAGAGGCCCTAATCTTCCAGGATCTGTAGTGAAGGCTAACAGACAACAGTGTTGCCAAAGGGGAAGCAGATGGATGGGTAGTCAATTAGGTTTTTTTGATCTGTATAATCTAAAAAGGTCATGTGCGGGTGAAGAGAAGACTGATGTCAGCTGCTGCAATAAAAAGAAAAATTATAATTCCTCCCACTGTTTCCAGACTGGAACCAGTGCTTAGGCCTAAAGTCCATTAACTGAAGATGGCCTTGTAGAGGGACCATGCAACACCTCAGATACACTACAATGATATCCCCCAAAGGGACCTACAGTTACAGAGCAATTTTACACGGTGATAAAGGAAATACTCCTTTTTTAGATATAGGATCTGAACTGACTCTGGTACTGGAGACCCCAAACACTATCATGACTCCTGATTAAAGTGGATCGATCATACAGAGACCAGGGAATAAGGGAATTTCCAGTCCAAGTCTGTCCCACAGTGGGTTCAGTGGGGCCAGGCATCTCCTCTGTGGTCATTTTCCTAGTGCCACTGAGGATATCATGAAAATGGATGTAATTTTCAGCTGACAGAATCATGAGATTGGTTTCCTGACATGTGGTGAAAGAGTCATAATGGTAGGAATGACCAAATGAAAGCCACTGAAGCTGCGTCCTGCCTGAACCAAGATAGGAAATCAGAACTAGTACCGCATCTTGAATATAATGGAAGAAACCAGGCCAATCTTAAAGATTAAGGATACCAGAATGACTGACATCCACGATTCCATTCAGTTCACCAATCTGAACCCTGCAAAAATCGTAACAGTTGATGGTGGAGTGTACTTAACCAAGTGGAAGTCCAGTGACTGGACTGAATTGATATCTTTATCAGACTGATCAGCAGAGCCCCAGGCCAATAATATTTAGCTCTTGATATGACAAACTCATTCTTCCCAACCCCATAAGGAAAGAAGATCAAAGCAGTATGCAAATACACCTTTACTTGGAACAGAAAAAGGCATTCCTGATTTTGCCCAGGGTTATATTAATCTCCCCTTGTTTGTATTAATGTAGTCTTCAGGAATCTTGACTGGACACTCTGCAAAATATCACCTGGTCCACCACATTAATAACATCAGGTTAATTGGACCAGATGAACAGGAAGTGGCAAGCACTCTGAATGCCAGACACATACACTCCAGAGGATGGAAATCAAATTAAAAAAGACTCAAGGGGCTGTTGCATCAGTAAAAAGTTTAGAAACCGGATGGTTTGAGGATTTCCAGAGCATACCCTCAAAGATGTAGAATATGTTCTTGCAGTTCCTCCTGTGGAAAAAAAGCACAGCACTAGGTAGGCTGTTTCAGAATTTGGAGATAGCATATGTCTCACTTGGGAATACTTTTCAACAGGGAATACCTGTTAATGGCTGACTCAGAGGCTTGGAACAGAAGAGGGCCCTGCAACAGATTCAGACTGGTATAAGCAACACTCACTTTGGACCCAATGACCCAGCATATTCCACGGTGCTAGGGGTGTCTGTGGTAAATAAGAATACTGAGAGACTTTTCTGACAAACCCCAAAAGGAGAATTCCAGCACAGACCTCTAGGTTTCTGGAGAAAGACTATGTCTATGTCTACAAAAAGTAGCTCCAGGCAGGCTACTGACAGGGTTCATCAAGGGGCTATGTAACCAGAACAGAGCTATTTCTAAGCTGGGTATTAGCAGACCCACCAAGTCTTTTGTTAGGATAGTATCCTGTGTCACAATAGAATCTCATGTCTATGAAGGCAAACTCATAAGCTTACTTGGGCAATTTGATTGTTTTGTAGGTATCATAAAATGACAAATTAAGTGTTAATAGAGTTTTACAAACTGTGGTCCTATCCCATTTAGTTTAGTGAAATAAATTGTTTTGATATATTCATTTGATGCAGATAATTCTTTAAAATTAGTTTTTCCATTTTCTGTTGTTTTTGTCTTCCTCAAAAACCTCTTTCCTACCTTAATATTATATATTTTAAAAATCCTCCTATATTCTACCCAGCACCTGTTAGTTAAATAGCTTTGTTCTTTAGGTGTTGATTTTAATTGATCTCTATCTTGAATTTATTTTATGTGTAATGTGATATTGGGACCTATTGTTTTTCCAAATGAACGGTAAACTTTTCCATCCCTTAGCATTTCCTTTTCCACACTAATATGAAGAATTCCCTTCATAATGTACTAATTTCTCAAATATACATGGTTCTGTTTATGGCTTCTCTACAATGTGCAATTGACTTCCTAATAGCTCTCTGTTTAATTATTGCTTTATATTGCTTCTTGATATCTGGTAAGATATTATCTCCTTCGGTGTTCATTTGTTTGTGTGTGTTGTAGTTTTGGAAGCCTATTATTGTGTAGTTTTTCTTCCAAACAAAATTTTAATTGAAATGTTTATTGAGATAATTATACATTCCACAGCAGTTGTAAGAAACAATACAGAGAAGCATTCATATACATTTTACCCAGTTTCTCCCAGGTAGCAACATTTGTAAAAACATAATATGTATAATATCAAAACCAGGAAATTGATATTGATACAATCCAGTGATCTAGTTCAGATCTCCCCAGTTTTACTTGTATTCATTTATGTGTACATGTGTGTTTAGTTCTCTACAACTTTATCACATGCATAGGTTCATGCATTCACTATCTCACTCAAAATAGTGAATAGTTCCCATGCAATGATCCCCAATGTTGTCTTTTTTAAAAACAGTTAAGTAAACTCTACCTCCAACATGGGGCTTGAACTCATGACCACCCAAGATCAAAAGTCCCATATTCTACTGACTAAGCCAGCCAGATGCCCCTCATGTTGCCTTTTTGTAAGCATACTACTTCCCTCCACCCCCCATGATAGGTATTAATTGTCTTATGTTTCTAAAATATTGTCACTTCAAAAGTATTATATCAATGGAATGGTACAGTATGTAACCTTTGCAATTGGAATTAGTAACTTTTTCACTCAGAATAATTCTCTGTATCTTCATTCAATTTTAATAATTTGTTGCTTTTTATTGCTGAGTAGTATCCCATAGCATGAATGTAACAATGTCTATTAAAACTATTCATCTGTTGAAGGACATCTGAATTGATTCTACTTTGGGGCTATTACAAATAAAGCTGCTATGAACATTTGTGTACTGGTGTTTGTGTAAATGTAAATTTCCATTCCTCTGGAATAAATGACCAAGAGTATAATTTCTGGCTGGTATGGTAATGAGATGTTACATGTTTAAGAAGTTGACGAACTATTTTCCAGATAGGCTGTATCATTTCACATTTCACCAGCAATGTATCAGTGATACAGTTTCATCATATTGTTCACAGCATTTGGTGTTGTTATCACCTTATTTTAGCAATTCTGATGGGTTTATAGTGATATCTCTGTATTTATAATAATCTGCATCTTCCTGATGACTTATACTGTGGGACAGACTTTTAGATCCACTTTTTTTTTTTTTTTAACCATCTGTATATCTTCTTCAGTCAAATGTCTATTCATGTATTTTTCCCATTTTCTAATTGGATTGCTCTGTTTGGTTGCTCTTCAGATTTAGAGCTCTTATATATCTAGTCTTACACATCTAGTCCTTTGTTGGATATGTGTTAGCAAATATTTTCTCCAAGCCTATAACTTATCTTTTAATTCTCTGTACTTGAGCTTTTTCAGAGCAAAATCTTTTAAGTTTGAAGAAGTCCAATATATCAAATTTTTTTTGTTTATGGTTCATGCTTTTGATGGCAATTCTTATGGGGCACCTGGGTGGCTCAGTCGGTTAAGCGTCCGACTTTGGCTCAGGTCATGATCTCATGGTTCATGAGTTTGAGCCCCGCATCAGGCTCTGTGCTGACAGCTCAGAGCCTGGAGCCTGCTTCAGATTCTGTGTCTCCCTCTCTCTCTGACCCTCCCCTGTTCATGCTCTGTCTCTCTCTGTCTCAAAAATAAATAATAAAACATTTTAAAAAATTAAGATATTTGATGACAATTCTTACAACTCTTTGCATAGCCCTAGGTCCCAAAGATTTTTTCCTATTTTTTTAAAAATAGTTTTATGTTGTATTTTTAAGTCTGTGACACTTTTGCAGTTAATTTTTGTATACAGTATGAGATTTGGGTCAAATCTCACTTTGGTCAAATTTCACTTTATTTTTTGCCTAAGGATGTTCAGTTGCTCCATACCATTTGTTAAAAAGGCTATCCTTTTTGAGTTGTTTCTTAATTTTTGTCAAAAATTAGTTGAGCATATTTGTGTGTGACTTCTTCTGAATTCTCTATTCTGTTCCATTGATCTATACGTCTATCCGTCTGCCAGTACTACACCATATTGATAATGGTAGCTATAAAGCTTTAATATCATGTCAAATGATTGCTTCCATTTTATTCTTCTTAGTCAAGATTGCTTTAGCTATTTTATGGCTGTGACCTTCCATATAATTTTAGAATAACTTTGCTGAGATTTTCATAGGAATTACATGGAGCCTATGGAACAATTTGGGGAGAAATCGTATTTTTATTGTGTTGAGTTTTGCAATCCTTCACAAGGTATGATATTAGATCTTTGATTCCTTATATCAGAATTTTGTAATAATCAGATCCTATACAAGTTTTGTTAAATGTATACCTGGGTATTTCATTTTCTTTGGAGAAATTGCAATGGTATTGTATTTTAAATTTTGGTTTCCATGGGTTTATAACTAGGATATAGGACTATGATTGATTTTGTCACATTGATCTTGTGTCCTGGAACCTTGCTGAATTCACTTATTCGTTCTTGGAGGGGTTTTGTTTCTTTGTTGTTGTTGTTGTTGTTGTTTGTTTTTCCGTTTTGTTTTTGTTTTGGGAGATGCCTTGGGATTGTCTAAATAGACATGACATTTGTAAATAGAGGTGGTTTTATTTCTTCCTTTCTAACTGGTATTTCTTTTATTTCATTTCCTTGCCTTATTGCACTGGCTAGAATTTCCAGTACTCTGTTGAACAAGAATTGTTAGAGTAAATGGACATTCTTGCTTTGGTCCTGATCGTAGAGGCAAAAACATTACATCTTTCACCATTAAGTATGATGTTAGCTATAGGTTTCTGGGTAGACTTTTTAAATCAAGTTGGGGTAATTCCCCTCTATTTCTTTTTTTAAAATTTTTTTAATGTTTATTTATTTTTGAGAGAGAGAGAGAGAGAGCATGAGCAGGGGAGGGGCAGAGAGAGACGGAGACACAGAATCGGAAGCAGGCTCCAGGCTCTGAGCTGTCAGCACAGAGTCTGACATGGGGCTCGAACTCACAAACTGTCAGATCATGAACTGAGCCGAAGTCGGACACCTAACCGACTGAGCTACCCAGGCACCCCTATTTCTTTTTTTTTTTTAATTTATTGTCAAATTACCTAACATACAGTGTAGTCTTGGCTTCAGGAGTAGATTCCAGAGATTCATCACTTACATACAACACCCAGTGCTCATCCCAACAAGTGCCTTCCTCAATGTCTTTCACCCATTTTCCTCACCACCTCAACCCCCCACCTCCATCAACCCTCAGATTGTTCTCTATATTTAAGAGTCTCTTATGGTTTGCCTCCCTCTCTGTTTGTATCTTACTTTTCCTTCCCTTACCCTATGGTCATCTGTTAAATTTCTCAAATTCCCCATATGAGTGAAATCATATGATATCTGTCTTTCTTCTGGTCACGTATTTCACTTAGCATAATACCCTCCAGTTCCATCCACATTGTTGCAAATGGTAAGATTTTATTCCATTCTTTTGGATCACCAAATACTATTCTGTTGTATATAATATATACCACATCTTCTTCATCCATTCACCAGTTGATGGACATTTGGGCTCTTTCCATAATTTGGCTATTGTTGATAGCACTGCTATAAACATTGGGGTGCATGTGCCCCTTTGAATCAACACTTCTGAATCCTTTGGATAAATTTGTAGTAGTGCAATTGCTGGGTCACAGGGTAATTCTATTTTTAATTTTTTGAGGAACCTCCTCCTGTTTTCCAGAGTGGCTGCACAGTTTGTATTCCCACCAGCAGTGCAAGAGAGTTCCCTTCTCCACATCTTCACCAACATCTCTTGCTCCCTGAGTTGTTAATTTTAGCCACTCTGACTGTTGTGAGGTGTTATCTCAGTGTGGTTTTGATTTGTATTTCCCTGCCTATGAGCAGTGTTGAGCATCATTTCATGTGTCTATTTGCCTTTTGGATGTCTTCTTTGGAAAAGTGTCTGTCCATATCTTTTGCCCATTTCTTCATTGGATTATTTGTTTTTGCATTTGGTGTTGCATTTGGTAAGTTCTTTATAGATTTTTTGATACTAACCCTTTATCTGCTATGTCATTTGCAAATATCTTACCACATTCATCAGTTTCCTTTTAGTTTTGTTGACTGTTTCCTTCACTGTGCAGAAGCTTTTTATCTTAATGAGGCCCTAGTAGCTCATTTTTGCTTTTATTTCCCTTGCCTTCAGAGACATGTCAAGTAAGAAGTTGTGGCCTGTTTTATTCTCTAGGATTTTGATGGTTTCCTGTCTCACATTTAGGTCTTTCATCCATTTTGAATTTATTTTTATAAATGGTGTAAGAAAGGGGTCCAGTTTCATTCTTCTGCATGTTGCTATACAGTTTGCCCAGCACCATTTGCTAGAGACTGTTTTTTTCCATTGGATACTCTTTCCTACTTTGTCAAAGATTAGTTGACCATATATTTGTGCATCTGTTTCTGGGTTCTCTATTCTATTCCATTAGTCTATGTGTCTGTTTTTGTGCCAGTACCATACTGTCTTGATGATTATAGCTTTGTAATACAGGCTAAAGTCTGGAATTGTGATGCCTCCAGCTTTGGTTTTCTTTTTCAACATTACTTTGGCTATTCTGAGTCTTTTTGTGGTTCCATGCAAATTTTAGGATTGTTTGTTCTAGCTCTGTGAAGAATGCTTGTGCTATTTTGATTGGAATTGTATGGAATGTGTAGATTGCTTTGACTAGTATCAACATTTTAACAATATTTGCTCTTCTGATCCATGAGCATGGAATGTTTTTCCATTTCTTTGTGTCTTCAGTTTCTTTTATAAGCTTTCTATAGTTTTCAGCATACACAACTTTTACCTCTTTGTTTAGGTATATTCCCAGGTATTTTATGGTTCTTGGTGCAATTGTAAATGGGACTGATTCCTTGATACCTCTTTCTGTTGTTTCGTTATCAGTATATAGAAATGCAATGAATTTCTTGTCATTGATTTTATGTCCTGTTACTTTGCTGAATTCATGTATCGGCTCTAGCATCTTTTTGTGCAGTCTTTCAGGTTTTCCATGTAGAGTATCATGTCATCCGTGAAGAGTGAAAGTTTGACTTCTTTGCCAATTTGGATGCCTTTCATTTCATTTTGTTGTCTGATTGCTGAGGCCAGGACTTCCAACACTATGTTAAACAACAGTGGTGAGAGTGGATTTCCCTGTCGTGTTCCTGATCTCAGGGAAAAGCTCTCAGTTTTTCCCCATTGAGGATGACAGTAGCTGTGGGCCTTTCATAGATGGATTTTATGATTTTAAGTTATGTTCCTTCCATCATGACTTTCTTGAGGGTTTTTATTAAAAAAGATGCTGTATTTTGTCAAATGCTTTTTCTGCATCTATTGACAAGATCGTATGGTTCTTATCCTTTCTTCTATTAATGTGATGTATCATGTTGATTGATTTGTGAATATTGAACCAGCCCTGCAGCCCAGGAATGAATCCCACTTGATCCTGGTGAATAATTCTTTTAATATACTGTTGAATTCAATTTGCTAGTATCTTGTTGGGAATTTTTGAATCCATGTTTCAGGGATTTTGGCCTGTAATTCTCCTTTTTAGTGGGGTCTTTGTCTGGTTTGGGAATGAAGGTAATGCTGGCTTCATAGAATGAGTCTGGAAGCTTTCCTTCTGTTTCTATTTTTTGGAACACCTTGAGAAGAATCGGTATTAACTCTGCTTTAAATGTCTCATAGAATTCTCCGGGGAAGCTGTCTAACCCAGGACTCTTATTTGTTGGGAAATTTTTGAACCTATTCAATTTCTTAGCTGGTTATGAGTCTACTCAAATTTTCTATTTCTTCCATTTTGAGTTTTGGTAGTGTGTGGGTGCCTAAGAATTTGTCCATTTCTTCCAAATTGTCCAGTTTGTTGGCATATAATTTTTCATAGTATTCTTTAATAATTATTTGTATTTCTGTGATGATGGTTGTGATCTCCCCTCTTTCCTTCATGATTTTATTTATTTGGGTGCTTCTCTTTTTTCTTTTTGATCAATCTGGCTAGGGGTTATCAATTTGCTTAATTCTTTCAAAGAACCAGCTCCTGGTTTCATTGATCTGTTCTACTGTTTTTTTTTTCTTTTTATATCATTTATTTCTGCTTTAATCTTTATTTTTTCCATTCTTCTGCTGGTTTTGGACTTTATTTGTAAGGTTAGGTGTGTATTTGAGACCTTTTTTCCTTCTTTAGGAAGGTCTGGTTTACTATATATTTCCCTTGAATGACTGCCTTTGGTGCATCTCAGAGGTTTTGGACTATTGTGTTTCCATTTTCATTGGCTTCCATGTACTTTTTAATTTCCTCTTTAATTTTTTAGTTAACCCACTCATTCTTTAGTAGGATGTTCTTTAATCTCCAAGTATTCCTGGTCTTTCCAAATTTTTTCTTGTGGTTGATTTTGAGTTTCATAGTGTTGTGGTCTGAAAATATGCAAGGTATGATCTTGATCTTTTTGTACTTGTTGAGGGCTGATTTGTGACCCACCATGTGATCTATTCTGGAGAATATTCCATCTCCACTCGAGAAGAATGTGTATTCTGCTGCTTTAGGATGAAATGTTCTGAATATATCTTTCAAGTCCATCTGGGCTAGTGTGTCTTTCAAAGCCATTGCTTCCATGTTGACTTTCTGCTTACATGATCTGTCCATTGTTGTAAGTGGGGTGTTGAAGTCCCCTGCTATTATGGTATTAGTATCAATGAGTTTCTTTATGTTTCTGATTAAATGATTTATATATTTTTGTGTTTTATGTTGGGGGCATAAACAATTACAATTGTTAGCTTTTCTTGATGGATAGACTCCTTACGTATGATATAACGCCCTTCTTCATCTCCTGTTACAGTCTTTGTTTTAAAATCTCATTTATCTGATATAAGTATGTCTACTCCAGCTTTCTTTTGCCACCCAGTAGCATGGTAAATGGTTTTCCATCTCCTCACTTTCAATCTGCAGGTGTCCTCAGATCTAAAATGAGTCTCTTGTAGGCAGCATATAGATGGATCATTTTTTTTAAATCCATCCTGATACCCTATGTTTTTTTTATTGGAGTATTTGGTCCATTTACATTCAGAGGTATTATTGAAAGATACAGATTTAGTGTCATTGTGTTATCTGTAGGCCTCATGTTTGTGGTCTCTGGTCCTTTGTAGTCTTTGTTGCTTTCCACTCACAGAGTCACCCTTAGGATCTCCTGCAGGACTGGTTTAGAGGTCTTGAACTCCTTTAGTTTTTCTCTGGGAAAGCCTTTATCTTTCCTATTCTAAATGACAGACTTACTGAATAAGGGATTCTTTGCTGCATATTTTTCCTACTCAACACATTGACTATTCCCTGCCACTCCCTTCTGGCCTGCCAAGTTTCAGTGGACAGGTCTGCTACTACCCTTATATGTCTACCCTTGCAGGTTGAGGCCCATTTGTCCCTAGCTGCTTTCAGAATTCTCTCTTTATCTTTGTATTTTGCCACTTTCACTATGATATGTCATGGTGTTGACCTGTTTTTGTTGATTTTGAAGGGAGTTCTCTGTGCATCTTGAAACTGAATGCCTGTTTCCTTCCCCAGATTAAAGGAGTTCTCAGCTATATTTTGTTCTCATAAAGCTTCTGCCACTTTCTCACTCTTCTTATTCTTCTGGAACACCTATGATATGGATATTTTTTTGTTTCATTAAGTCACTTAGGTCCCTAATTGTCCCCTCATGGTCTAATAATTTCCTTTCCCTCTTATTTTCAGCTTCATCATTTTCCACAATTTTATCTTCTATTTCACCTGTTCTCTCCTCTGCTTCTTCCACCCTCACTGTCACTGTATCTAGTTTATTTTGCATCTCATTTGTAGCGTTTCTTAATTCATCGTGACTATTTCTTAGGTCTTTGATCTCTGCATCAATGGAGTCTCTACTGTCTTTCACGCTGTTTTCAAGCCCAGCTATTAGTCTTATACTGTTATTCTAAATTCTTGTTCAGATATATTGTTTATATCTGTTTTAAGCAATTCTCTGGCTGTCATTTCTTCCTGGAGTTTCTTTTGAGAATTCTTCTGTTTCGTCATTTTGGCTAGGTTTGTGTATTTTATGTATTTGAATAGCTTGTTTTGTGTCCTGCATCTGTGAGTACTACTATATTAAAAAGGGGTCATACACTGTCCAGGTCCTGGCACTTCAAGAAGTGTTTTTGGACTGTGTTGCATGCACTCTGTTGTGTATTTGGCTGTTCTTTCCCATCGGTCAGTCCTCTTCAAAACCCCTCCTTGCTTGTAGTGGTGGAGTGTTTGGACCTTCCACCAGGTATGCTTTGATTTGTTCATTGAAGTAACCTTGGAATAAAGGAACAGGCAGGGACCCAGATGTCATACAAAGACAAAAGTGAAAGGGGCAAAAAAAAAAAAAAAAAAAAAAAAAGGACCAATCAAAGAATCAAAGAAACTATAAGAATTAATCCAGAGAGACAGAGAGAGAGAGAGTAAAATAAAGAAGGATACAGAAAAGTTGTATAAAGAATAGGGTAAAAATGATTAAACAAACAAAACAGAGAAAGAAAAAAATATATATATAGTAAGAATTGACCAAAAGTCAAATCAGAAACTATAAGCCTGATTCCTAAGGAAAAAAAAGAAGAGGGAAGAAAGAAAAAAATAAAAAATAAAAAAGAGGAGAGTGAAGGAAAGAAAAGAAAAGAGAGCAACAGACTAACATACAAAACCACAGGACACTTGTCTGCTGGTGTCTGGGACTGGTGGCTGTACTGGTCTCAGAGGAGAAGCGTCTGGTTCCCTTTGTGTCAGTCCTGCTCCAGCAGATAAGCAGTTGCCAGGGACGGGGGGTCAGGGTTTGGTGTAAACTGTCCCGCTTACGCTGGGGGCCACTGTCCTGTTCCCTGAAGCTTCACCATGTTGGCGATGGGGAGAAACATGGCGACCGCCCAATCTCTCCTCCCCGGACCAGGTATCCCAAACCATGCTGTTCAGGCATCCCTCACAGAGTAGCACTGGCAGGCGGGCATGTCCTGCTCCACAGTCCTCCACCTGGCTGGTGCCTGCAAGGTCATTTATCTTTGCAGGGGGCAATATATCGGCTTCCCACAGCACTGGAGGGAAGGGACTGCTCTTTCCCAGTGCGTGTCCCTGAGATGTTTAGCGCACCGCGAGGCCGGCTCCCCTCCCCGCCAGGCCTGTGCACACTGGGGCAGGGGAAACTTTGGTCTGGAAAAAGTCGCGCATTTTTGAAAACTCTGATGTTCAGATCCTAAGGCTGTTTGCAAAGTAGAAACTGGCACTCTCCATATTTCTTGTTCCCCAGTCCGTGGTTTGGAGAGGTTTTTCTCGTGTCCAAATACAGTTCCACACTTCCTCGGCTTTTTTTTCTCTTCCTTTTGTCTCTTCATAGAAGGGGTCCCCTCCCCTCTGTGCCCACTCTGCCCGCTGTTTTATCTCTTCTGATTCACATACATGCTCCTGTGTCATGCCAAGCTGTTTTAATCCACCTCTGGAGATGTTTCTGTCACTCTGCAGACTTATTTTTTAGGTGTTTCAAGTGCTCTGACCTCAATACAGTTGTGTTTGAGGGAGGAGGGAAATCCCGGTCCCCCTACTTCTCTGCCATCTTAACTCTTCCTTCTTTGCCTCTCTATCTAATTTGGTGAAAATTTTTATACGAATAAGTGTTGGATTCTGTTAAATACTGTGGAGGGGAAGAGGAATCATTTGACATGATCATGTGATTTTTCTTTTTTAACTTGTTGGTATGATGAAGTACACTGATTAATAATTTTCAAATGTTTAATGAGTCTTGGGTACCTGAAATAAATCCCACTTGTTCGTAGTATATAATTCTTTTTACAGATTATGGATTTAGTTTGCTAATATTTTATTGAAAATTATTGTGTCTCAGTTCATGAGACATATTGGTAATTGTAATTTTCTTATTTTGTACCATTTTTTGTACCATTTTTGTCTGGTTTTGGTGTTGGGGTAATAGTGGCCTTATAAAATGAATTGGGAACTGTTCCCCCGTTTTCTCTTCCCTGGAAGAAATTTTATAAAATTGGTGTTAATTCTTTAAATGTTTGGTAGCATTCTCTAGTGGAACCAATTTGGCCTGGGGATTTCTTTTATGAGAGTTTTTAAATTATGAATTCAATTTTTTCAATGGCTAGAATGCTATTCAGATCATATATATCATCTTCATTGAATTTGAGGAGTTTGTGGGTTTTGAGAAATTATTTTTTTCTTCTAAGTTGTTGATTAATGAATGTAAAATTACTTAGATTTACTTTATTTCCTTTTTAATGGCTGTAGGATCTGTAGTGATATTTCCTACTTCATTTTTGACATTGGTGGTTATGTCTTCTTTTGATTTTTGCAGTCGTACTAGAGGTGTATCAATTTTATTAAATTTTTTTAAGACCCCAGTTTTTGTTTTTTCTGTTGTTTTCTTATTTTCAATTTCATTGACTTCTGCTTTCTTATTCCCTTCCTTCTATTTGTTTTGAGTCTATTTTGTTCTTTTTAAAAGTGTCTTGAGAAATTTTGTGCTATAAATGTTCCTCCTAGCACCACTTTATTGGCATGATATGTTGTATTTTCTTTTTATTCAGTTCTACATATTTTTAAATTTCCTTTGAGATGTTCTGCCTGACCCTGGGATTATTTAGAAGTGTGTGGTATATTTTTCACATGTTTAGATATTTTTCTGTTGTCTTTCCCTTATTGGTTGCTAGCTTGATTCCATTATGACCACAGAACATACTCTGTATGATTTCAATTCTTTTAAATTTGACATTTTGTTTTATACCAAAGATATGGACTGTTTTCATGAATGTTCAATGTGCAGTTGAGAAAAAAAAATGTGTTTTATGGTGTTTGGTACAGTACTCTATAAATGTCAACTAGAACCTATTGGTTGATTGTGCTGTTTAGATCTCCTATATACTTGCTGACTTTTCCCCCTAGTAGTCTCACTGGTTGCTGAGAAAAGGGTGTTAAAGTCTCTAACTATAACTGTGGATTCCCCCCCCAAAAAACTGTTTTCTTCCTTTATGGAGAATGTTACCCCCACTGATCTAAAAAGAACTTTAGTAAGGCTTATGCATATGTGTTACAGCTTTTCCTCTGGTCTAGATAGGATTATAGTTCTCCACCTGCTCTGAAGTTAAGTGAGACTGTATGACTTGCTCTAAGCACTAGAATTTGAATGGGAATGCCATGTGTCACCTCCAAGAAGAAGCTTTAAGAGTGAGTGCACCAGTCTCCACCTCTCTCCCTTCTGCTCCTGAAATTCTGGAGACAAAGAGTGCTCTAGAGTCTCCAGTAACCAGGATGCCTAAGTGAGAACAATGGGGCATAGTGTCCCTCAGAGCTCATAGTGTACCATGTATGTGAGTGAGAAAGAAACTTCTGCTGTGAAGAGCCAGTGAAATTTTGGGGTTGTTTGTTACTATGAAAAACCTGCCCCATCCTGACTAATACAGTATTGGATAGGGAAACAAGTCAGAGGTATAAAATTAACTCTTCTTCTCATTTTAATTTAAATTTAACCTAGTCCTCACAAGGAAAAACTCCAATAAAGTTTTAAGACATAACTATAACTTTTCCAAGTTTATTGTTTAATGTTTAACTTCTTACTCGTCTTATTACATGTTAAATTTTAAAATATATGAAACAGGGGCACCTGGGTGGCTCAGTCAGTTAAGTGTCCAACTTCAACTCAGGTCATGATCTCAAGGTTTGTGAGTTTGAGCTCTGTGTCAGCTTCTGTGCTGACAACTCAGAGCCTGGAGCCTGCCTGTATCTGCCTCTCTCTCTGCCCTCCCCTGCTTGTGTTCTCTCTCTCTCTCTCTCTCTCTCTCTCTCTCTCTCTCTCTCTCTCAAAAATAAATAAACATTAAACATTTATATATATATGTATATATATATATATATATATATATATATATATATATATATATACATATATATATATATGAAACAAAGCCTTCACTACTCTAGAACTCTAAGTCAGAAATTTAATTAAAACATAGACTAACATGGAGGTAAATGTTTGGGATGAAGGGAGACTCTGCCCGCATTCTCTGAAGGCTCAATGCTTTTCTTCACTTTCTTTTCAAGGCATATGGTAATGGATCATGGGCTTCATCACCAGTGAAAAATAAAATTATGTGTTTATTGGATTTGTGTGACCTTTTCCTCCAACAATCTCAGGACACTGAACTTTTAGCATATCCATTCCTTAAGTAATTTTAACATGCAGAGAGGATGAGAAGGTCAGACAATTACAAGAAGTTGGCTAGCCAATGTCAGTGGAATGCATTAGGTGTCAGGAGAGTTCCAATTGCATATATTAACGAATAGGACATAAAGTTACAGCATAGCTGGGGTGAGGCAAGAGGCATGCTGGGAAGTATGCTAAATGATCCCTGGGAACTGGGCAGTGTAGCCAGCCCTCTCAGAGTAGAGTGGAAGCAATAAAGAGCAATGTTTAAAAATATAAAAATTTAGGATTTTTAGCAATAAATCTACCTAACACAGGATCTTCACTTGCATTCAAATACTTCTTCTTGTATGTATTCAGCCATTTATAAAAGTAGAAAAGACTTTTTTTCCATTTGCTCCCTTAACTACTACCATTGTTTCCTTTCACTGGACAAACTTTTGCAGGACATTGTAAAGTTTTTCTTTTCTTTTCTTCTCTTTTCTTTTCTGTCTGCTTTTCTGTCATAACCACTAGTAGAATTTTCAGGTAAGAAAACAGATTCAGTCCAGAAAACAGCCACTGAAAGAATTGCAGGAGTAAAGGGATTTAATATAGGAATTAGGGCTTACACACATGTGGGGGATCTGAGGGAGGGAGGCTCTGGATGCAGCAGAGAAAGATCAGAGAAATAGTCTACTAATGACTTCAGCCTGAGGATCTGGGGCAAGGAGGGGAACAGGTGTTAGCAAAAAGCCCAAGAAGCCATCACCTGTAGCCACTATGCCCTCCTGAGAAGGATGGCTTAGCTTTCTAAATCCCATACAAGTTCCGACCATGGCAGATATCAAACCCTGAATGGTACAGAAAAGACTTTCTGGAAAACATGGTGCCTGATCTTAGAAGAGGTGGTTCTGCTGAGATGACCACAGCATCCAGCACAGTGAGTACAATGAAGTCAAGTGCACAATGAAAAGAGAACTCTGTTTATTTAAAATAGGGTTTGTTTATGTTTTTATTTATTTTTTAATTTTTTAATGTTTATTTATTTGAGAGAGAGACAGAGACAGAGCACAAATGGGAGACGGGCAGAGAGAGAGGGAGACACAGAATCTGAAGCAGGCTCCAGGCTCTGAGCTCTCCGCAGAGTCTGATGCGGGACTCGAACTCACAGACCATGAGATCATGACCTGAGCCGATGTTGGACACTTAACCAACTGAGCCACTTAAGTGCCCCCAGGGATTTGTTAATTTTAACTGATAATTGGAGTGCAGGTCAGTGGTAGTATAAAATCACAAGCTGAGTTAATAACATTTTGCTTTTGTTAAGAACAAAAGATCAGCTGAAATATTTTTAATTTCTCCTAAAATTGTTTCCATTAGATTTTAGATGTGCATTTGCAACAAAGAAAAGGGCAGCCCCTTGGCCTTAATGCTGTGGTGTTGAAGGCCAAATAATTGCAATATTTTGGCCATCTATTATGTAATAAAGAAATTAAAGCTGCCCTCTTCTTCTGGTTCTAAAACATAATTTGGGTCTAAAGCATGAAACTTCTGTGGACTGTTATTTGCAATAAAACTGAAAACTGGCTTGGAATACAAGTTTAGAAAATGAATACATGAGCCTTCAAACCATTTGTCTACAAATAATACAGCTAGAGAAGCCCAAGATAATTGTCCAAATGAAGTTGAAGAAAAAAAAAAAGAAGAAAGATTTCTAGCTTTGATGAAAGATTCTGCAGTTATTTCAGATTTGAGTCTTCCGGGAGTCAGAAAACAGGAACTTTGTGGCTTAGAACAGCCTTCTAGAAGTGTGGAGAGGGTGAAGAAAGGGGACATGAAGAACAGACTGGAAGCTGTGGTGGGGGAGAGGAGTCTGCAAAGAGGCTACTAGAACAATCTAAGCTGTTAAGTGAGCCAGGAGAACAGCCCTGTGACCAGGTTCTGTAATACAGCAGAGCAGCAACGTGGTTTGGCTGGTTCAAGTAATGAGGACTAGCAGGAGACTTGCTCCTTTGCATAATTCCTCCCCTCCCCCCTTCCCTCCCCCCCCAATTCACTCGTGAGTATGTCTCTGTGGATAAAACTTGTTTAATTTAATAACCTAGTTTTTCTTTTCTTTTCTTTTCTTTTCTTTTCTTTTCTTTTCTTTTCTTTTCTCTCTTCTCTTCTTTTCTTTTTTCTTTTCTCTTCTTTTCAACAGAGAAACCTATTCTTCACAAAAAACCCAAACAGCATTTTTGTGGCTTAGTTCCTGTTTAGCAGTACCCTTGCCTCTTGGATGTGGAACTCTACTATCACCAGGTGGCAACTCCCAACTTTGCAGGTGAGAGAAAAAGCAGATGGAACTCGGTTCCAGCAGCCCTGGAACTACGACTCTCTTTGACATTATAGCCAGAACTCCCAGGACAAAATGCATTTCGGATTTTGGTCTGCTTAGACAAGCTCTGAAAAAAATAATACCGGCAGTTTCTTCCAAGTGTTGCTCTTAAAAACTACAAATGTTGATTCATTGGAACGATAGCTTTCCAAAGATTTTATTTGCCCCTTTAAAATTCCTGTCAATATTGAGAAAGCTGACTATAACTCTCCATTTTATCTTCACCATCATTGCACCGTTGAATCATGACCTGTTAGCTAAAAGAGGATTTTGCAACCAACTGTTTACAATGAGATCCCCACCACACCCACCCCTCAGTGCATTTTCTACTAAACTGGGTTGTAATACAGTCTCCTATGATATAGACAAAGACTATCTGTCTCCCAGGGATATTATAAGGATTAAAGGGCATAATACAGGAAAATGATTAATACAGTGCCTGCCACATGGTAGATGCCCTTTAAATGTCATTTGGCCTCCAGACATTACAATTTAGGTGACAGTAGTAACAGGGATGGCTGCCATTTGTTGAGCTGTGGACTGGATGTTGTACTAACTGGTTTTATCCCTAAGACAGCCCTATGGGGCTCTGATACTAACTTGCCCAAGATCTCTCACATTCAGTACGTGGGTGCACTGGATATTTAACCCCTGAACTTTTAAACCTTTTACCAGTATGCCCTCTTGACCTTGATTCTTCAAACCAAATAGGGAATCTCATCATACCTCGTGCAGCCTTTGAATCATTTGGCAGGGATGGAATCCTATGAGAGAAGAATTCCCGTGGTTTTATTGCATTTGGTTTTTGAAACTGCAATACAACACTGGCAAGCCCTAAATCTTCAGACTGACTTGGAAAGGCAGGCTTGGTGGACACTGAAAGGGGGCCTGCCTTTCTCCTAAGGCACAGGGGTAGTGAGGCCATTGCCTTTTGTATGATACACGTGAGAATAAACAAATATAAAGAAAGTTTAAAATTACTCTTATTCTGAGACTTGATGCACAAATTCATATCCACCTTGCTCTTGTCCACTTGGATTTTCCTTTCATTTACATGGCACCCCCAGACAAAATCTTCTTGATTCCTTGTTTCTCCAAGTCCCATTAAATTGATCCCATCTTCCCGAGTCTTCTCTCTTTTCAACAGGCACTTTTTTTTCTAAACTGCTGCCTACTTTTTGGGAGCTCAGTTTCCTAAATAATTTGAGTAAATGGTACTAAAGCACCCCTGGATATGTGTAAGAGTGGGAAACCTTTAGAATGCAGATGCTTAGAATCTCTTACAGAGGCCCCAACTTCATCACCCCTGTCTGTCCTTTAAAGTTCATTACTTGGAGCATCACAAGAGCATCTTCATGACCAATCTAGAAATTCCATAGCTAGAGACTGCTCCATCTAAAAACTTTGTAACCCTAAGACTGGTCCTGGAATTTGAAGAGTTGTAGGTGCTTTCTGATGGACTTATATATGTGTATTTCTTAGCAAATGACAATCAATTTGAATACAATTCTACTGTGATTTTTCACAATGGAAAAAATGAAATTGAAGATTATCTTATGTATTGTTTACCTTCTATTCTTTTTTAGCAGTAGAGTGTACTGTCTGAATCTCTGGCTTCATACAATCCTTCCTTCCTCCCTCTCTCCCTCCCTCTCTTCCTTCTTTTCTTCCTAATGGACGTTCTGTATATGACTGATACCTTAATATTTTGTATGAGTCAACACTCCCCAGAGAAACAGAACTAATAGAATGTGTGTGTGTGTGTGTGTGTGTGTGTGTGTGTGTGTGTGTGTGTGTGTAGTGTTCTATTCAGATCTTCCACTGATTTGATGAGGCTCACCCACATTAGGGAGGACAATCTGCTTTACTTAGCCTTCTGATCCAAATGTTAATCTCACCCAGAAAGCCTCTCACAGACACATCTGGAATAATGTTTGACCAAATGTCTGGGTACCGCATGGCTCAATTAAGTTGATGCACAGAATTAACTATCACAATATTCCGTTACTGGTCATAGTTAATCAGAATAAACTTAATTCTCAGCTTCTATGAAGGCTCTTAAGAACATAACTATTTGTTATAAATTTTAAAACCCTGTTTTTTTATTGATTCCGATTCAGTATCTCTATCAAAACATCCTTGGCTTTAGGCTTTTTTCAAGGTTTGGGTCATAGACAGTTAAAGGATAAAGAAAAGCAGCCCTTGACATCTGGGAGCTAGTTTGAAACTGTCTTCTGGTCCTTGTTGTGGCTAGAAACTGGACTTGGCATTTTTCTATTAAGCACACACAATTTCACAGAACCTCAAAATGGGACCACTCTATACTCATGAAACGGATCAAGACAAAAAAAACAAGACCACTCTCCAACCAGGTTTGAGCACAGACAGAAACATGGTCTTTCTAAACCATAAAAATTACCAAACTCTCTCCCTGTCCTGGCTAATATGAATGATTGCTTTTTTCTTAACAATTATGATTAAGCCTCATTCTGGTCTTCCCTCTTTCTAGATAAGACTCACTTAGCTACTCAGCCATAGAATTACCCCCATTTCCTGACAGCATTCATTCTAGAGGAAAGCCCTACTTCCTTAAATTCTCCACAAACTCTATAATATGTTCTTTCTGACATGTCTTACTAAGCTGCCCCATGCTTCCCCATGTTATGTGTTCTCCCTTGCTGCAATGAGTGATAATCCAAATCATTCAATTAAAGGTATGTTGCTGGTGGTCCTCATCTGAAGGGCATTAACAAAAATGGATCTTTGCTGAAATTCAGCTGAAGCCCTCCTCGCCTTTTTCCCATCCTGTGTGTTCTCTCTTGCTGCAACATGTAATAACCCAGTTAGTTCAGCAAAGTTTGTGTTTCTGGTGGGCTTTGGCTGCAGGACATTGGCCAAAGCATGATTCAATCAATGATTGTTAACAAGCTGATAGTAGCAAGTCTTGAACTTATATTTTCTTAGAATAATCCATGGTTTTTTTTGTTTTTTGTCTTTTGTTTTTTTACTTATTAATGCAGTTAAGACAAATATCATTCCAGTCATGCTCATTTATATGGATGGTATAGATTCTCCCCAAAGACTATTTCTCAAGTTGACCTCAAGAGGGCAGGCTTGAATAAAAGATATTTCCATTTCTAAGTTCTGGGCTTCTCCAAAGTTCTCTTTGAAGTTAAAGTTACAAATGATCTTTTTCTCACCCCATATAGGCTTTAAAAAAATTCTGCCTACGTTTCTTCTGTCTTTATTTTTTTTTCATTATTTCCTCCAGGGCCGTGAGATTTTACTCTAAGTTTTTTCTTAAGATAACAAAGCCAGATATCCAAAGCCAGAATTTGGAAGCCTCTTAAAATGGAGATAAATGGAAAAAGAGATACATTGAGGCAAACATTTTATTAGGATGGGATCAGGGATACACATCCCCACACATCCCTGTAAGAACCCTGAATTATTATTGGTAATACCTTATTGCAAGAAGCCTTAGGATATTGGCTCTAACTTGCCATCATACATCTACAGTAATTTTACACTAAAATTTTGGGATGAATTTATTCAGTGTATCAGTATGCCACTGGAAAAGTAAAGACTAATGTAGGAATTCCAACCAGTGTTTTTGTAATATAGTGTCTAAAATTCTTCAAAGAAGTAAAACAATGCTTTGATTCAATTTGGTCTTTAAAAAATATACTATTTTCTCCTTTCTCCTAATTGAGAAAAGGTAATATAGTATGGTAGTTAAGTTCATAGGGTAGCCAGACAAAATCAAGTTCAGATCTAATTCTTACTGGCTACATATCTATGGGCACATTACTTAACCTCTCTGAATCTCATCTGTAAAATGGGAACACTCATTTGTGTAATACCACACTCACAGTATAATATCACTCACAGGATTGATATGAAAGTTCAGTCAGATCATGAATGAAAAGCACTTAGCACAGCTCAATAAATGACAGGTTTTATTATTGTTTTGAGGGAAGGAGGAATGGGTACACAAGGTGAGTAGTGTCGCAAAATATGCTATGAATTATTATGACTCCACAAGATGAATAAAAATGTACTGATTTTTTAAAAAGTATGTGACCTTCTGGGGCACCTGGGTGGCTCAGTTGGTTGAGCATCTGACTCAATTTCGTCTCAGGTCATGATCCCAGGATTTGGGGATCAAGCCCTGTGTCGGGCTCTGCAATGAGTGTGGAGTATGCTAAAGATTCTCCCTCCCTCTGCCCCTCTTCTCCACTCTTCCTCTCTCCCCCACTTTCTCTTAAAAAAAAGAAAAAAGTAGGTGAGCTTCCATAAGTGGTCAGAGACTCAGCTTTTAGCAATGACTCTTCTAAGGATTTGTTGTGAAATTTGAAGAAAATTCTCTAATGACTATGATTCAGTTTCATCATCTGTACCTCTGACCATAAATGTGGATCAAAGATCAGGAGGTATTTCCTGAATGTTCTGTTCTGCATCAGACTCCTCAGACCCTCAGATGATTCTGGGGCTAGGATGAGGGTGGGGTTATAGAAAATCCCAATAATAAACCTGATTGAAATCCTCATCAGCTTAACGAAATAGGGGCTCAGAGAAGATTAAATCTAACTGAGAACAAATATAATATTTATACACCTAGTGATTGTAAATGGCCATTCATCCATACACACAGAAAGATTTATTTTTATATTTATTCTACCGCCTCGTGGGCTTTCAAATCGTAAAGAAAGATGTTGGCTTGTTCAATGTATTTGGTGACTCTGCATAGCTGATGGGACATGTGCAGAAACGTGAGATACTTCTAAACCTAATCTGGACATTTGGGCAGCAATTGGTAACAAAAATTTGATGTATGATTTACAGGAATCTAAGGAAATATCCAGATCTCATTTAGATCCATCTGTTATTTTTATTTAAAGTAGGCACCAGTAGTGAATGCAATTTACCTTCTGCTCCTACCAAGACTTCTCAAAATAGACGCTAACCGGTGACTGATGGGCTGGAAATGACCTGCCTCTGTCAGTCTTCAGGGCAGAAAATGCTACAAGCCTGGAAGCAACGGAGGATACTTAGTCCTTTGTTACAGCAAGTTGCCTGAGTAGTTTCCACTAGGAATTAGGGATACTTTTTTTTTTTCAAATATTATCAATTTTGGAGTATTTTTAACAGGGTTGAATATTTAAAGCAACCCCTTGAGTTACCCAATCCTCACCACCAGGCTTGTTTTGTTCTGTAATTTTTTTTTCCTTCTTGATTTGTAGGGTCACAATTCTGAATACTAGCTTATCAACACAGGAAGACAGTGAGAATTCACTGAACATTGAACAAACCAAACCTCTTCATCAAAATTAAAAAGTCAGGAAGTCACCACCAGAGTGCTATCCTTTCCCAATAAAACAGATATATCAATAGCGGCAGTGGACACTGGGGGGCAGTAACACACAGCATATGTGACTTTTTTTCTTGAAGCTTCTTAATTAAATCAAATTAATTAAATGTTGGTTTTCTACCTCTCCACTTTAAAAGTGAATTTCTCCAATAGTTTCTGTTTTTCAGGAGATATTATACAGATACATGTGGTCCAAAACGTTGTTCATTTGGACATTAAGGCAATCAGAAAATCTGATTCAGCTTGTGAATTCAGTTTTTACTTTGAAAATTGATGGGACTTTCCAAATTAAATAGTTTTTGTTTTTTGTTCTTTGTTTGTTTTTTACTTCTTAAACTCAAGGTAGGACAGACTTTTTTTTTTTTTAATTGGTTTGTCTTATTTCCTGGTAGAGTCACCAAAACTGTCTTTAATTGCTTACCTCTGTGTTCCTAAGTCAGGCCTTTCTAGTTACAGAGGAGTGGAACAGCCTGGTGGGGGGAGCGCTTCCCAGCCTGCCATGAGGGGTGGGGCTAGAGTGTGTTTGGTGGCCGGGGTAGGCAGGGGGATGGGGCTTTGCTCTGCGACTGCCCTAGGGCTGTGGTCACCTTGAGATAGGGGCTGCAAAGGCACCACGGAGAGGAGTGTGAGGTGGCCTGGAGCTGCCTGTGGCTTGGGAACAGATGGAGAGCCCAAGAAGCCCAGAGCTCAGCTTCCTCCTCGCCCGACAAGGTGTAAGTTCCAGCTGAGCCTCTGTGCAGAGCTGGCTCTGGCAGGATGGACAGTGGCATCCACCCTCTGGCTTTGCTGTCACTGTGAAGTCCTGAGGTTTTTTCAGGGTTTCTCAAATGCATGGCCACTTTCCTGACTCAGCCAGCTGCTCCTGGCTTAGCTCTAATGACTCTAGGTGCCTGAGGCAAGCAGTATCACTAAAAATCAACCAGAGATAGAGGAATACCAAGGCCTCATTCAAGCCTCAGGAAAGCTACGGGGGGGGGGGGGGGGGGGGGGGGTTCCTGTTACAGAATGCAGGAGAAAAAGAAATCCTCTATTTCTAAGATACTGTTTGAAAATAAGTGTATAAACTGCAATTTTCTTATGGGAAACAATTATTGGTTAGTTAACTGTGTATAGAGCTTGCAGAGGGCGGGAACGGGGCAGGCACTGTTCAAAACTTATTTAATTTTTGTAATGATCCTATGGGGTAAGGTATCATCATTATTGTATTGATGGGGACTTGGGGTACAGAAATGTTAAATGACCCAGCCAAGAACATATGAACTATTAAGTATCAGAGCTGGGGTTCGAACCCAGATGGTCTGGTACCAGAGGCTATACTCTTTACATTATGCTTTCACACTCTCAAAATGAAAAATGCAGTTCCCTTCTATGAATGAAAGAAAACTTTTATTTTAAGTTTCAATAACAAGTTATTTAAATGCATATATCATAAATTATTAGAACAAAAATTGCTATTTTATACTGAATTAGTTAACTCTTTTTGGAAATTTATAATGGGATTTTTGCCTTTGTTTTAATTCTACTCCCTGGTTACAGAAACCCCCCACAAAACCACCTTTTATATATTTCTGCTAGAAATCAAACATTTGAGAAAGAATCAGATTTTAATATTTTATTTTTAAGTAACGTCTACATCCAGTGTGGGGCTTGAACTCATAACCCTGAGATCAGAAGTCGCACATTCCTTCAACTGAGCCAGCCAAGCATGCCAGAATCACATCTTTTTATCTTTTTAGCATTTGGAACATTTAGCATGGGATCTAAACCGAGAAAAGGTATTCAAGAAGTGCTTACTAGCAGCTTCTGTATTACTCAATGTCTTCCTGCTTTAATAAATATTCATTATGGGTGAAATATACATATATCAGAAATACTTGTACTATAAATCATAACAGGAAAATAATTTTATGAATTTTTTAAAATATGAAAAAATTTACAAACTGAAATGTGTTTTCATCATTAATGTATTTTTTAAATTACTGGCAGTTTCTTGACAGGTAGTGTATCTAAGAGAAAAAGGAGCAGTAATGCAATTATTAAAATAACAAATTCAGGATTCTTTTTTAAAATAAAAACCTTTTTAATGTTTATTTATTTTTGAGAGAGAGAGAGAGAGACAGAGTGCTAGTGGGGGAGGGGCAGAGAGAGAGGGAGACACAGAATCTGTTGCAGGCTCCAGGCTTCGAGCTGTCACCACAGAGCCCAATGCAGGGTTCGCACTCATGAGCTGTGAGATTGTGACCTGAGCTGAAGTCAGATGCTTAACTGACTGAGCCACCCAGGTGCCCCTAACAAATTCAGGATTCTTAAGGGAGATGAGCCAATACTATGTACCAGGCAATATGCTGGGCACCTTCATAATTACCTTATTTTAGCCTTCCACAAACTCTACGAGGCTATTTTATTATTTCCATTTCACAGATGAGAAAACAGAGGATCAGGGAAATCAGGCAACAAACTTTCCAGCTACTCAGGATTTGAACATATCTGGTTCCAAACTGTACACATTCTATCAATCAAGAAATCAAGTAATGCAATTTGTCCATGGCAGCTTAAACAAGGAAGGTTTATTTTTTCACATAAAAGCCATTATAGAGGCACCTGGTCGCAGGCATCTGTCCCGTGGCTCAGTGGTGTAGGTGCAGCAATGCTGTGATTGTCCTGACCTTTTCCTCATGTTTGCAAGATTCAAGGAAGGAGGAGGGAAGGGGCATGTAGGCAACACATGCACTCTAAATCTGAAAGCTTTTTGGGGCGCCTGGGTGGCTCAGTCGGTTAAGCATCCAACTTCGGCTCAGGTCATCATCTCACAGTTCGTGGGTTCGAGCCCCACGTTGGGCCCTGTGCTGACAGCTCAGGGCCTGGACCCTGTTTTGGATTCTGTCTCCCTTTCTCTCTGCCCCTCCCCCACTAACACTCTGTCTCTATATCTCAAAAATGGATAAACGTTAAAATTTTTTTTTTAATCTGAAAGCTTTTCTAGGAAGCCCCATAGCTGACTTCCACTTACATCCTGTTGGCCAGAAAAGGGCTGGGGAGGAGGATGATGAAAAGTTGGACAAGCCAGTGAATAGTGTCTACACAGCGGTGGCATGTTTTGACAGTAGAGTCCTGTCCACTGTCTTTGAGTTGTGGGACTTATGTGACAGCATAGCTGTTCTGAGCTCTTCTCAGGTGTGGGCTGGACCAGGGCTGCTGTGTTGTTAGGTATACCAGGCTACCTGCTTGCTCTTGCTCCTGCCAAGACAGTCCTGTCCAGGGGCCACCACGGACAAGCTGCGAAATGCTGCAGCCATCTTTCCCAAGTTTCCTAACGAGTTCCTGTGTGTAGTGCAATGCTCTAGGGTGGTGGGCACTTTTCTGATTGTTGGTTTTCAAGGGGCCACAGAAAGAGCATCAGTAGGAAGTTAGTAAGACGTCAGAAGACTTGGAGTCCAGCCGGCTTTGCCACCTACGGAGAAACGTGGAGTAAGTCCCTTAAGCCCTATGAGCCACTATTTTTTCATCTGTGTGGGGTGGTAACATTTTTCTTGCCTATTTGTTGAGATTGTAGAATGTACCAGTAAGTACTCTGATATCTCCAAGGTCTTACATGAAATAGAAAGCTATTGCTGTTCCTAGATGCAAAATCATCCTCTGACTCCAAGGACTTTGCTACATATGGGACCCTGTGGCTGTAAGATCCCAGAGGGAAGACCTGTGTCTTCCTTATCTGTCTCCCAGAACCAGGACAATATTGTGCTAGTAGGGACTCAGCAAATGTTCACTCAAGGAGTGGCTAAGTGGGTGAATGACTGGATGAATAGAAAGTGAATGGGGTGCCTGGGTGGCTTAGTCGGTTGAGCATCCAACTCTTGATTTGGACTCAGGTCATGATTCCAGGGTTGTGAGATCAAGCCCTGCATCAGGCTCTATGCTGAGTGCGGAACGTGTTTATGATTCTCTCTCCCTCTCCCTCTCTCTCCCTCTGCCTCTCCCCCACTTGTGAACACACACACGCTCTCTCTCTCTCTCTCTCTCTCTCTCTCTCTCTCTTTCTCTGTCTCTCAAAAAAAAAAAAAAAAAAGGTGAATGAAGGATCATCTTGCAACAACTGAGTTCTGGTCTTCGCTCTGCCTTCCCTCTGGCATGTCTAACTGGCTGCTGGAAATCACCACCTGGCTCTCCTGAAGCACTCCCAAATCATCTCACCCCCAAGGCATGGCAGCTCTTTTCTTCACAGAACTGGGGACACTTCCTATTCCTGCCATCTCTCTCCTCCAGCCCTTGGGCCTGCAATTCCAGATTTCTATTTGTCTCTTTATTTCCCTTCATTCTCAACATCCTACTCTTTGAAAGGTCTTTGTATTCTTCTGTGATACTCGGGCATGAGGTATACCTCAGCCACCACACAGTTTTGAAAAAGGTTGCTCCTTGTTATGATCTTTTAGAAAGTATTGATGACCAGGCAGCCTTGTGTCTGTTCCTGGGAGGGTTTAGTAAGGATCTGCCTCTGAGGCAGAGATTGGCTACATGTTTTCACATAGTTCCATCCTACCTTGGATGTCCCCACCCACGTGGATTTGATGTTTTGCAACCAATTGCCAGCAGCACTGAGAGTTTCCATTTTCTTTAAATTTTTTTTAATGTTTATTTATTTTTGAGAGAGAGAGACAGAGCATGAGTGGGGGAGGAGCAGAGATAGAGGGAGACATAGAATCCGAAACAGGCTCCAGGCTCCGAGCTGTCAGCACAGAGCCTGACGTGAGGCTTGAACTCACAAACCATGAGATCGTGACCTGAGCCGAAGCCAGATGCTCAACCAACTGAGCCACCCAGGCGCCCTGAGTTTCCATTTTCTGAACTAAAGAGCTAGTGGGTTAGACGATAGCTCACGTTCAAATAAAGCACTGAAAAATTATGCACTTAAGTTGGGTTGGAAACTCCTTTTCACTTTTGTTATCAGCTTGCTTCTGTGTAGTCACTTCTAAAATAACATCTGAAGATACAATTTATGTACCATTTCATTCCATCATTTAAAATGGACAATTCAGTGGCTGTCAGTTATGCAAACATCACTGCAGTCAATTTTGGAACATTTTAATTACTCCCCCTTCAAGAACACCCTTACCCATGAGCAGTTTCTCCCCTTTTTGCCCCCTTCCTGCTTTCTCCCTCACCCCACCACCAGCCCTAGGAAACCACTAATATACTCTCTGTCTCTGTAGATTTGTCTATTCTGGACATTTCATATAAATGAAATCATATAATACGCGGTCTTTTGTGACAGGCTTCTTTTACTTGGCTGAAGTTTTCAAGGTTCCCCCATGTTGTAGCAAGTATTAGCAATTCATTCCTTTTTAGTGCTGACATGTCACATTTTACTTAGCCATTCATCAGTTGGTAGATATTTGGGGTGTGCCTATTTTTTGGTCGTTATGAATAATTCTACAGTGAACATTTGTGTACAGGTTGTATGAGGACAGATGTTCTCATTTCTCTCGAGTAGATACCTGAGAGAAGTGATGTGTCATATGACAAGTCTGTGTTGGACTTTTTGAAGAACTGTGAGATTGTTTTCCAAAGCAGATGTACCATTGTAGTGTCATTTTTAACTTGGTGCCATTATTAGCATCCTGACAGAGACGGGCATCTAAAATGAGACTGCAAAGAGGCTTAGATTTAGACGTGTCCAAAGAACACGATTTTATTGTATTTTTAAGTCCTGTGCATCTGTGGATTTATAACTTGCATCCGAGGTGCTGTCAGAAAATCTTCCAGGAGACAGGATTTCACTGTGCTATCTGGCTCGTCCATGGTGAGGGGTGAAATGCCTGATTATGTATCCTTGTGTTGAAAGGTACTGTTCAGCAATGTGGTCTTGAACCAGAGTCTTGTTCTGTCCCCAGCACCACCTCGAGCTCCTTTTTAGGAGTTCCTGGGACAGCCAGCCTCAGTCCTTTCTTATCATTCTCACCCTGGAGCCAATTCTCAGCACAGTCTTGTTTGTGCTCATGGATTTTTTTCCATAGTGGGTGGCTGTGGAAGAAAATTATGTCACAGAAACAACAGCATGACCTCTCCACAAAAGGAGAGAGAGAGAGAGAGAGAGACCTTCTATACCAGGAACAGGGCATTATCCCATAGTGGTTAAGGTAGGAGATGAAAAATCCATTTTCGTGACTTTAAGATTTCTAAATTTTATGTTCTATAACTCTGAATATATAAATTATAAATGCCATACTCTGGGTTTAATTATGTTGGCTTACTTTCATAATTTAAAAAATGGGAAGAAAACAAAGAGATATCACTGTCACTGTCAGTTTGAGCTTGACCTTTATTTAGACTCTATATCTCACCGCTGGGGATACTGAAATGGGATGAAATTCTTATTTTAGCAAATAGGAGACAGTGTTTCTCTAACAGATCTGAGCATCTCCTTAAAGTAGTACCAGCATACCTCCCTCTCTGTTTCTTCCTGGGAAGAATTGGGACTCAGTGGGCACAGTTTTAGCTTCCTAAACATACAGATCATTCAAACATACAGATCGTTAGAAATAGAGGTAAGGCATTTGGACAAATGGAAACCCAGGGAAGTGAAACATCTTTCTCAGAATCTCCTGGCAGTACAGGCCCCGGAAGAAATGCCCAAAGTTTTTGACTCTCAGACCAGTGTCCCCCCACATGTGCTGCACTGCCTCAGGCTGCCCAGTTTCCTTGACTCTGACCATGGATGAGAGGCAGCAAGGAAGACCCTGCTAGCCAAGAAAGACTCTGTGCACAAGCTCCCGTCCTTCAGAGCTAAGCACCCAGTGGGAATCAGTGGTAGTCATTTATGGTACAGGGGCGGGGAAAGGAATTTTAGACTCCGGCATTTGACCCTTCAACTTTGGGGGCTGCTATTGGCACACACAATAGCTTTGTGTGTACAAGAAGAACTCAGCATTCCTCAAGGTGGGTAAAATCCTGTGCCAGGGCTTGAGAGCAGTGCATAGGTTCAATCTCAGCCTCTCTGTGCTTTTGCCTGGGAGCTCTTGTGCAGGACCCCACCCACACATCCGTAAGGGATGATCCCATTAATCTTCAAGGAAGCTTACTTTTCTCATCTGTAAAATGGGGGCAATATCAACAGTAAGACTTCTCTAGTAAGGATCTCTGATGATTGCGTGAGATCCATTTGGAGAAAGTGCTCCATAAACAAGAAAGGATCACCATAGGATAATTATAAATACTTGTGCATGTGTGTGCACATGTGACTACACACACATACACACACGTGTGTGCGCATGCAAAGTTTTTGCCAGTTTTAAATGTCAAGAATGGTATGTTCTTCAAGTCCTATAGCCTAGTAAATGGGCCTTTATAACTAGTGAAATGCACCTGGATCTCAGTGTCAGAGAGATTCTAAGTAGAAACCTCAGCAAATGATAAAGAACAAAATAAAATGTATCCCCTAAAACCTGTGTTTCTCAGACCTGGCTGCATATTAGAATAATCTGGGAAATTAAAACCATACAGATGCCCAGGCTGAGGGTCTGATTCATTTTATTTGGTAGGTGTTGGGGGTAGATAGAGGCAATCATGGGTAGTTTTCAAAGCTCCACAGCCGAAGTTGAGGAAGCTGAGTCTATACCTGCTGTTGACTAGTCCTCTTAATTCCTGGCTCCCTCTCAAGCCCTGGGAGGCCAGGCATTGTTGCAATCAACAGCCAGTCTCAGGCTTCCCCTAATGCTGCTTGAAGCCCTGTCACTTGCTCTGCCATCCTGTGGTTGAGGTTTGAATACACTGCAAACTCAGACCTACGATCATATAAGGGACCAGAAGCCATTTTGGATTGTAGCCCTCAAAGGAATGCTAGTTTGCTGGGGCTGCCGTAACCCAAAGCCACAACTGACTGGCTTAAACAACGGGAGTTTATATTCTTCTAGTCTGGAAGCTGGAAGTCCAAGTTCAAAGTGTCTAAAGGGTTGGTTTCTTGTGACACCCTTGTCCTTGGCTAGCAGATGGCTGCCCTCTTATTGCCTCTTCATGTGGTTGTCTCTCTACACATGTGTGTTCTTGGTGTCTCTTTCTCTGTGTCCAGATTTCCTCTTATCGGGATACCAGTCAGACTGGATTAGGGCCCATTCTAATGGCCTCAGTTTAACTTAATTATCCCTATAAAGGACCTTTCTCCAAATATAGTCACATTCTGAGGTACTGGGAGTTAGGGTTTCAGCATATGAATTTGGGGAGACATTATTCAGCTTATAACAGTGACCCAGATAGAGAAGCTGGATGGTATCTCAAGGACAGATCTTTATTCTACTCCCCTGCAGAGTACTAGCCCCTGGTGACATGCAGGACTGGGACCAAAGAAGGGACATGCACAGGGACATCCTAAAAGACTGATAAGCTGTGAACTTCTTTGGGGGCCTAAAGTTTCTTTTGGAATTAGTGTCCTTTTATTTAAAAGTATTACATGTCCTCTTTTTAAAGTTTCAGTGGCTGGAACTTTTAACCTCTGTTTTGACAAAAGATAAAGAGGAAAAGTCAACTCTTACTGTCCCTATGAGAGGAAATGGGTTCAAACATGAAGATGAGGACCTGATCCATCACCACAGCAGACTTTAGGCATTCTACCTATCATAGCTCTCATTCCTGGAGGAACTCAGTGAGCTAACAACAAAGGAATACGCTGTAAGCAGCACTTACCTGGTGACCCTGAGGCAGATTGTCCAGAGAAGCCCATACTCACCACCTGGAGCCAGTTGACAGTTTGGACTCCAAATAATGGCAACAGCATTGGCAGGATAGGGTCAGTTGTGGGAGAGAGAGCTTTGGAGGTTGGGTCTCAACTTGAGGGAAGGTCCAACTCTTCAGATCCCAGAATTAAGCCATCACGGGGAGCAAACTGGCATTGCTACTCATTCTCTGTGTGGCCTCAGGCAAGTTTCTGTTCCCCTCTGTGCCCCAGTGTCCACATCTATAAAATGCAGGTAATAATACTGCTTGATAGAATTGTTAGAAGGATAATAATAGTTCCTCATAAAATTAAGGTGAGTAAAGTTCTTACCAACAGTGCTTGGCACATAGGAAATGCTCAATGAATATTTATCATTTTTATCATGAATATCCAAAATGTTTGGTATTAACTACACTCTAGTTCAGGAGTGCTATGAAAATCATTTAGGAGTTTAGACTGATGTTACTGAACATGGTACTTATAAAATAGAGTAAAAGTTCACCTCTCTTATTTAGCTAAGATACTCAGAGAAAAGCATTAGACAAAAGATTTGAGCATGAGTTGGGGGCTGAGATGGCCGATGTCTCCCTAGTTTCTTTAATAATAGCTAAGAACCATCTGTCCAAGCAGGGGCTTAGGGAAGGCAAAGATAGGTGGGAAGACCCTCTAGTCAGATGAGGAAGAACCTTCCCATCCAAGTGAGAGGGTCTAATACCTGCACCGAGGAGTCAGCCCTGATCATTTTATTCAGCATGACTACAGGCCTTGCCTGTTCACTGAGCAATGGTAGGACTTTTAATCTTTTTTTTTTTTTAACAAATATTTATTGAGCACCTACTATTTTCCCGGCCCTGTGCTGGGGATATGATGGTGAGCCCTAACCAGGTATGGCCTCTGCCCTCATGGATCAAACAGACTAGGGGGCCATCCTTGGAGAACCCCAAGTGAGGCAAAAGGCAGGAGGCTTCTCCACTTCCTTCCCTTTCCCATCACTTTTGACCCCCACGGAAATGTCTCCCCCCCCTTTTTTTAATACACCCCTGGGCCTCTGGCTTTGTTTGTGTTTAAATACATTGGAACAAAACTTCTATTGTGGAATAAAGATAAGGAAACTCAATAGGACATTGAAACTAAAACAATTAAAAGAAGTTGTCCTAACCAGACTTTCCTTTCCTATAAAGCTTTGAGTTTGCCACAAATTCATCCCCACCAATACGCCCTTCTCCACTACACATCAATTCCCATAATTCTCTTGTTCCTCCCCTGGCTCATCTGTCTCCATCTACCAAGGCTGTTCTTTCTCCAATATTGAGTGTGTGATGCATCTGGGAGGAAGGGAGGGCCAACAAACATATTCTAATTTTTTAAAAATGTTTATTATTTTTGAGAGAGAGACAGAAACAAAGAGAGACAGAGAGAGAGACAGACAGAGCATGAGTGGGGGAGGGGCAGAAAGAGATGGAGACAGAATCTGAAGCAGGCTGCAGGCTCAGAGCTCTCAGCACAGAGTCCAACACATGGCAGGAACTCATGAACCATGAGATCATGACCTGAGGTGAAGTCAGATGCTTACTGGACTGAGCCACCCAGGTGCCCCAACAAATTTCAACTTAATCTCCCACGTTAAAAAACAAAACCAAATAATCATAGCGACAAGCCCTCCTTGGCTCTCTGCATTTCTGCCTTATTTTTCTATTCTCATCCCTAATCAAAATTTCGAGAGTTGTCTTCATACCCTGTCTCCAGTTTTGCTGTCTTATCCATTCAAATTGGAAACCTATTTCAATCTTCTACCTCCCTTATCTCCATCTGCTAAAGTTATCAGTTACTTCTAGGTTAGTCAAATGAGGTCACTTTTTAAAAAGTGGTATTTTTCTTTTTAATAAAGTGTGACCATATATGGACTGAATGTCCCCCCCCCCACGCAACCCCCAGATTCTTATGTTCAGACCCAATCCTCAAGGTGATGATATTAGGAGGTGGGCCTTCAGGGTTGATTATGTCATGAGGGTGGTATCCTCATGAGTGGGATTCATACCCTTATAAAAGAGGTCCCAGAGAGCTCTCCTGCTCCTTCCATCCTGTGGGAACATAGTGAGAAGACAGCCCTCTGTGAACCGGCAAGAGGGTTCTCACCAGACACTGAATCTGCCGGCACCTGTTTGCAGCCTCCTGGACTTCAGAACTATGAGAAAAAGTATTTGTTTTGAAGCCACTAGTCTGTGGTGTTTTCATTATGGCAACCTATACTGGCTAAGACAGATGAACACACAGAGAAGTACAAAATCCATCCATGTACAACTTGATGAAGGTTTTGAAAGTGATCACGTCCATTTAATCATCACTGAGGCTGAGAAACTGGATGTTTTCAACACTTGAGAATCCTCTTTATGTCCCTCCCTAAGGTCACTGCTCTTCTGATCTATCAACAGATTAGTATTGCCTATTTTGGAGCTTTATATGAGAATATATACACCTTAAATGAGAATATACAGTATGTGTTTTTGTGTTTGTGTTTGGCTTCTTAGTTTCAATATTATGTTTGTGAGATTCAGGTGTCTGTGAAATTGGTGAGGTATGAATATTTATTCTTCTCTTGATAAATTGGGTTCTTTTCCATTTTGGGCTATTATCAATGCTGTTGGTCTAAACATACTTGTATAGGTTTTTAATGTACATATGTATGTGTTTTTGTTAGTTACATACTGAGGGGTAGAATTGATGGGCCATGGGTGGATCTTACTACCGGCCAGTAGTACCTCTAATAAAATGTTGCATAAATATAGCGACAGCAGAAATCCTTATTCAAGAGAAACAATTTCAAGATATCCCCATCAAGAATGATATTTGCTCCTAAAGTTCTCTGGATACACTTTCTCAGGTTTAAAAGTTGCCAGAATTCATAGTTTGTAAATAATTTCTCAGCATATGAGAATGTTAAACTGTTTTTTCTGTATTCGTGGAAGTGATCGTATGGACCTTATGCTCAGAATATATCCTTCCCTTCTCTCCATCCCTTTGAACACTTCCCTTTCATCATTACCCGGGCCCCATTCATGACTTGGCAGGATCCAGGAGTGATGGCCATTGGGAGCGAGTTGAGTTAGAAGGTGTGAATTGGAAGTTCTTCCTATAATCATCCAGGGGAGAGAGGGAAAGAGAAAAAAAGGAATCAGGAAGTAAAACTAAAAAACAGAAAGGGCTTATAGCTGAATCCAGAGAAAAGATAACACAGGTGATGAGGAGACACAGTGAGCCATGGTAGAAGTGAGGAAAAGATAGTTGAAATTTAATCTGCCAGTGCTGGACAGCTATGCAGATTACCTTTGTACATGGGCTCTAACTTGTCTCAGGATTGGATTATTTAAAGAGCCCTAATGAGCCAGACAGTTCCATCCCCAGTGTCTGCCCTCGTCAGGTTGTATTCTGGCTTTTTAGTCCTCCAGCATCTCATATTATGTTCCCTTCTTCCAAGGCCTTAATAACCTCTTACCTTTCTTTCCCAGTTGGTTAATATTAACTTATTATTAAGTAAAGTATAGTCCCTGCTCCTTTTTTTTAAGTTTATTTATTTTGAGGGAAAGAGAAAGAGAGAGAGAGAAAAAGAGGATCCCAAGCAGGCTCTGCACTGTCACCACAAAGCCTGATGCAGGGCTCGAACCCACGAACCTGGAAGATCATGACCTGAGCTGAAACCAAGAGTTGGACACTTAACTGACTGAGTGAGCCACCCAGGTGCCCCTAGTCTCTAATCTTAAAGAGTTAAAATTCTCATGGCTAAAGAAAGTATATAAACAGATGATGTCAAACTATTTATGTTAATTAGGGGAGTCCAGAGTGAAGGGCCCTAAGTTCAGGCCCATGTGGTAGGACAGTTGAGATATTTTGGAGAAGGGGTTTTCTTGTGGTTTTTCCACATGGACACACAATCTTACTGTAGCACAGCAACACCTGCAAACTTTTCTTTCACACAAGACTTACAAAATTAATCTAATCAAGAATGTATTAATAAGAAGCCCGGGTATTGACATGTTCCTTGGTAAGCATTTTGTAATTTATATAAAGCAGACCTTGGGTTTTTCAGAACATTTCATCTGCAAAGTGTCAACAAAATACAGCTGAGGTTGCAATGTGTCAGCAAGGATGTCGAGGAAGTCAGCGGGTCAAATCTTCAGGGACTTAGCTTGTTTAGCTTACGTGGTATTCTTAGAGTGTCAGTGGCTCATTCTGTTTGGCAGCTTGGAGAGCCATTCAGGTTCAGAATTAAAAGCATGCAGGCCAGGAAGAAGGCAATGGATGATTGGAGAACATCTTACTAATACCTTCCAGAAGTACCAAATCAGATAACTGGAATTCTGGAAGCTTCTACATGCATCCATTCCCATAGGCAGCTCTTGTCCAGACTTAAAGAAAAAAAAAAAAGTATCTCTCCAGTGTTTCTCAAATGTCACTTTGCCCAAGACTCACGTGGTGCTTGTTAAAGTGAGCATTCCTAGATCCCACTCCTAGGAACTTACATGTGACTTTCTGGGGTTGGGCCCAGTCGTCTGCATTCCTGCAGGCACACCAGGTATTCCAGAATCTGGTGGTCTGTGAACCACATTGTCAGAAATTCTGCCCTACAGTCTCCCCAGCTATCAAATCACTGTGTGAGGGGCCACACTTATGTTTCCAAAGGAAGGGGTCTGGAAGTAGCTTTTCTTTCTCCTCCTACATTCAATCTGTCACCACCTTCTGCTGCTCTGTTCTAACATTTTCTTTATGCTTGTACCCTCTTCTCAAGCTCCTCACCCTAAATCCTTCTAAGCACATGGTTTTTCTGGCAGCCACGGTTCCAGTTAAGCCAGCCCTACCAGGCATACGCTGAGAGGTACAGCTGAATAATTTGGGCAACAGTCTTCCTTTGATCTCAATCACTGCATGACCCCATTTTCCAGAATTGCCAAAATGATGACCAAAGGCTGAGTCTTACAGTGGATTTTTTAAAAATTTGACTTTTTGGGGGAGCCTGGGTGGCTAAGTTGGTTAAGCATCCGACTCCCAGCTTTGGCTCAGGTCATGATCTCATGGTTCATGAGTTAGAGCTCCACATTAGGCTCTGCGCACTGACAGTGCGAGCCTGCTTGGGATTTGCTCTCTCCCTCTCTCTGCCCCTCCCCTGCTCTCTCCTCTCTCTTTCAAAATAAATAAACTTAAAAAATTTTTAAACCTAAAAGTAAAAATTGGCCTTTCTTGTCAATATTTAAAAATGGGGAAAATTTCCCATAAATATCCAGATTTCTGGCTATTCTTAAAATATCAGAAGATCTGGCCAATCTGGTCATTTTCCCTAAGGGTAATGGTCATCCAGGGTTGAGGCTTCCCTCTTCCCTCTTAAGAGGCTTCCCTCTTAAGACACTGAGCAGACGTGCATATATTTTAAAGAAAAGGATGTTCAAGTGTCAGGACCCTGCTTCTCCAAGCCTCTCAACCTACTATTGTACTTGTGATTTTGTATTTTTTTTAAAAGAGGTTTCCATAATTGTAAAAGTTTCAGATTCCACGAACCCTGGATCCGCCCCTGCCAGTCTGCTCTGTTCTTCCCACACTGAGGCCAAGGATAGATTACCATTTATCATCAGGCTTGCTAGTAGCTTTCTTACAGTAGAGAAATATTTTTCTGAACTCATGGATCTATAAAAACAAAAGACAAACTGAGAGGGCCTCGTACTTCAGGAGGAAAGGGAGAGAGTCTGTCTTCTCATGGACGTGACCTGGCCTGGGTCCCTGGTGTCGGATTCCATGAACCCTGGTTGCATCTAGTTTTTATTCTGCAATTCATGATGCCTTAAATACTGTACAGTTGGAACAACGTCTTTGTACATAATCCTCAAGCTGGCTTTCTCCCCCATTTCTGCAAAGACACATTTAAATCCCATCAATTTAATCTTCATATAGAGTGTGAATGCTAAGGACCCCTATGCTGGAGAAAGAAAAATAAAACTGAGATCTGCCCATAGAAAGAGAATATACATCTTGCTCTTTTTGAATGGAGTGTCCTAGGGGGGAAAGACTGAATATTCTCTCCGGTTTTTACTGCAAGTGTTTGCATGCATGGCTAAATGTTTCCTGAGAGGTCCATAAATATTCATTGACACTGATGATAAAACACAAATGAATAGATTAAAGCATATGTTCTCCAATTACCTTCTAAGATGTGATTTTTCTATATTGGTCACTGTGTGGAGCAGATCTTTTTATCACACAGTATTAGAGCTCTGTGAAAATTCGAACATTTTTGTTGTCACAACGTGCTGAAATATTGGGAAGTCAGTCACTGCATTTGTCTCTTCCAAGATACTATGTACATTGCTTCCGTAGTTCTTGTGTTGTTCATAACGTTGTTTTAAAGCCTCATTTTTTTACTCTTGAGACCAACAAGAATTTGGTGATACTTCCTGTGAGTGTACTTACTACGCAGCAAGGGCCTTGTCTCTGCTCGCCAGTGGGAATGAAGGAGAAGTGGATGTGTTATAGATCATCCAGTAGGGCATCTTCCCAAGCGATTTCTTTCAAGTTTATTTTAACATTTTCCATTTGCACAGACTGTTAGTTATCCCTTCTTTTTAGATAGCATCTTATTAAAAGGAAACACCTGTTTGAAGATGTAGAAATAAGACTAAATCTAAACATATGTGGTCATATGTGGTCATTTAGCAGATCCATAAAGTAAATCTTAGAACCTTATTTTATGTAATCATTTAATTACTTAAAAGCAACCTGGAACATTTGATTCCAGTGATGGTGTACAAAAAATTAGGTCAACCTTTTGCTAAGGCCCCCACAATTGGTAGCGCTGAATAAAATTCTTTTTTAATTCAAGTATAACTAACATGCAGTGTTATATTAGTTTCAGGTATACGATATAATGATTCAACAGTTCTATACACTACTCAGTGCTCATCATTGTAAGTTGAACAAAATATCTTTATAAATCCTCCTCGAGGCATTGGAGACTCAAGGCAATGAACATTTGCCAGACCATAATCCCGGGAAAAGATGGAAATCTAGAGAGGTGAATGTGGTTTTGGGAGCTGCTTTTCCTTGGGGAGCTTTGCAAATTTTAGAAAAGGGAGCTGGGAGGCTGAGAGCTAAGCAATGCTTTCTAAAGCTTCCAGAGTTGAGGAAGACAAAATTTGAAGTCTAAGGCCTACCAAAGTAACGGTGGTGGATAAATCCATGTTTTGGGTTGACATGTAGAAGGTCGCCACCTAGAAGTAAGGGCAAAGAGGAATCAGCCTGGTGCCCTCAAGAAATGTAGTCAGCTTAGAATCATCTCTAGTCCCAATATGTGCTAATATGATTCTAGAATGCTTGTGCCTTCAAATGTCTGAAAGAATCAAACAAAAATCCTGAAAAGGTTATTACAAGAAAGGAAAATAATAGGCCAATTACTCTTATGAACATAGATGCAAAAATCCTAACTAAAATATTAGCAAATCTAATCCATCAATATGCAACAAGTACATGCATAATATGACCAAATTCTTTGTTTCCCAGGAATGAAAGTTTACTTAGATATTTGAAAATCAGTCACCACAGAATATAGGGGGAAAAGGATTATTTCAATAGGTGCAGTCAAAATATTTGATAGAATTCAATCATGTTCATAATGAACTCTTAGCAAACTAGTAATAGATGGATATTTTTTAAAATGGAATAAAAAGTACCTACAAAGTAAGAATAAACAAATACAGTACTTAATGAGGAACTATTAAAAATTCCCCTGAGATCAGGGAAAAAAAGAAAGGATTACCACTGCAATTCACCATTTCACTGAAAGTCCTTGTCAGAGTAATTGAGTCAAGAAAAAAACGTAAATTAAATAAAACATTGGAAAGGGAGAAGTAACTGCCATTTACATACCATGTGTTTGCATTCATGAAAAAAATCCAAAAGAATCTTTAGATAAACCATTACAATTAATAAATAAATTTATCAAGGTCATTGAATAAAAGCTCAGTACACAAAAAATCAATTATATTTTTAATATACTAGCTCAAACAACTAAAATATGAAAATTTGAGCATATGACTAATGAAAAGTAAACAAGAATGAAACATGAAAGACCAAAAGGTGAAAAATACAAAGGAGAAGGTAAAATACATAGAAACAATAGTGAATAGGTCTAAGATATGAGTAAGTGTAGTCCCAGAAAGAATAATTGAAGATAGAATAACTAAGATATTTACAACACTGGTTAAAACATTAGGGCACAGATTAAGAAGTTGTATAAACTATAAATGAGATAAATAAAAGGAACTCCACACCTATGCACATCAAAGTTAAACAATGAGAATAGGGGAGCCTGGGTGGCTCAGTTGGCTGAGCGTCTGACTTCAGCTCAGGTCAGGATCCCATGGGTTCATAGGTTTGAGCCCCGTGTTTGGGCTCTCTGCTGACAGTGCTGAGCCTGGAGCCTGCTTCGGATGCTGTGTCTCCCCCTCCCTATGCCCCTCCCCTGCTCATGCTCTGTCTCTCAAAAATAAATAAGCGCTAAAAAATTAGAAACAAAACAAAACACTGAAAACAAATGACAAACAGAAATCTTAAAAGCAGCCCGCAGCAGGCTGGAGTGAAGACATGCCATCCTTAAATTACACAAATTTGACTGTGGGCTGACTTTGTATGAGGAAATAATGGGATCCAGAGGAAAATGGAAAAATATAACAAAGTAGCAAAAGAAGATAACTGTCAACCTAAAAGCCTATTTTCATCCTTAAAGAATGCAAGTGAAATGAACATTTTCAGATGAACAAAACGTAGAGAATTTATCCCCAGTATACCTATTCTTAAGAAAATTTCAAACATTATTTTTTTAGGCAGAATAAAAATATTACCAGATGGAAGGTGGGGGAAGCAGGAAGAAAGGAAGAACAGTAGAAAGGGACTTTGTGAATAAATCTGAATGAATATTGGCTCTATAAAACAATAATAAAAATGTCATTTAGACATAAGTATGGAGGCTGGTGAGTGGCGTTGAAGTATTCCAGTCCTTGTGTTGTCCAAGAGGAGGGCAAGTGTGCTGATAAATACTGCATTTTAGTAAGTCAAGAATGCATGTTGTAATCTCACAGGTAACCATTAAAAAGAATAGTAAAAGGACTTATAACTTGGAATATATAGCTGGAAAAAATGATAAGAAACACCTAGTCAATCTAAGCACATTAAGAAAATCAGGAAAGAGGAAGATAAAGCAGGTGGAACAAAGGGAGGATGCAGTAAAATTAAAGCTTTAAACCAAATACATCAGAAATTATATTACATATAAAAGACTTAATGATCAAATTAAGATAAAAACAATTTCAGACTAGTTACAAATATGTAAGATCTATAAAAAATACACCTAAAACATGAGGCTACAAAAAAGATTGAAGTACAAAGACTAACCAAAAGAAAGCTAATGTGGGATAGCCATCTTTTATCTATATTAATGTCTGATAAAGCATTTTTCATTAAAAAAAACATTTGAAATAGAGACCATGATTAAAGAATACAGGATTTTACTCACCAAAAGTATACAATAAAGTGAAACTGCATGCAGCTAACAATATGGCCTTAAAGTAAATAAAGAAGAACTTCAAGAAGAAATAGATACATTCATAATCATAGTAGGAAATTTTAACACAGCATTTTCAGTTATTGGTAAAATAGACAAAAATAAAAAATGACATAGAAGATTTAACAACCCAGTGAGCACACAACCTGTAGACATACATGGAGTACTGGACTCCACAAGTGCAGAATGTACATTATTTTCAAAAACACACAACACATTTACAAAAATTGACTATATGCTGAAACCTGAAGCAAATCTCAACAATTTCAAAAGATGCTGATCAAACTGAGTATGTTTTATGTCCACCGTGAAACTAAGTTAGAAATCAATTATGAAAGAGATATTTATAAAAATTCCATATATTTGGAAATTAAGCACTATATTTCTAAATAACACATTGGCATAAGGCAGAAATCATAAAAGGAATTAGAAAATATTTTGAACAGAATAATTAAATTATTACATATCGGAATCTGTGGGATACAGCTAAAACTACCCTTAAAGGGAAATTTGTAATTTTACATGCAATGAGGTAAAAAAGAATACCACCTTCAAGAAGGAAGGAAAGAATAAAGAGAAGATAAAAAATTAATGCAACAGCAAAGATAAAATAGAAAAAATCAATAAACCAAAAATTGCTTCTTCGGAGAAACTCATAAAACTGAAAAACTTCTGCTAAGACAGATCAAGGGAAAAGAGAGAGAGAGAGAGAGGCTGAGAGAAGATGAAAATAACCAATGTCCGGAATGAAGAAAGTAACATCATTATAGAACTTAACTACATTGTATATATGAGAAAATAAGGACCAACATGATGCCAGTATGTTTAAAAATTTAGATGAAGTTTACAAAGTCCATGGAAAACAATAAATCTGATACAAAAGAAATAGACTAGTTCTGCAAATATTGGAAATATTAAGTCTATCATTTAAAACTCCCCACAAGGAAAACTTTGGGCCCTCTGAATCCTACCAATCTTTTAAGAAGAAAATACCATTAGGGATGCCTCGGTGGTTCAGTTGGCTAAGCATCCCACTCTTGATTTTGGCCCAGGTCATGATCTCACAGTTTGTGAAATGAAGACCCATATCAGGCTCTATGCTGACAATGTGGAGCCTGCTTGGGATTCTCTGTCTCCCTCTTTCTGCCCCTCACCCTCCTCCCATGCTTATGCACGCTCTCTCTCTCTCTCTCAAAAAAGAAACATTTAAGAAATCTTTACAAAATAAAGAAGGAAATAACACTAATATTATATAAACTCTTTCAGAGATTAGGACAAAAGGGAACATACCGAACATGATTTATGATACCACATAATCTTAATTCCCAAACCTGACAAAGACACTATGAAAAAGAACAATTTCAGGCAAGCCTTATTTTTGAACAAAGACAAATAGACTAATGGAATAGAGAAAAATTACCTGGGACATATATAATGGACAAAGGGATTGATTCTAGAATATATTGAGATTGTCTGCAAATCAATAAAAAAAGACAATCCATTATGGGCAATAGATTTAAACAATATTTCATGAAAGAGAATATTCAAATAGCCAAAATATAAAAAGATGCTCACAACTTCATTAATAATACAAGGAATGCAAATTAAAATCATGAGATACCACTGTGTATCTACCAGAACAGCTAATCAAAAAGACTGATGATACCAGGTTCCAGTGAGGATGCAGAACAAAGGAAGCTGTTAAATGCTGCTGGTGAATGTACAAATTGGTACAACCATTTGGCAAAACAATTTGGCATTCTTTAATACGATTGAGCATATGCTATGTATATGAGCAATTCTGTGACTGAGCAGTTCTATTCCTGGGTAAATACTCAACAGGTATGTTTGTATATGTATGCCAAGAGCGCCACAGACAAGAATGTTCTTAGTGGCATTATTCATAATAGCTCCAAACTGAAAGCAGCCCAAATGTTCAGAAAAGAAAAATAAATTACTCCAGGAGAATCCTCTATAACAGAGGACAAGGAATGTGGTAAAAGAACTGGTAAAAAGAACACATCTGACAGTAGTCCATCCTCTGGTGTAGACAAACAGGGGTGGAGAGGAATGGATTCAATATGGAGAAGATGGATTAATCCACATCAGCAACTGTCTATTCTTCACCAAAGTCCATCTTTAAGAAATGTCAAGTGAAAATATGAGCCTCCCCAACTTGACCTTCCTCAAATTCTAATCTTCATCATGCAGACCACCAGAAAGCTTCATTTTTGAACTTGACCAGTTTGGCCCCTGAAAAGATTTCCTTTTCCAAGTTGCATCGTGTCCTGGACATTGTTCTGGAAGTCAAGCTGGTGTCCTGGCACATTGCTCTGGGGCAGGACAAGGAAAACTGGTGGGAGAAGAGTCCTTAGAGACACACAGAGCTAGGTTTGAATTCCTCCATTCCTTACCAGATTGAAACCATGAGCAAAATTACTTGCTCTGTCCAAATTGCAGTGTCCTCATCCATAAAATGGGAATGAGAATCCCTACAGCACACAGTTGTATGAAGATTTCATGAGGTAATGTCTATGTCATGCACAGAAAGATGCTCAAATGGTAGCTATTAATACTTACGTTGATTGATTCTTACTAGCTTCTGTTTTAGAACGTGTGTGTTGACCTTGACTCATATCTTGCCCTGCCTTCTCACTGATTATACTAAAAACTCTGAGAATGAGGTAGATGGTTCAAACCAAGCTTTGCTGGACCAGAGAAGTTGGGCTCACCCCCCACTGAGTGGATACGGATAGGCTGTTTGTGTATAACCTGAATGCAGGCTGATTTTGAGGCACAGGAGCTGGAAGGGGAAGAGAGTCAAGAAGAGGGTAGGGGCGATATCCAGGCAGAAAGAATGAGATGAACGTCCCCACTCTCTTGGAAACTGGACTTACAAATTATAATCATGTGAGTGTTTATAGCCTTCCTATACCTTGCTAGTCAGAGGGGAATTTCTTTGCTGGCTTTTTTCCATCCTTTTTAAAGGGAGTTCTGTCTTTGCTAACTCGATTCCTAGATCTCTATGCTTTAGAATCAGGCCATGTGAATCCACAAACTGGATTCTAGGAAAGACAAAAGAATAGGAGCAGATGGAAAAACACAGTGAAAGGAGACAGCAGGCTGGTGTTGAGAGTTTTATTTGGAGTTGAGAATTGGAGAGGGAACGGGGTTTTGAGGAAGCGACTGATGACCATTTCATAGAATATTGTGAGTGGGAGAGGTAATCCTATGGGCACAAAAGGCAAATCCAGGATTTGGAACCAGTTGTGTATCCTTCACCGCAATCTAGTTTAGAGCTTTCTCATTACCGCCAAATGAGACCCTTCTCTTTAGCTATCAGCCCCAATCCCTCTATCTGCCTCCCATCCCCTAGCCCAAGGTAACCACGAATCTACCTTCCATTTCCGTGGATTTGCCTAATTTAGACATTTTATATAAAGGGCGTTACATAATAGGTAATCTTTTGTGATAAGCTTATTTCATTTAGCATAATATTTTTAATGTTCATTCATATCATATAGTATGCATCAGTACTTCATTTCTTTTTTTTTTAACGTTTATTTATTTTCGAGACAGAGACAGAGCATGACGGGGTACGGTCAGAGAGAGAGGGAGACACAGAATCAGAAGCAGGGTTCAGGCTCCGAGCAGTCAGCCCAGAGCCTGACACGGGGCTCGAACTCACGGACCGCGAGATCGTGACCTGAGCTGAAGTTGGACGCTTAACCGACTGAGCCACCCAGGGGCCCCAGTACTTCATTTCTTTTATTGCCAAATAGTGTTACACGATAAGGCTATACCACATCCTTCTTATCCACTCATTAGCTGATGGCCTTTTGGATTGTTTCCATTCTTGGCTATTTTGAATAATACTGGTATGAACATTCATGTACAAGTCGGTGTGGACATATGTTTTCATTTTTCTTGGGTGTGTAAGTAGGAACAGGGGGCACCTGGGTGGTTCAGTTGGTTAAGCGTCCGACTTCTGCTCAGGTCATGATCTCACGGTTCATGAGTTTGAGCCCTGTGTCGGGCTCTGAGCTCAGAACTCAGAGCTTGAGCCTGTCTCAGATTCTGTGTCTTCCTCTCTCTCTGCCCCTCCCTCACTCACATTCTATCTCTCTCTCTCTCCCTCAAAAAATAAACATTAAACAAATTATAAGTAGGGATGGGAATGCTGGGTCATATCGTAAGTCTACGTTTAGCCATTTTAGGAATTACCAGACTGTTCTCCAAGGTGGCTGCATCATTTTATATTCCTACCAGCAACATTTCTCCACATCCTCACCAACAATTAGTATTGTCTATCTTTTTTATTACAGCCATCCTAGTGGGTGTGGAGTATCATAGTATTGATTTGCACTTCCCTGATGGCTAATTTCCTGAATTTCTATTTAACTAAGATACTTTTGGGATCTAAAGTTAAGGGCACAGTTTTTAAGTTGATAGCTAGTGCCAAACTGCTTTTCATTAACTGTGCCAATGTAACTCAGCCTGGAGGTGTATAGGACACTTGTTTTATAATTTATTCATCAAAGTAAGTATTGTATTTAATATCATTGCCAATATAGTGAAATTGGAGTTATTTATTTTAACCCCATTTCTTGTGAAACTGGGTTCTTTTCATACACGTAATGGTTATTTCTGTAACTTCAGTGAGCTCATATTCTTTTTACATTTTCTTGTTGGGCCTTAGGTTTGTTTTGGAAAGTTTTCTTAAAATAGCTAACATTCATCTTGAATAGTTTATGCTAGATAAAGAGTTTTTAAGGAGTTTTTAAGTAACTTTTCAGTAAAAAATATGGGGAGAAAAATTAATATTTCAGAGTTTTTGCAATAATAACCAGAATGACCATTTTTAAAGTATTAAAAGAGATTTAGAAAATCTTAAAAGTTCATATTTGCTTATTTACATAATGCAAAATAGGAGGCAAATGAAGTAAAATGAAGGGAGAACGACTTGATTACAGGAGACATATCAATGCTTGTCCCTGAATATAACTGAAAATTGGATAATAGTTTATGTTCAATGAAATAGAGGAAATTAGAAGTGGTAATTATTTTGTGGTTGATCCTTTCATTTAGCTTCTTAGGCACTTAAAAAATGTTTATTTATTATCTTGAGAGAGAGAGAGAGCATGAGCAGGGAAGGGGCAGAGAGAAGGAGAGAGAGAAAATCTTAAGCAGGCTCCAGGCTCTGACGTGGGGCTCGATCCCATGAACCCAGGATCATGACCTGAGCTGAAATCAAGAGTCAGTCGCTTAACCAACTGAGCCACCCAGGTGCCCTGGCTTCTTATGCACTTTAATTGCATTGATGGAAATATCTGGAGCTTTTAAAACATTGTCCAGTATAGATCTCTCAATGTTTACTTGTACTTAAAAGAATTTCATGATAAAATATAGGTCCGAGTGCTGTATCATTTTTTGGCCAGCAAAATTCTTAAACAGACATCATTGAAATATAAGGTGCACCTTGGGCTAGTAGTGCTTCCAGAAGGTGTGGTGTGAGAGGTGAGCTGGTGGATGCTGAATCGTAAACTCCATCTCCCTTCCTGATGTTTCATGCCTAAAGGTCCTAGTCGCCCATAAGTAGATTACAAACATCTACAGTTTTTCTTTAGGAAGATCTGTGAGTCTAAAAGGACTTATCCAAAACTCCAAAGTAGTTCTGAATTTATGGTCTTCTGAATTGACTCTCCCTTGCTACCTAGGTTTGGTTGTTTTACATGGCTACCGCCAGGGGGAGCACAGAGTAATATGTGATGGGTGATGGATCTTCTTTTCTCTAAACTTTTTTTTTTTTGAACAGCAGGCAAAAGTTTATTAGAGTATAAGATCAGAAAGTAAGAAAAGTATGAAAGTTCTCTTTACAGAGACTATAGACAAGGGACTTTGTTTCATAGGGTTTTGGTCTGCCCTCTTCCCTCCCACCTTGCTCCTTCTCAGGTTTTACGCTTATTGGCTTGATAACTCTTGGTGCTGAGTTGTTCATTTCTGATTGGCTTAATTCCATTGTCTGAGGAATCAGACTATGGTTATATTGTCCCACGTATAACATAAGTGTTATGGTTTACTTAATTAATTTTTAAATTTAAATCCAAGTTAGTTAACATGTAGTGTAATAATGGTTTTAGGAGTAGAATTCAGTGATTCATCACTTACATATAACACCCAGTGCTCATCCCACCAAGTGTCCTCCTTAATGCCCCTCACCCATTTAGCCCATCTCCCCACTCAACCAGCAACCCTCAGTTTGTTCTCTGTATTTAAGAGTCTTTTATGGTTCGTCCCCCTCTCTGTTTTTATATTATTTTTGCTTCCCTTCTCTTATGTTCACCTGTTTTGTATCTTAAATTACACATATGAGTGAAATCATGATATTTGTATTTCTCTGACTGACTTATTTCGCTTAGCATAATACACTCTAGTTCCATCCACATTGTTGCAAATGGTAAGATTTCATTCTTTTAGATCGTTGAGTAATATTCCATTATATATTCCAACACACACACACACACACACACACACACACACACACACACCATGTCTTCCTTATCCATTCATCAGTCGATGGACATTTGGGCTCTTTCCATTTGGGCTCTTTCCTTTGGCTATTGTTGATAGTGCTGCTGTAAACATTGGGGTGCATGTGCCCCTTCAAATCAGCACACTTGTATCCTTTAGATAAATACCTAGTAGTGCAATTGTTGGGTCGTAGGGTAGCTCTACTTTTAATATTTTGAGGAACCTCCATACTGTTTTCCAGAGTGGCTGCACCAGTTTGCATTCCCTCCAGCAGTGTGAAAGTGTTGCTCTTTCTCCGCATCCTCGCCGACATCTGTTGTTGCCTGAGTTTAAGCTATGTCTTTAAATATGTAGCTATTGATCCAAGAAAAAGGAGGAAACTATTATGTTTAAGTGTAGCAGATATGGAATGGGAAATACGGGTCCCAGAAAATACCCTGTTAATGTATGTAAACCTCATTGCTTTGGGGACACACTGCGAGGGGTGTAAGGTATCCCTCTCTGTGGGTTTCTCTGCCAGTGGCATTAGATGAGGAAATCTGTCAGGGGCCCCTGTGTTCCTGGTGGAGGGGAAGTAAAGAATGCTGAGGAGTGAGGCATGTTCTCAACAGGATTCCTGAGTTGGTCCCCCCAAAAGTGTGGAACTCCTAACTCCTAGTACCTCAGAATGTGACTTTAGTTGGAAATAGGTTCATTGTAGATGTAATGAGCTAAATTAAGAGGAGGCCATACCTTAACTCAATATAACTGGTGTCCTTAGAAAAGCAAAATTTAGACACAGTCACACACAGTCCGTAAAGCACTGTGGGAAGACAGAGGTGGAGACTGGAAAGAAGCATCTAGAAGCCAAGGAACACCAAAGATTGCTGGCTGTCACCAGATGTAGATGGAGGGCACGGAACAGTTTCTTCCTCACAGCCCTCAGAAGGAAGCAACCCCTCAGTCTCCTTGCATTGGGAGTCTGAGCCTCTACAACTGTGAGAGAGTGGATTTCTGTTGTTTCAAGCTGCCCAGTTTGTGGTAATTTGTTACAGCAGCCCTAGCAAACTGATAAAGGCCCCAAATCTCTAGCCAAACTGCTTAATAATTGTGTCTCAATTTCTTTTCTTGTAGAAGTAAAAATAACCTGCCATTTGTGACGATGCAATGGGCTTCTAAAGGGAAAAACTTTTATGTTTGGCTGTCTGAGCCTCCAGGCCTGAGAAGAATTCTTGAGACTCCCACCCACTCCCAGTATGCTCAAACTGGAACATCGCTAGGACCTGGAGAGCTGGTGAAATCAAATTGCAGGACCCTACCCCAGAATTGTTCAACTAGTTGGAGGTAGGGCATCGATAATTTGCTAATCTAACAAATTCTTGGGTGATTCTGATGCTGCTGGTCTAAGGGCTACATTTTGAGCACTATGGGATTGGATACTTGGGGAAGATCTATGGGGTAAATGTAATGAAGTGAGCCTTACAAGAACTCTTGAAAGGGTGGAGGCTTTGTGCCATGTGCAGATAAACTGTAGGTTGTGTTACCATAAATAGGCGCCAACCACCTGCCCTTCCCTCATGCCTTACCCCTAAAAGTCTTGTAATATCTCATTGGTTATCTTCATTCTCAGTGAAGATATCCTGAGATTCTCTGAGTGATGACATTTGAGACCAATTGAAAGTTAATTTCAGGACCTTTGTCTTAACTTCATGAAGCCTTTTCTCCAGGACGAATCCGCTCCTTGGGTTCATAACATGTGTCAACCTAAAAGAAGAGGTAGACCAAAGCAAGCTGAAAACTGTCAGAAAGATGAATTATTTGGGCATAGCAGAGGAATTACAATTGGCAACACGTAGACTGTAGCAAGCTACGGACAAGTCCGTGGAGGGTTTGGGATAGGCTGTGTTTATTGGCAAGGAATGTAAAAACGGGTGAGTTTAGTTAGGCTGTTAAAATAGAAAACAAATGGAGACCAGTTATGAAAATTCTCCAACCAGACAAAACCACTCTAGTCATAGAAATAAAAGTTCAGTTTAGCCTATTTTGTGAGACCAGCGCACCCTGGGTGACTTCTTATTCATGCCTCTGGAAACCATAAGCACAACTTCCCAAGGTTGATACTGGCAACCACTCCCCCTCCCCCTGACTAACTTCCTACCATTTAAGAACATTCCAACATTATCAGCTTCTGTAAATCAGACATTTATAGGAAATCAGTCTCTCAGTCCTTAAATTTTGTTTCCCCAAGGGCACATGGATGAGATTTTCTATTTTATATCCTCTGTTTCCATTTTAGATTGAAATTCTTTCACACATATTTTCCTTACTATTGTGTAACTAATCATACATTTACCAGTTTTCATGTGCTGGTCACTGAGCAACCTTCTTGTTGATTTGTGTCCGTGCCCCCGCCCCCCCATCATGTTTAGCTGGGCTTAGGAAACTAGGCCATCACTGTTCCTCAGAAAACCCTTAAATTTCTTTTAAGTCTTATTGAATCTCCCAAAACTTCTCCACCTACTCATCATTCATTCATTCATTCATTCACTCACTCATGAAATGCCCTGTGGAGCACCTCCTATAATGCTAGGCTTTCAGTAGTATGCTGGACATGCAGTGGTGCACAAACCCCAACAGAGCATGCCCTTATGGGGTTTGCAGAGTAGTGTGGGAAGGGAGGAGAAAGACATAAAAATCACATAAATACATGTAAAATCACAGCTATATTAAGTGCATCAAAGGACAGCGGTACTTAGTTCTAAAGGACTCTAATAGTGAGATTTGGGCATGCTGGGGAGGCCAGGGAAGCCATTTGAATTGATATCTGTGGGGGTTAGCCAGGTGTAAAGCAAAAGACAACTATTCCAGGGACAGAGCACAGTGAATGCAGAGTCCTGGTCAGAGGCAGGAACAGACAAGGGGGTTGAGCACAGAGAATAAGGGCATCAGGGGTGTCCAGCCTGGAGAAATAGGGAAGAAGCCAGATGGTGTAAGACCCTCAATGCTATATGGTCACAGTCTGAGGATATGGGCCACCAGGCACCTCCCTTGCTTCCACTGACTGCTTTCACCTGTGGCCAGAACTTGCCCTCCTCATTGATCATGGCTTCACCCCTGCATACCTTCCCACCACTACTCTGTCCAGGTGGGGAGACATTCCTCCTCTTTTACCAGGTGACCTCTCCATTTGGCCTTTCTTCCCATCCTTTCTGCATCCTTCAGTGACTGAGCTCAGTGAGTTTTTAAATCTTTAGTATGACTCACCTGCCATTTAACTGGATCCTTCCTTTTTTTCTTGAACATGTCTGGGTCTCCCTGGCTAAAAAAAAAAAAAAAAAAAAAAAAAAAAAAAAAAAAAAAAAAAAAAAAAGAGCTAATCAGATCCCTTACTATATCCCCTGACCTAATGACAGATTCTCTCTTCATCTTAAGACTTCTCATTTTGTGGGTTTCTGTGTGGGGCGGGGGGTGGGGGTGTACAATGGGGACATTTGTCTTTGTTCCTTCCACTTCCTCTCCATAGTCAGTTCTGCCTTGATAGAGCAAAGAGTTTCCTTATTATTACACGTGTTCAGTGGTCTGATGCTTGTGGGGCTGTGGTGAGATTTCCTTCCCCCTGTAATTCACCTTCAAAGTTAAGTCATCTTAAAAATTGGCATCAGGGGCGCCTGGGTGGCTCAGTCGGTTAAGAGTCCGACTTTGGCTCAGATCATGATGTCACGATCCATGAGTTCAAGCCCCACGTCAGGCTCTGTGCTGACAGCTCAGAGCCTGGAGCATGCTTCAGATGCTGTGTCTCCCTCTCTCTCTGACCCTCCCCCATTCATGCTCTGTCTCTCTCTGTCTCAAAAATAAATAAACATTAAAAAAAATTAAAAAAAATTGGCATCAAAAGTTCTCTCCAACAACTCAACTCTATCTACAGGAAACTAAAAACATTTTCAAAATATTTGTTCTGAGGAATCCCCTATTTGGCAAACTTCCCGTGGCTAGATCTTGAAAGAAAATTGGTATTCTTGAGATGGTGGTGTTTTGTTGTTAAATGTTTGAAATGATATTTTATTTTTTTTAAAAACTTTTAATGTTTATTTTTGAAAAAGAGAAAGAGACAGAGCATGAGTGGGGGAGGGCCAGAGAGAGGGGGAGACACAGAATCCAAAGCAGGCTCCAGGCTCTGAGCTGTCTCCCCAGAGCCCGATGTGGGGCTCAAAGCCATGAACTGTGAGATCATGACCTGAGCTGAAGTCGGACACTTAACCGACTGAACCACTCAGGTGCCCCCCTGAAATGCTATTTTAAAATAGTGCTTTATATCTGACCTGTCACTGAAGTCAAGGTTAAGTGTGTGGACCAGGGATACTACAAGTTGTGCACATTTAATAAAACTGCCAAAAAGTTTTTTTAAAAGATGTTTTATCTATTTTGAGAGGGAGAGAGAGAGTGCACACACATGGATGAGTGGGATGGGCCGAGATAGAGGGAGAGAGAGAATCCCAAGCAGGCTCAGGGCTGTTAGCACAGAGCCCGATGTGGGGCTCAATCTCACAAACCACAAGATCATGACTTGAGCTGGAATCAAGAGTCAGACGCTCCAGCAACTGAGCCACTCATGCACCCCATCACCAATAAGTTTTTAAAAGGCAAAATAAAAAGTCCAAAGATAAATGATTTATTTAAATATGTAAATTATCTATCCTTTTAAGTGCATTTTTGTCTTATTAAATATAGTAAAATAGAATAAATTTCTTTTTCATGTGTAAAGCTGATGATGACAGAAATTTGGAAGGTTTACTCTGACAGCTTCATATTGTTGACAGGTGTTTGCTGAACTAAATTATCTCTCCTTTCTCACCTGGACTTTTCTGTCACCAAGAGAATGCATCCTTGAGATGACAGAGTAGGATGCATATGGTGACTAAGAAGTAGCTTTTCTCTGCATGGCTAACTAGCTACTAAAATAGAATGTGGCTTCTTTAACACAATGCTTTAACAGGCTGACTACCCAGATCCCATGTTCAGGGTTCACAGCATGCCTTCAGATCTTCTAATGATAATATCTATCCAGGAATAGAAAAAAAAAATAAGCCAGTGGTAAAGATGCCCTAACAATTTACAGTTAATTAAAGTTGTTTTCATTTCAGGAGTGGGCATTGCTATCTCAGAGTCCAGTTGCTTGGCATTTACCAGCATTTAGCTGCCAATTCCCAGGGGCTTGGGAGGTTCCGGCCCTGGCAGCCTGACACATACTGTCAAATAAACAAAAGTTTGATTTGTAAATCAGAATGTCAGTGTCTTACAGGCAGAGCTGACACTTAAGGACTATATTCCTTGTCACACAATCTGCCCACTCTCTCGTCTGAGAAGGAAGCCTAATGCACAGCTTAGCAGGATTTGTGGTTTAATTGCTATGTTTGAGTTACTAGATCTGAACAAGAAATGGGAATGGGATTAGAATGTTATTGTAGGGGTTGGGAGAGTGGAGGGGATAGGTCACTTAGAGTTTGTTGACTGCAAGTAATAGAGAGTCATAGTGGCTGAATTAGCAAAGGGGCATTTATGGGACGGTCATTAGGGACTCTCAGAATTCACAGGAACCTGGAGGTACAGGCTTGGATACAGCAGGGGAGCAGCAACGATAACCTCTGGACGGTGTGCACAGTTGGAGGGAAGGTTAGCCAGTTCCAGGCTTCCTGGCCCTCTGCTGGATCTAGTTTAAAAAAATTCATCAGGCTTTTTTTTTTTTTTTAATTTTTTTTCAACGTTTTTTATTTTTTATTTTTGGGACAGAGAGAGACAGAGCATGAACGGGGGAGGGGCAGAGAGAGAGGGAGACAGAATCGGAAACAGGCTCCAGGCTCCGAGCCATCAGCCCAGAGCCTGACGCGGGGCTCGAACTCACGGACCGCGAAATTGTGACCTGGCTGAAGTCGGACGCTTAACCGACTGTGCCACCCAGGCGCCCCATCAGGCTTTTAAAATTTCAATTTGCCCATATCTAGTGGGTGGTTATACTATTTGCTAAGAGTTGTGAAAATAAAGATAAGACCTTGTATCCAAAGACTAAAGGATCTTATATATCAGTAGCTGCAACACATGTTAGATCAAGTTCGTGCAGAGGTGCGCCATCAGAGCTTTGGGACTCCCCCAGCGAAAAGAGGACATGCGGTCAGAAGGTTGGGGAAAACCTCAAAGGAAAGGCACTGGAGATGGGCATTGGAGCTGGCAGGATTTTTCTAGAGGAGTTGGCAGCATTTCCAACTGGGATACAAATAATAAGAGGGGCCCCGGATGTAGGAGCTGGATGTGAGCCACCCACCTGGTTAAGTCCCCTCCTCCTTTTCCTGAGACTGGGTTACCAGGGTTCAGCCAAATGAAGAAGTGTTCGCAGGGAGAAGTGTCTGCAGTGCTTTGAATGGAAGAGGACTAGGCGGGGGAGAAAAAGAAGGGGGATGAATGGGGGGGAGACCTATGCATTCTATGTTGAAGAGACAAAAAAGTGTGCTTCTCTGTACATCCGTTGTACGGTGGGTATAGGTGACGAACCTGGAAGCAAGGAAGGGAAGGTGTATCCCTTGATTTCCCATCTCTAGGAAAGGGCTTGTTAGTCCCATCCATGCTGAGTGGGGGCTCAATGCTACTGGCAGCATCTGAAGGCCCCAAATCTTATGTTAAGAGCAATTCACACCAGGACAACCGTCTGGGTCCCGCACAATCTGTGATTTAATGCAGGGCTGTTGGTGAGGGCTCTTGAGCATCAGACCCAATGTAGCAAGGATACAGCATCAGTGACAGTGATAAATTGTTCCACTTTTAATTCCCATCTGTATGTATTAACACTGACTGGAGGCTTCTGCCCTGAATTAAGGCTAGAGGCTGGAGTAGAAGAAGTTAATGATGAGGGAGTCACTCCCTTTCATTGCTTCTGTTTTCTCATCTGTAAAATAAAATGTCAGGGTTTAATGCCTTTGTTTTGCTATGTTTCTTGCACTCAGTGAGCTTCCACATAAATTCAGGAACAGTTTGCCCTTGAGTGGGCCAGAGGAAAGGGATCCAGGGCTGAAGGGCAGAAAGATGAGAGCTTCGGCTTATCCCCTGCCACCTTGGAACGAGGGGCCCTCTGAAAGGTGCCAGGGATGCAGCAGCTCTGTGCAAACTAGAGGTCTGGCATTTGCCAGAAGCTTTGGCATAATGTAGGGAGAAGTAGTGCATGAATGATGTGATGGAATTATTGCTGACCATGAATTTCCTGTCCAATTAGTGAGGTGCTGCTGTGTGGGGGTTTCATTTAATTGGACCTCTCCTGAACCATCTAGGTTTATTTACCATTTTACATTGATTTGATCTCAGGGGAGGAGAGGGCAGCATGTTGAATTACAACAACGTTTTATGAAACAAAGTTCTTCCTCATTGACCTTTGATTCCCCTTTCCCTGCATTATGCCTCTGCAGTTCTCTGTGAAGCCTGTGCCGCAGCTTCTTTGCAACCAAAGAGGGCTCTCATGTTTGACATTTTCCAATGTCTGGTGCATTCATGCCTTTGCATTCAGGTCACAGTAAATGTCTAAAAGGGCTTTCTGGATTACTGGTCTGGAAGCTCCTTGGGGTTCAAGATGCAGTTGGTATGTATCTTGGCATCTCACCCTACCATCCCCCATACCTCCTACCCTGCTGCCTGCTAGAAGGGGGACCTCAACAAACCTCTTGGAAAGGTAACATCTCAAAGGTCTTTATAGGTATGCACGGTGGCTTCGATAGAAATAGTGGATTCACATGAGACCCAGGGGATAGTTGGCAGAATTGACCATGCTTCCGATTTCTGCCAAGGTAGTTCCTTTGAAATATAGGTGCTCAAAGTTGGTAGATGCAGAATCAGGGAAAGAGAGAGACTTGTTTTCATTTAATTTGTGTTTCCGGCGAGTGTTTGAAGTCCTGAGGAGATTCATCAGGTCCTCATTTCACACCTGTCACGGTTAAAGACCAGAGCTCATGGACCCCAGGTCCTTTGTTCTTTGGAGATTAGTTGCTCTCTCTCTCTTAACAGCTTCACTAAGGCCCATCGTTCTTTGCAAATGTTCTATGTTCAGATCTGGGAGCAGGCAGGTAAAATAAACCATAGAATACTTTTTCTGTTATACAAGTGATGAGAAATCATTTAAAAACTTGAGAGAAGAGAGAAAAAAGTTAATTCCTAGTCTCCCTACTCTAGCCCCCTGGTTTTCAACGTGTGGCCACCAGAGCAGAGCATCACCTGGGAACTTGTTAGAAATGGGCCCGCATTTTCCATTCCAGTTAGAATGGAAAACTGGGAACGTGGGAATTTTTTGCTTTAAAGTCCTCTAGGGGATTCTGATGCATGCTAAAGTTTGAAAACTGCTCCACCAGCCCAACCATTATTAGCATTTTATGCATTCTTTTCATGAGTGCGCGCGTGTGCAGGCTTCACTAAACTGTTAGAGTACAAAAGCAGTCATTGTAACACTAGCCCCCAAAGCTCTCTTATCTAAAGCCCCACCTCCATTTGCAGTAAGTACAAACTATTGTGGAATTTCCTAATGTCAAGAATCTGGGAATCCCCATGGTGGGCCTTAGAGGTGTGAGTCATTGTGCTACATCATGGTGCCTCAGTCAAGTCTTGTTAAAGGTTGTCCTGAACTTTGGTGGATTAGTAGCCCCACCTATTTCTTGGCAGGACTGTTGTTTTTCCCTGTCTGATTCCTGAGACACAGATTGTCCCTTGCCCTGACATTCCATTACAATTTCCTAGAGATCACCAGAGCTTACTTACTCTGTACCCTCTTTAGCTGGTAAGAAATCTACAGGTTACGAGGCCAGGGTATGTATGGTCAGTGTGTGGAGCCACCATTCCCTATGATCGTGAGGTCTGGGGATTGAGTCTGCTCATTGCTTCAGTGAGACTGCAAAAAAGAGAATATACATACCCAAACTTCAGTGAGGCTTTTTGTAGGAATGAAACAGGCAACTTACTTCACACACCTTTGATGACAAAAAATAAAATACACATGGGCCAGGGAGTCTATGTTAGTAGGTAGCAGAGGTCATGGAGGCAACAAAAGAAATTCCTAGAACTCCTTTGCTGCCACGTATTCCCTTATTCATCCACTTACCTTGCCTTCTGTCGCTCTGCCTTCTCTTCCTTACAAATTTGGTCCCCATGTGGGGACAGTGTTCAAGTTCTTTTCTATGGGCTTCTCAGTCCAAGACAAATCAGGGTAAATGGCTAATCACCAGAAGACAGAAACCATGGTAGTGCTGCTGTGCTACAAATTAACCTAATTCCATCAGTATTTGGCTTTAGCCCAGCCATACATACTTTGTTATGTATGTAAAATTTGCACAGTTTAGTATTATGCTTTTTCATGTGTAATGCTCAGATTGAAAATCCTAAAACCACTATCATAAGTGAATACCAAATTCACATTTGGACTTTTCTGTCTATAATCACAGGATTAAAATGCTATTACTGGAGTAATAGTCCATTTCAATTCTATTTACCTGACCAGCTTTAAGGCTTTAAATGTTTTTTCCTTCTCCTTCTTCTTCAAGCGTTATCAGACAAAAAAAAAAAAAAAAAAAAAAAAAAAAAAGAAAAAAAAGAAAAAAAAAGAAAAATCGTTTTGTTGGCTTTCCGCAACGTTTTGGAGGCTTAAGGGATATTGGAGTATTGAAACCAGGAACCAGGGCAGAGAAATGTGTTCTGTGACCAACTAAGTGGGCGCAAGGCAGAGAAGGAGCAATGACTTATTAATTACCCCAGATAGAACACCTCCTTTCCAGGAGGCAGAGAGGCTCAAAGGGCAGATGGGCCAGCTTCAGGCAGCGCCGCTGCGGCTACCTGGAAGCCCAGCAAGTCACCTGAGTCGCGCCCGTGCCTGGGCTGCCAAGCTGCAGCGACTGGTCCGCAGTGTGCGGGGCCACGAACCCCACTCCCGCGTTGGGAGAACGCCCTCAGCCCTTTAAGCACGCAGCCGGCTCGCGGCTGTCCTGGAGCCGGATCTCCGCGGTAGGCGCACAGGTAGCGCGGGCCGCAGCACCTGCCCCGCCAGCCCCGCGCCCGGGGCGGGGCTTCCCGCTTTCCCTTTAAGAGGCCGCATCACCCGCCCCTGACGTCAGGGTGTCTCTCCGCACGAGCCCGCGTCCCGCGCCGCTCCGCACCCCCGCGCCCACAGCCCCGGCGGCGGCACGACGAGCGGCCGCCCGGCGAGCGCGCCGCCCCGCTCGGCCCTCCGGTCCCGCTCCGCCTCCGTCCCTTTCCGCACCAGCACCGCAGCCGCCCGCACGTCCTCCCGCACCATGTCGGTAGCCGGGCTCAAGAAGCAGTTCCACAAAGCCACTCAGGTAAGGCGCGTGACAGGTGCGCCCGGGGTGGTCCCGGACGGAGCCGCGAGGGGCGCGCTCGGCGCCTGCAGCCAGCGGGGAGCGCGGGGACCCCGGCCTGTGCCCAGCCCGCCCCGGCCGCCCTCCGCATCGCCCGCCCAGCCCGCCGCGGCAGCGGCCCGGGGCGTCCCGGGGCTGGGAGCCCGCCCTCCGTCTTCCACCCCCGGCTCGGTGCGGCGCTGCGGGCGTCCGCGAGTCTCCGGTGTCCCGCCTCGTCGCCCCGCGCGCCGCCCCCGCACCGCCCCGCGCCGGAGCGTCTGGGAGGGGACCGCGGCTGCACCGTCGCCCGGGCGTGCAGGTGCCCCAGCGGCGCGGCGGGAGATTATGTAAAGTCGTCTCTTACCCGGTGACCTTGCGGTGTTGGTGCCCCCAGCTGTCCCGGGAAGTGCTGGCACGAGCGGTGGCCCGCAGGGGGTGACTGCGGTGATGTCCGCCGTCTGCGCTCCTCCACTGTGCTTTCTGAATCTCTCCTTCCATGTTGTCCCCAGGCGCCAGAGCAATAGGAGGAGGCTTCCTTCAGGGAAGCTCATGCATTAACTTTTCCCTGGAGAGCTCGGTGGTGAAACTCCTTTGAGGCCGAGGCTTGACCAGCAGTTTGTGTCTTTAAACATTTCCCATGGGTTTTGTAGCCTTAACATAACCAAATCATCATATATGTCTAAGTATTATTTTCAGTGAAGCTTTTACATCTTGAATGTGACCGTATTTCTCTGTGGGGTTAATAAGCTGTGATTACAACTTATTTAATTCAGATTCTAATACTTTAAGTCTCCTTGGGCTCTGTTGAAGAATTTTACATAGGGAAAGATAGGTGAATACTTGTAATGTGACCTATTTCTTATGTAATGAGGGTGGTTACTTTTTTTTTATCCTTCTGAAACAGTTCTAGTTTAAGGGATTTTTAGCTAAGGATTTTGTTGGTTTCTTCAAATGTTTCTCATAATTTAGCCTTAAATATTTTTTTTTATAGATTAGCCTTGATTAATACTGAGCTTTCTCAATAATTTCTCAGAAATAGTGAGGTTTTTCCTAGGCTACCACAGTAACAATCCTATTTTAAACCACATCCAAAAGAGATGAGGGTTGTGCTTTACAGAATCTTGGTTAAGGTAGGGGGACAGATGCAGCACGATGTTCCTCTCCTGTACGTCCACATGCTATGTCTATCACTATCCGCTTGCCTTTGTAGAATCAGTTTTTTTAATTTAAATTTTCTTAATGTTTATTTATTTTTGAGAGAGAGAGAGAGAGTCAGAGCAGGAATGGGGGAGGGGCAGAGAGAGGGAGACACAGAATCCCAAGCACGCGCCAGGCTCCGAGCTGTTAGCCCAGAGCCCAATGAGGGACTTGAACTCACAAACAGGGAGATCATGACCTGAGTTGCAGTGAGACACTTAAGTGACTGAGCCACCCAGGCGCCCTGCCTTTTTAGAATCAGTTTTATCTGTCAGTTTGGAAAATTGAGAAAACTAAGATGATTTCAGTACAAATACCCATTAATGTTATTGTTTTTGCTTTTCAAATTGGATCTTTGAGTCATCTCTGACAGAATGTAAATATATTTATTGGTGTAATATGGAGGGCTTCTAATAACTTCATACTTCAGGTTCCTTCAGGTTTACAGACCAGCACAGGTGCTACCATAAATTCTTAGGCAGGACTTCTTTGAAGTCACTAACCTTTTTAATTTCAGTTATTTGTTACTTCTGTAAAGCAGACCTCAGCACTGGATTTACCAACACCACATCCCTTCTTCACTTTGATTCTGAGGACTTCTGCTGGAAATCTTGGAGCCTTAAAAGGCAATTAGGCTAAGGCTTGACCCCCACCTCTGCTGTTAGGGATCTTGAGCAAGTTATTTAACATTTGAATGTGTCTTTGCTAAATGGGGTTAAGTATCCACTTCCTAGAATTGATGGGAGTGCAGATGAGTTTTTAGAACACACATAATAAGTGTTCAATAAATGCTGTTAACATTAAAGATAATTTCACCAGTGTAAGATTCTGTCCTTTGTATTAGTAATAATGACACTTGAGACACTTGACACGGAAGCTAGACTTCTTGGTTTTGTTACCTTAACAAAAAAATGATCAGATTGCTTCATTTCAGCCAAATCCTGAAGTTATATGTAACACGGAAGTTCAGAATAAAAAACTAGAATTGTATGATGTGAAAGAACTTCTTAGATTGTTGGAGGAGGTTTGCTTGTGACAAGAGTAGTATTCATCACACCTGATTCAGATGCAGAGTCACTGAGTCTTTTTTTTTTTTTTACTGAAAAGCCTTTCATTTTAGAGGTGAGACAACACACGATATCTTATCCATAACTTAATGGAGCACAGTCCTAGCCCCTGGCAAAGGTTATTCTTCATGTGTACGTGTGTATATTTGAAGGGTGTGTAAAGCCAGTGGTAGTGTTTGCGTGTGACAGAGATACTAGGGGAAATAGCCACGTCGTACTTTTTAAGCCATTTTTCCATACCCAGCTCCGTGAACCTGATCTTATCTACAAAGTAAGCTTTACACCTAGAATTATTGCCTTTCGAGAATAGATATGCTAGATTATATGGCCAATGCTCCCTTTTTTTTTTTTTTTTAAATGTTTGCTTTTTTGAGAGAGACAGAGTGTGAGTGGGAGAGGGGCAAGAGAGAGAGGGAGACGCAGAATCCAAAGCAGGCTCCAGGTTCTGAGCTGTCAGCACAGAGCCCAGTGGGCCTGAACTGGGGCTACAACTCAGGAAGGGCATGATCAGGACTTGAGCCGAAGTTGGACACGGCTGACTGAGCCACCCAGGCACCCATGTGTGGCCAGTATTCTTAAGTGGAGGGCCCCTCTTCAGGCAAACGTTTCTCTTGTTTCTGTGAAATTGAGTTTTTTGCTTTTTCAGTGCGGGATATTTGTGTTAATAAAGCAGTATGCCTTTAAAGTTTGCCCACTGATTTGAAATCTCTGAATAGAACTGTCAAGTCTGTTCTGTTGATTTAGAACTGATTATTTCTACCTTGTTGCCTACAGTTATTTTTAATATCTCTGATATTTGGAGGTGAAAAAATGCTTTTGCTAAAGACAATTTAATGAGTGGGAAAGACTTTCAGGTTGAGAATATATTAACAGCAAAAATTGATCATATTTTTACTTTAATATGCTTTATTACTTTATTGCTTGTAGATATAATTTATGATACAATTAGAAAAAATAAGGTACTCCTTTTTGTTACTGTAAAATAGGGCAAATGAACATGTATTCTACTTCTAGTGAGTTTTACTCCTTGAGATTTCATTTTAGCAAGATTAATGTCAATTTTTTTCACTTGTTTAAACTGGCAGCATATTAGGTAAAAATAGCTGTCTGGTTCCAGTTAACATGCTGTTATTATAAATTCTATACTTAATTTTTTTTTTTTTTTTTTTTTTTTACTTTATCAAGCATTTGTTGTGGATGTACCTTGCTTTGTAGAAACAGGTGTAAGTTTGTTACAGAGTAAAATTTATTAGGTCATTGTATTTGTTTTGGCATTTGTGCAGAACTAAGTATCAAACTGAGTGTCTTAAACAACAGAAATTAATTGTCACACACTTCTGGAGTCTTGATGAAGGGGACAGTGAGGACATATTCCTCTGAAGGCCTTAGGCAAGAGTCTGTTCAGGCCTCTTTCCCAGATTCTAGTAGTTTGTTGGCAGTCTTTGGCTTTTCTTGGTTTGTTTGCACATCACCCTGATTTCTGTCTTCATGTTAGCATGGTTTTCTTCCTATCTGTCTCCAAATCTCCCCTTTCTCTAAGGACACCAGTCATATTGTATTAGAGACCCACCCTACAACAGTATGACCTCATTTTAGCTTAAGTAGTTACATCTGCAGTGACTGTATTTCTGAAATAAGGTCACATTCTGAGGTACTGGGGATTAGGATTTCAACATAAGTTTTTGGAGGGGGCACATAACCCATAACAGCTATTATTTGCGTGACAGAATTCACCACAGTGTTCTCCTAAATATTGCATTTGATTTAGCATTAAGAAGACAATTAAGTCTATAAATAACACCTTTATATTGCATTGAATGAGATATGCTTTCTTCTTTTCAATAAAGTTGGTTAGGATATACACCTACTATAGACTACATCTTTTTTTTTAATGATAGAAACTAATATTTGGTTAGGCTGTATGTTATATAATCTGGTGCATGATTATTGTCCCACTCAGATTCATCAACTGGAAAATTTTAATTACATTGGTATTTTATGCCTTTCCATTTAACTAATTTCTTCATGCTTTCATCATATTTAAAGTGCTGTATTTTACATAGATGTTTTGCTTGGGAGAATGTTGCATAAATCTGTTTTATGCATTTATTGATTTGGTGAGACTTCAAACTTGTTAAGGTATTTAATGAAATATATAATTAGTTATAACTTTGAGTGAGGTTCTCAGTTCCCTTAAATGCTTGCTTTAAAGCAGTAAAATCTCTGCTGCCTTCAAAATCTCGAGTATAACTTTTTTGTTCACATAGGGTTTCTATACATGCACTCTTTGTCAGGTTCTTACCTGGGGTCAATAAGAGGCTGGAAGGACTATTTATTTTCTAAAATTATATGCCGCATTTTATATGTGCATTTTTCTGAGGGAGAGGTTTTTAGCCTATCATAAACTTTTTCATTAGCTTTTTTTTTTTCTAAAGTAGGCTTCATGCTCAGTGCAGAGCCCAACATGGGGCCCAACATGAGGGCTTGAACTCAAGACCCTGAGATCAAGTCCTGAGCTGAGATCAAGAGTTCCATGCTTAACAGACCGAGCCACTCATCATCAGCTTCTTTTTTTTTTATCATCAGCTTTTTTTTTTTAATGTTTATTTTTGAGAGAGAGAGGAGGGGGGAAGGGCCATGAGGGTGGACAGAGGATCCGAAGTGGGCTCTGTGCTGACAGCAGAAAGCCCAATGCAGGGTGTGAACTCAGAACCATGAGATCATGACCTTAGATGAAGCTGATTGCTTAGCTGACTGAGCCGCTCAGGTGCCCCTTATCATCAGCTTTTTAGAGGAATTCCTAATCCCAATCCTGTTCCCTTCCCCCAAAGTAAAAATGCATTATAACAAATTGATCATGCCATCAGGAGAGAATGGGGTGGTTCTTACAATAACAATCACTTGCATCAATTTATTACTGGGCTTTAGAATATCTGCTCAAAATGAAACCATCTCTAAACTACTTGTAGGGGCAATCAAATATAAAAAGCCTTTCCAAAGGTGTCAGAATTGAATGAGATAATGTCTGTGAGAGTGCCACACTTGCATAATAAGATAACTGGAACCATGCAAAAAATAAAAAAAAAACAGTAGGTTGTCAATGAGCTCTGACTTACTGATACACTTGGCAAATGGACCTGTGGAGGAGTTTGAAATGAAAGTGGCTGCTGAAAATAATTTCCCTTGAGACTGAGATTCTCTTTGATCAAGTTTTTTGTTGTTGTTGTTGACACAGTGACATTTTTTTGCAAGGTTTTTCCCCCACAGTGATTCTTTAATGTTTTAAATTGAGTTTATATGAATTTTGGTTTCTGTCTACTTGGAAAATTTTGAAGTATGTATCTCCCAAATTAACTATAAATACCTTTGAAAATGCATCAAGACTTGATGGGGGGAAATGGTGACTGTTTTGAGGAGAAATGTCATTGCGGGAGAGAGAGACTTAATATTGGGGCATGATGCCGGTAGCGGGGAGGGCTTCAGCTTGCAGAGCAGAGTCCATTCTGCCAAGCCCCTTGTGCTGCTCAGATTCCCAGGCCTTCATGCAACCCTAGGGCTTTCGTTAGAGTGGGCAGCTTGAGGAAGTGAGAGAGGAGGACAAGAATCATTCAAATAAGGAGAATTGGGGGAGGCAGACTTTAAGAACAGCTCCAGGGTTTAAAGTGGTGTGGCTTTCCTTCACAAGTTAAGGCCAGATGGGCAGGATTCTATCTCGAGGGTAAGAAATCAGAGGATTTTCTTGACTTCTCTTTTTTTCCCCTTTCTGTTCATTTGATCATTTATACCTTTGTTATGTTCTGTGTGATGATGATGAGTTGAGTGTGGCACCAAGAGGGGACCCAGGAGAGGTTCAGGAAAACAAAGTTTATTAAACTCACAGGTTTGAGGGAGACAGAGACAATGCACACTGAAGGGGCCACATATGAGCAGGGCCAGGGGAGTGGGCTCAGCCAAGCAGGTGGTAGCCAAGAGAGAGTACAAAGACCAGTGGGTAAGGGTCTTTATTAGGGTCAGGGTGGAGAACACAAGAAAAGGCAGAGGGTATTTCCTTGGTGCATTTGAATTTACTAGGTCATAGTCAGGGGCAGGCTGAGAAATGTAGTTGTGGTGGGGACCACCTTATCACAGTGGTGCATTTGGTTACCTGGATGGGTTGCTCGAGCTCGTTGTATGTGAGAATGTTAAGGCGGCAGGAAACAAAATTTTACAATACAACTTCTCTCAGTTTTTTTTTTTTTTTTGGTTTAGATTTTCTTTATTGCCCTGATCCTTTTGGAGTCCAGATGTTTAAAAGTGATTTATGTGGTCTATAATAGATAATAAAGATTAAGAAGAGAGCTACAGCTATACCTATTGTAATGTCATGATTGTAAGACCCTGTAAATGTTTTTGTAGAATATCGATAAAATATTTTCAAATGACACTAAATCATCGACTGAGTCTGATGCTTTGTGAAGTAAATTTACTGTTTATGAAGATTTTACATTTAATGCAACTTCTGAATATGATGTTCTAGTTGGTTTGCTCTCACTCCCCTCTGCCCAGCCCCAGGTCAGATTCTATATGGTATGGATGACTGTGGAAAAGCTTCCTATAATTTGTGAGAACCAGCAAGCTCCTCGGAGGCTTGCTTAGATGCTCGGGTCTCTGAAGGACCACTAGGCAGGATTTTGTGGCCTCTTCCGAATAATGGTATCTGAAAGATACAGAAGTGTCTTTGTTATAATTCAAACTGAACTTTCTCCATAGATCTTAATTGGAGCAGTTCCATAGTGCTAAGAAATATCTCAGTATCAAAGTACAATGCTTGTTAGGCACACGTGACTAGTCTGCCTATGCTTTTTCATGTTCAGGAAATACTGTCCTCAGTGACCACTCCCATTTGGAGAAAGAAAGAATGGGAGCCATGGCAATTATTGTCCATACAATGATACCACATTCTGGGTAAGCTTTGTGAGGTCCCAACCCCTATAGAGAGGAAGTTCTATGGTTTTACCCTGGTTCTGCAATCAGGGAAGAATTCTTTTGTTCTTTCTGCTGTTTGGCCAAAATCTAAAGAGGGTGACAGGGAGCATGGCCTCTTCGGGAGCTGTGTAGCTTCTTTCGTTGGCTTCCTGTTTATTTAATATTTGTTTTTTGTTTTTTACAGTTAGAAGCTTTTTTTTTTCTTTAAAAAAGTTTGAGAGAGAGTGTGCATGTGCACATGTGAGTAGGGGGAGGGGAGAGGGAGAATCCCAAGCAGGCTCACGACTGTCTGCACAAAGCTCCACGTGGGACTTGATCCTACAAACCATGAGATCATGGCCTGATCTGAAATCAAGAGTCCCATGATTAACCATTGGACTGAGCTACTCAGGCACCCTTGCAGTTACTGGCTTTTAACTATTCATGGCTCATGGCTGATTTGGGCAACAAAATTCCTTCAGAAACTTAGGAGATTTCCCATTTGCTAGTTACTGAAGTGGAATCTTTTTGGATTCCATTGATCCAATGGATGTTTTTTATACCTAATTTTCAACCAGTAGGTTTGGTTGTGTTCACCAGAACTTTGTAAGAGAGCCTCATGCTTTGATTTAACCAAGAAGTCTTAATCGATGTTTACTGCTCATAGCTCTTTTCATTCTTACTTCCCATTATTTGCCTCAGGGATCCAGGATGACTGGGGGTTCTTACATCTTTAACACATGGTTTTCCTTTTTTTAAAAAAATTTTTTTAACGTTTATTTATTTTTGAGACAGAGAGAGACAGAGCATGAACGGGGGAGGGTCAGAGAGAGGGAGACACAGAATCTGAAACAGGCTCCAGGCTCTGAGCTGTCAGCACAGAGCCCAACGCGGGGCTCGAACTCACGGACCGCGAGATCATGACCTGAGCCGAAGTTGGCCGCTCAACCAACTGAGCCACTCAGGCGCCCCAACACATGGTTTTCAAGATTGCCAAAGGGAAGAGTATGTTGGAACAGGCATGGGAGATTTCTGTGGGCCAGGCCTGGAAGAAGAATGTGGTAGGCAGGATGCTAAGGCTCTAAGTGACTCTCCTTCTCATATTGCCCCCTCTTCTTTGAGTGTGAGTCAACCTGTCACTATGAAAAGTTGTTCCTCCTGAAATTCCTACTCTATATGGGAAAGGGGAGATTGTATGTTTGGGGTTAATCTAATCATACAAACCCATTTAAAAGCAGAGCATTTTCTCTGGTTGGTAGTGAAAGGGGAAGTCAGAAAGATTGGAAGCATGAGAAGGACCGGACTTGTTGCTGTTATAGATGGAGGGGCCATGTGAGAGGGAATGGACTCAGCTCTAGGAGTAGAGAGCAGTTTTTAGATAGTAGCCAGCAAGGAAACAGGGACATCAGACCCACAGTTTTAAAGAGCAGGACTTTGCCAACAACCTGAATGGAAGGGAATTCTTCCCCAGAGTCTGCAGATAGGAGCCTGGTCTAGCTGTCATCTTGATTTTGACCTTGTGAGACTGAGTGGAGAACCCAGTGTAGCTGGCCCAGACTTTCAGCCTGTAGAACTGTGAGCTAATAAATGGATATAGTTTTTAAGTTGCTAAGTTTATGATAATTTGTTAAGCAACAACAGAAAGTTCATAGAAAAAATAGTCACTTCTTTTTATGTTCAGTTGGCTGGAACTTAAAACATAGCCAAACTGTGGAATACCTAAGTGCAAGGGAAGAAGGGGGGAGGCTGGAAAGTGTAGTCAAGCAGTGTACCCAGAATATAGAAGTGAGTGGCGGTAAAAAGCTAGAAGTCTTTGCTGTCTGTTGTGCCTATAATACATTCATTTATATGTGTGCTTCTGAGTGTGTGTGTATGTAAATATATACATACATATACAAACAATTTGTTGAATCAACTTTTCTTATAAGGCTCAATGTTCTCTATATATTTTTAAATACATTTTTTATTTTACAGATGTTTCCCCCTATAATGTTTAGGTTTTTTGACATTTAGATATTTTTTCCTAGTGAAACACACGTTTCCTTTTGTGGTTCCTGATCAGTTGTAAAAGGTGAGGCTGTTAACTACTTCTTGAGGAATCTTAGCTTGGTAGGCTGCTAGTACAGTGACCGCTTCATTGACCTTGGAATGGAGAGACTGTAGAACATTGAGGAGCCTTTTGAATTCTAAGTCTCTATCAAAGCATCAGGGATTTTTACTAGTGAGAGCAAAGTGGTTGACTGTTCCCCCTGCATCTGTTCCTGTGTTTGTGGAAGGCCTGTGCCAACACAGACACACTGAAATGCCCTTATTTAGTGTGGGCACATCAAACAGCTCCATGGTAATTTGAAGTTGTTCATTAAGTTACTGAGGACTTCAGGTGCACGTGGCACATTTGGTGTTGTTTGTCTGTGTTATGTTAGTTTCATGCTCTTTGACATGATTTGCAGAACCATAGCCCTGAATGATTTTCTAATTGCAGCTGGTGGACAGTGCCAGACATTTGTTGGAAAGGATGAGGTCCGACACCTGAGATGTCCTATATGGGTGTGGTGTCAGTTGGGCAGCTTGGCTGAGGAGAGAATAGTCAGGCGTGGTCCATGTCTGAGGGCTGAAGTAACCGGATGGTGAAGCATCCAGTTGGAATTGATTACAGAGCAGGTATAGCTTTCACCCTAATGTTCAGTAAGCATTCAATAAGCATTTACTGCTTACTGAAGTGACCCTGGTGTGCTTCTTTAGGTTGAGTGAATGTTGCATATGGTGTGTTGCTGGGCATATTTATATTATTTATTAAATTGCTTAAGTGGCTACTTCTAGGCAAGACCTACAAACCCAAACCCTTTGCTAGTTGTGGCTAGTGGCTATCCTCCATCATGTTGTAGACTGACTAATGGAAGTACTTTCTGGAAATGTTCCTCATTAATACCACCATCAAGATTTTACTCATGGAAGGTGATAATCCTATTATCTATAGATTAGGTTCTGCTTCTTATGTTCAACCTTGCACCTCAGTTGTGTCTCTTTTCCCCTTTAAATTAAGTTTAACAAACAATTGTTTGCCATTAAGCCCTTTGCTGTTTATGTCATCTACTCTCTATGCATCTTTGGTTCCTTTGAAACTCACAAATCCAAAATTTACATTTTTCACTTTTTTTAGTCATTACTTTCACCATAAACCCAGTCCATATTTTTCAGAAAGATACTTGCAGTGCTTATCATTTATATCTTCTCTAAATTTCTTCATGTAGATGTGGAAACCTCCTTTTTCCTAGCTCCAACAGAAGCTGGGGAAGCTTGTCCTTATTTGTAAAATTTAAATGATCACAAAATACTCGAACAATGTGGATTTATTTTATTCATTTCTTTACAAGCTCTTTGAGCTTTCTGTATCTCAGATGTACACATTTAAAGACTTTTGACTCATTTTTACCATAAACCTTAAATGAAGGATGTATCTTAACCAGAAAGCTTACCATACAATCTCTCCATGAGTGCATTTGTCTGAATTTGATGATTATGACTCGACTTTTTTGAGGCAATGAATTTTGCTGATATCACGTGATATGTGTTGGTTTGCCTTTTATAACATCTAAATTCTTGGTGTCTGATGTCATTGTGTCTGCTAGTTGCCATGAAAGAGTAAAGTGAATTTAGGCAGTCAACTTCAGTAGGCTCCATATGGTTATGGTGGAGTAATTTGTCCCCCAGATTTGTTACTGAGTTTTATCCTCATGAGCTTTTAGGCATCTGTGTCATCTCTACGTTACTGACTCAACTTTAAAAATGAATCATTGTGTTATTTTCATAAATGGAAAAGCCACTATCATTCTTCATAAATAAAAGTATAAGAATTATCATACAGAAATGTTTACTCTTGCTGGAGTAAATCTGTGAGCTTGAAGTTTATTCTGCTTTTGTTAAAAAAGGAGATTAACCTATAAGGTAAGCAGCACATATCCTAACAATAGTACACTGGGATGTTGTCCCTTACTAAATCAGAATGATTGAAAGAAGAATAAAGTCAATGTTCTCCTCATCGAGGGAATCAGTGTTATTAAGGTCACAAGTCTGTACCAACTGTATTCAAACATGCTCCCTCCCACAATTTGACCATTATATAAATGGCTGGCCATTTTTGGCATATCAAGGAATTTTCTGCCCATGACCGGGTATTTAATTATGTATCATAAAAGGGAAGGTCATTTGCTTAGGGCAGCACGGAGTCCTGTGTTCTGTGTATAATGTTCAGAAGGGAGGCAGAGGTGTACTTTGAGAGAAGTTCTTGAAATCATTTTAGAAAATGGTGAAAGGCCATGCATCATTAAGCTATGTAGAACATGGTTGTCAGGATCCCAGGCTTAGAGGCTCAGAAATTTCAGATCTCTGTATAGTTTTCCCATTCTGAGGACTGGTAAGACCTCAACCAAGTCACTAGTCACTTGATTGCTACTCCCAGCAATTGCTAAGTTCTGCAGAGGTGGTAATATGGTCTTGGGCATGAGTTTAGGTTCTGTTATTTTATGCTGGTCTTGTTCTCCTCTGATTCATTATCTAAGTGTAGCTCGAGTGATCTTTCTAAAGAACAAATCTAATGTTGCTCCTCTGCTTAAAATTCTTCAGTGGCTCCTTTTGGTTCCTGGCATAAAGCCCTTATAAGGCCCATTAAGGATTTGGAGTGTGATCTGGCCCCTGTTTACCAATCCAGTCTCATTGTTCACAGCTCTTTCTGTGTGTCCTTAGCTTTTACAGCTTTATTCCACACAAACTTACTTGCCTTTGAGTCTTTGAACCATACTGACTCTTTGTAGAAATCTCCCTTCCCTTTTTTCCATTTTATGCTTGACTAATCACTACTCCTCTTGAAGGTCTCAGCTTGATATTTTCTCAGAGAGATTTATCTTTGCCTCATTTGATGTGGGTTAAATGCCCTTCCATGTACAATGAAAATTGCCCATTACACTTCTTTTAAGTGTAGCACTTGGCCCATTGCACTGCAGGCTCCTATTGTTTCTTTGTTGGTATCCCCCAGGGTGGAAATAAAGAAGGGGACCTTGTGTTTTCTGTCCTTCATTGTGTCCCCAATGCCTGTCCCATAGTGAGCATTCAACTGATACTTGTTTTCTATGTATCCGTATTTATATATATTTAAAAGGAGTTATCTTATGTATATATTTTGAATTTGTTTATTTCTGCTTAAAAATACATGTATTTTCTTAAGATAGATTTATTTATTTATTTATTTTTTTATTTTTTTTTTATTCATTCTGAGAGAGAGAGAGTGCACGCACACACAAAGATGGAGAGGGGCAGAGAGAGAAGGAAACACAGAATCTGAAGCAGACTCCAGGCTCTGAGCTGTCAACACAGAGCTTAATGTGGGGCTTGAACCCACCAACCATGAGATCATGCATGACCTGAACTGAAGTCAGATACTTAACCAACTGAGCCACCAAGGTGCCCCTGCATCACATATTTTTAAGAGTTAATTTAAAAGTTAAATTAAAACATGACCTCATAGAGCGCCTGAGTGGCTCAGTCAGTTAAGCGTCCAACTTCGGCTCAGGTCATGATCTCATGGTTTGTGAGTTTGAGTCCCATGTCACCCTCTGTGCTGACAGCTCAGAGCCTGGAGGCTGCTTCGGATTCTGTGTCTCCCTCTCTCTCAGCCCCTTCCCTGCTTATGCTCTCTCTCTCTCTCCTCCCAAAATAAATAAACATAAAAAAAATTAAAAAAACAAACATGACCTCATAAAATCGTAGGTTTAAAATAAACTTTCCTAACTGCAAACATGGCTAACATGGCTAGGTACTATTTTAGCTCATTAACTACTTACATATAACAGCCCTAGAGGTTGCTACATTATTAGACCCATTTTAGAGATGAAGAAACTGAAGCTCAGAGAGGTTAAGTTGACCAAGGTCATGAAACTTCAGTGGCAGAGCCAGGATTTAACCCAGGCTAGCTGGTTTCAGAACCAGTAAATGCCAAGTTATTCTTAACTATGAGTCCTATTCCAGTCTTAAATGTCAAACTAAGAAATATCTAAAAGCTATGATTAAGCAGTGAGATAAAGATGAACACTTTAGTAGAAAAAATAGAAAAAAATACGGAGGGGCATCTGGGTGGCTCAGTCGGTTAAGCGTCTGACTTCGGCTCAGGTCACGATCTCATGCATGGTTCATGGGTTCGAGCCCTGTGTTGGGCTCTGTGCTGACAGCTTGCTCAGAGCCTGGAGGCTGCTTTGGATTCTGTCTTCTCTATCTGCCCCTCCCCCACTCATACTCTGTCTCTCTCTGCCTCTCAAAAATAAATAAATGTAAAAAAAAAACCAAAGAATATGGAAAGACAATGTATGAAATAACTACAAGTGACCAGGATACACATACAAAAATCATGGAAATCAAATAGCAACTTATGACATTTTTCATTGTTTATATTGGCATAGATTAAAAGGATAACTTTCCGAGTTAGCCAGGGTGTAAGAATGTGTGTTCTCATTTGCTGGTGGGAGTGTAAACTGTTGTAACACTTTAGGTGATCAGTAGGTCTCTTCTTTGTAATTCTGTTTTCAGGAATCTATCCACAAAATAAATGTTTAAGCTTGCAAAACTTGGTGCACAGTTGTTCAGTTTGGTAGTTACTGTAGTGAAAAATTGGAAGCAATGTAAATGTCAAGTGATAGGAGATGGGGAAGTAAATCTTGGTGTGTCTATATTATGGAGTATCTATAGCCATTTTATCCATGGGACCGTATTTATTGGTGTAGGGAAATGTTCATGATTACTGCTAAATGAAAGAAGCAGGCCACAAAACACAGTTGTAATAGGCCTAATATTGGAAAAGAAGGACTATAATAGTAGCTAAAATAAGCTGAGAACTTACATGCCAGGTAATATTGCTATAAGATTTGTTTCCACATTTCGTTCATGTTTTTAAGTTATATTTATCACTAAATTTTCTTTATATTCTATCATCTTGTTCTTATCTTCACTTCCTCAGGTTAAATGGGAAATATGAAAAAGAAGAAACTTTTTTTAATTAAAAAATTTTTAAATGTTTTATTTATTTTTGAGACAGAGAGCCTGAGCAGGGGAGGGGCAGAGAGAGAGGGGGACAGAGAATCTGAAGCAGGCTCCATGTTGACAGCAGAGAGCCTGATGAGGGGCTTGAATTCACAAACTGAGATCATGACCTGAGCCGAAGTTGGACACTTAACCAACTGAGCCACCCAGGTGCCCCAGAAAAAGAAGAATCTTTAAGAGATCAGTGAGATTGGGAGTAAACCCAGTTTCCAGCCAAGTTCTAGAGCTATAAGCCAATGTGTGTTTGCTCCATTAGACATTTAGTTTAAGAGTATTTGAATGCCTGTCTCGCTCTCCATAGAGCCCTGAATTAAATTGTGCTGCCCGGGTTTCTTCTGAACGCATGGCTGCTTTTCCTATATCTCTAAGAAGTATAGGAACCTTGTAAGTGAGAATATTGCTAATGACTTCTGCTAGCATTTCTTTTAAATAAAGATTTATTTCCCCCAGAGCCCTAGTCTTATCCTTAGGAAAGAGTGTGCCATGGCTTTGACTGGTTTTGCATAGAGGAAGGAGGACAGCTAGGACATGTGTAGTGTAGAAGAATATTTCGGCAAGATGTTCTAAGTAATATGGTGCAAGATGTTCAGTCTCATCCTCCAGCCCTTATACTAGGAATCTCCTGTCAGTTTTTAGCTTCTCAGCAAAAGATCTGTAGACAATGCCATCTCAGCAAAGAAGAATGAGGTGGTACGGAGACACAATAAGAGGATAGGAGATATTCTAAGTGATACTCTTTGAACTTGGATGCAGAATTCTGTTAATAGTCTCTGCTGGGCTTTTTTTTTTGAGGACAGAAAATGTGAAGTTTAGGAAGCCATGAATGGAAAAGTATTACCTCCTTGTTTCCACCCCAAAATAGAACAGAATGGAAGGACCATGACCATGAAATGAAACAGTCTCAGTAATGAGATGGGCAGGTGACTTTGAGCTTCCTCCCAGAGAGGACATATCTGGCAAGATCAACAGGAGCACCGAGGGTGGCTGCTGGCTGGGCACAAGTGTGCCTTTATGGATGGTTTGGGTTTTTCTGGGACCTGGCACTCTTTAATGGCTTCAATGAAAAGTGCTTCAAGCACTGAGACAAATTGTGAAGTCATTTCTGGAGTAAAGCTTGTTTTTCCAGTCTCTGCAAAATCTCTTCAGATTTCTGGAGGCAACATTAACTTGTAAGTTGAGAAACAGAGTTGAAGACTGTCTCAAGAAATTTGTCTTCTGGCCTAGTGATCTGATGGAAGTGTGTACTAAACCGATGCTTTTATTTTCTTCAAAACTTTAGGTTTTGGTCCTCTTAATTGTTCATAGATTTCAACATTAATAAAAAACACTATATAATAACGATTTTTGAGTTAAGATGGATGTAATATAATGGAACTTCATTATCTATACATTCTGCACTGTGTTCTTTGGTGCCCCCCCCCTCTCTCTCAGTGTTCATTTATTTAGAGGAGGAGGGGCAGAAAGGAAAGGAGACAGAATCCTAAGCAGGCTTCTCACTGTCATCACAGGCCTGATGTGGGGCTTAATCCTATGAACCAATGAGATCAGGACCTGAGCTGAAATCAGGAGTGGGATGCTCAACCATCTGAGCCACCCAGGCACTCCATAGCAGCTTCTCTTAAAAGTGGAAGAGTTTTGCAGGACACTTGTCTCATAATTGGGCATTACTGGTGGAAGGTGAGGTGTGAGTCTGATTTGTAAGTTTTTAAATGCAGGTTATTAAAATATGCTTTAATAAGCTACTTAATAAATTATTTGTTTATGCAAGATAGATTCTTATTTGTATCAGTGCATAGTCTCCTCTGGTTCCTAAGTAGACTGTTGGAACCATAAAGTCCTGATTTTTAGAGCATCTTTGGGCTGGAAAAGGGTGTGTACCTATTTCTGTAGATTAAATGACTTGACTTTTGCTTACATCATAATTTTGAAGATGCTCAACCATTGCCTTCTCCTTCATTTATTCGTGATTCTGACCCCAGCCTAGCATCTCTGAAAGTCATTGAAAACCACTGAAGTGTTTCCCAAAGCTAGTAATACATCTCACTGGGTTCCCACCACTTGAGATTCTGAATTAGATTTGAGAAGGCCCATACACATTATGAAACAAAACAAAACCAATAAAAAACCCCAGACAACTCCTCAGCTTTAGGAACTGCTATCTGGAGTCTTCTATTAAATAGTAGAACATGGGGGAGAGATTCATACCAAGACCATGTAAGTTGGAGAAATACTGTATCAAAGTAAGCATGTTTCTGCACTGCAGGATTTTCCAGAGGCTACCATAAAATGTTCAGAATTCTTGAAGCAGGGTATGGTTATGTAGTTTCCCAAACTTAATTGACTAATACATCCTCCTGCCTAGCGGCCCCCACCCCATGACTTTTCTTTTTCCCTCTTCATCCATCTTAAAAAAAAAAAAAAAAACTTAAAGATTTGTTACAAATTACTTGTACATCAGATAAATAATAGTTTTCCTTTAAAAGTTCTTAAAGTTTGATTTTGATATGTGTTTCTCTAAGTGGAGGCATCACTTCTATTTTGAAAGAAGTGTTAAGGTCTTTTCAATAATTTCTCCTGTCAAACTCTTTAAAAAATTAACTATAGTACATTGTTAATATATTAATGTATTGAGGTAATATAATAATATATTAATATTAATGTTGTATATTACGTCCCCATGACCTATTTGTTTTATAACTGGGGAGTTTGTACCTTTTGACTCCCTTTACCTGTTTTGCCCACCTCCCACCTCTGACAACTGCCAGTCTGTTCTGTGTATCTGTGGGCTTGGTTTTTTGGTTTTGTTTTAGATTCCACATGTAAGTGAATAATATAGTATTTGTCTTTCTCTGACTTACTTCATTTAGGGTAATGCTCTCAGAGTCTGTCCATGTTGTTGCAAATGGCAAAATTTCATTCTTTTTTATGGCTGAATAATATTGTGTGTGTGTGTATGCTACATTTTCTTTATCCATTTGTGGACACTTAGGTTATTTCCATACCTTGACTGTATTAAATAATGGTGCAATGAACATGGGGGTGCATATACCTTTTCGAGTTAGAGTTTTCGTGTTTTGTTTTGTTTTGTTTTGTTTTTTGTATGACTACCCAGAAGTAGAATTACTTAATTATATGGCAGTTTTACTTTTTTGAGGAAACTCCATATTGTTTTCCAAAGTGGCTGTACCAGTTTGCATTCCCACCAACAGAGCATGAGGGTTCCTTTTTCTCCACAGCCTTGCCAGCATTTATCTTGTCTTGTTTGATAATAGCCATTTTAACAATTGAGAGGTGATATCTCATTATGGTTTTAGTTTGCAGTTCCCTCATAATGTTGAACATCTTTTCATGTATCTGTTGGCCATCTGTATGTCTTCTTTGGAAAAATAATGATTTGACTCTTTAAGTAGTAACTACTTATATAATTGCTTCACTAAATTCATCTCAAACTGGAAACTCACTAACTTTTCCCTCTTTGTTGATGAATGTGGAGTGACACCTTAGCATTTTATAGTATGTATGTGCTTATTTTAGTGCCTTAACTTCTCTCTAGGGAGAAGGCATATTGATGCTGAACAACTTAACATGTGGAAAAACGAGGCTGAGTAACTTGAGTGAAGTTTCTGCAGAAATGATGGAACTCGAGGCTCTTTGTGCCTAAGCTACTTCTAGAAGTGCCAGACACGCTCATGACAGCTGTGAGGGACAAGAAGGGGGAGAAGCAGTGCAAAAGCATAGTAGGGGTGTTAGACCGCATTCCCCAACTGCTGCAAGTAGCAACTGCTATGGATGGCCTGCCCCTGCCAAAAAGCCATTTACAAATACAGAACCTCATTGCCACCTCACACTAGAAAGAACTGTAAGATATGCAATAGTAGGTTGTTCAGGATGTTATGAAGATTGAGGAGTAACTATTTATTCAGAGGTTATTTTTTGGTAATCTTGTGGAGAAAAAAGCTTTACAATATATTATTTATTTACTTATTTTTTAAGACTTTTTTTTGAAGTTTATTTATTTTGAGAGAGAGTAAGTGTAAGCAGGGGGAAGGCAGAGAGAGAGGGAGAGAGAGAATCAGAAGCAGGCTCCTTGCACTGTCAGCATGGAGGCCTGTGGGGGGGGGGGGGTCAGTCTCACAAACTGTGAGATCATGACCTGAGCTGAAAGCTGAAATCAAGAGTCTGCAGCATAACTGACTGAGCCACTCAGGTGCCCCTACTTATTTATTTTTTAAAGAGTAATTAACAGTGATGCTATTGAGTTACAAATAGGTCAATGCAAAGGCCTTCAGCCATTGTGCCTTGTGGTTTTGATATGTCCCCTGGATGAGTGAGATTGCTCAGAACTGGGCCTCCTCTGTGGGGAGTAGACTTTATTCCAGTTTACACGTTGATTTTTGATTTTGTAGGTTCCCTGATGATAGTGACTTATTCTATACTGTGCAGTCTCACATTTTATATTGAGGTTATTAGTTGTGTAGAATTTTCTGAGGCCAAATCTGTCCTCCTGAAATGTTGGCACTTGTCATGTCCATTCTTGAAATGCTGTGGGAGTTGCTCAGACAGTCTCTGGCTCACCACCACCACCACCACTACCCATCTTAGTCCAACTTCTGACCATCTGTGTCTCCCAGCAGTCCCTCCTGCCTCCATTGAGATCACATTTTAGCCAGAGTGATCTTTTCAGAACCTGAATATGCCCTTGCTGCTTCTGTGTATTGGGACTTTTCAGTGGCTTTTAGTTGCAAAGACCAAGGTCCTAGATAGTGAGCTGCAAGGGCCTACCTGATCTGGCCCTTGCCTCTCCACCCTGGTGTAGTGCCAGCTTTCCCCTCACACTGTGCTCTGGTCATCCATCTGTCTTACAAACAGTAGGCATTACATCAGTTACCTGCCTGGCTCTGTGCTAAGTTCTGAGAGTATAGAGGTGAAGAAAGTCCTCATTCCCTGCCCTCATAGAACTGGCAGTGTAGTGCAGGAGGTAGACCAATAATCATGCAAATATGTAATTAGACACTGTCACCAGTGCAACAAAGAAATAATGTGGTCATGTCTGACACTGTGCTGTGGAGACAGACCATATCCTCTTCAGCATATAGAAAGGTTAAGCGTTGTTTATTAGGTACAATCTGGGAAGTTCTTACCAGCAGAGATCATTCCAGATGTGAGAAAAGTACTGTTATTTGCACATTAAAAAGAGCATTTGATGGCTTTTCAGACACTTGCATGTTTTATTTCAGAGAGGATAGTCTTGAAGATAAAGAACTCCTTCTTGTGTTTTACTCAAGCTAGGATCTTGGAACATCTGCTGGAATAGTTTCTGTTGAACGAAAAGATTGTGTGATAGGATTATCATCTTTTTTTTCTTTTATCAAAGACCATATCTCTGGCCTTTTCAAAGTGGGTGGTCATGGAGTGTCTCTCTGAGGATGTGAATTTAAACTGAGAAGTTGAAAGAACAAACTGACGTTTTATGACGTTGTCAGCTCAGGGCACAGCATGCAGGAGCCTGCTCATCAGAGGCAGACGTGGGGTTCTGCGCTCAGCCCCGTGTGGCCAGATGGAATGCCCACCCTCCTGGTACCCTGGGGCTAGTTCACTCCTGCTCTTCCTTTAGCCTTTAATTCACATGTTGCTTTTTGGAAGCCCCTACTCTGATCTGCTAGATTGGATGAGGTTCCCCTTAATCTATTTTCTGTGGTTTGTTTTTGTGCATTAATTTTGTGGCCACTTGAATAAATGTCTCTCTCCTTCACTGGTCTTTAAATTCCTGAAGGCAAGGATCAACTTTCTCATTGCTGACTTTTGGGGATGATGATAAGGATAAGTAAGATGTATATAGCGTGTAGCATTAGCTTAACCCCATAAAAATCCTGTGGTGTAGGTACTGTTATACCCATTTTACTGACTAGGAAGCTAAGGCACTGAGAGGGTAAGTGCCTTATCCAAAGTTACGCAGCCATTACTTAAGGGTGGAGGTAGAATTTGACAGCAGCAGTCCATCCTTAGAATGCTGGAATAGATTTTAAATATGTCCCTTAGTAATTCACTTATTCAGCCAATAGAAGATCTAATAAATAATACAGGCATGTTGTGGTAATTTGGTGTATGATTAAAGGCAACATTTCAATCAGTGGGAAAAAGATGGGATTATTCAGTAAAGGATGGATAGTTATTTATCCATTTTAAAAATAAAATGAAACAATCCTTTTATCACACTTTATACCCAAATAAATTTCAGATGGTTGGAAATGGATAAAGGTGAAAGAATGTAAAGTAGTAAGAGGAAAATCTGGAAGGTGGAAAAACCCTTTCTGAACATGATAGATAAGGTGCACAGACTGCAGAATAAAGTGGGTGATTTTTGCTACATAAAAGTGAAGAACTGAGTAGCAAAAGCATTCTAAATATGATTGAAATGACTAATGGGATTATGATAGGCAGTGCACAACTGAAAAATAAGAGACAAAATCCAGCTTTGGCAATGTGTGGTGCCAGGGATTATTCTCATGTCCTGCAGATTCTTTCTTTCTGGAAGGCAGTTAAGCAATGTGTGTCAAGATAAAGATTCACTTTGATTAAGGCACTTGTAGTTTATCGCAAGTACGAAAATTGGAGACGTGTGCAAAGACATATGTTCAAAATTCATCGCTGTGTTAATGGTGGTGAAATACTGGTGCAATCGTGGAATGGAGTTCTATGTGGCTGTTACCAAGGATGGAATCTACATCTGTTCACATGGACCCCTTGCCTTGATCTCCTTGGGGGTGTGTGTAGCATGGACCTGTATGTGAAATTGTGGACACCACCTGTTTCTGAACATGAGGCTGGATGAGGTTTGGAACAAGATTCACAATGCTATTTATTATCTCTAGATGTGGGTTTTTGAAAGCTTTCTTTTTCTTAAAGTTTTTGGGTGTTGTTTCTTTAAAAAAATACAGTGAGCATATATTTTTTGACAATAAGAAAACTACTCAGGATATGAGAATAGATATCTAAGACTGTATATTTTTCTTTATTTTTCTTATTTGAACAGTCTTCTAGCTTATGAAATAAAAACGTGAGACATTGTCTTATCCCTTTTTAAGTTTTTAAATTCTTGTAACACTTATTTTTGGCTCCTGTAAATGCTATTCCCATATTTGGCCTTCCTAGCCACTGTGTTAGAGATGTTTGAAATATTCAGGGTACTGAACAGAAGGTCAAACACAAAGAAGGAAATGGGGTTCAGAAACATTTTCATTAAAGTTGCATGAATACTGGAGTTTATTCTACAGCACAAAGCCTTCCTGGATGAACTGGATCAATGTTTAATAGAAACAGCCTTTTAAGCATCACTGTTCCTAAAGTCTTCTTCTGTTTTTAATTAAATGTCCTATGTTCTTTAGCCTTACAAGACAGAGTCACTAAGTAAAAGGAGGGAAAAAACAAAACAAAACATCCATGTCAAACATAGGAGTGTAACATTGAAGGGAGAATTTCAAATAAATCACTTATTCTTTCCCTTTCCCTCCCTCCCTCCCCCTACCCCTCTCTCCTGAGAGATAATATTAAACAGCACAGCTGGTTCAGATTCTGATCTTTTCTCAGTCACGTCTTCAGAGAAGAGTTTAATAAAGTATTAATTATGTAGAAACCCTATACATACTGTAGAGAGGGATAATCTGGCTGCATAATTTTGCTAATGATATATCTATAGAATGCTATTTCTATCCTGTTGTATCCATTTTTAGTTACCAGGGGTATGCTGGTTTTGCAATGACAAGCAGCATTTGATATTCAGCACTCTAGCTGGTTCAATGAGTACGTACCACTATTTTGGATTTTGTGGAGAATGGACTTTAAAGATAGGTTTTATGATATTCCCCAATGTGGGGACACACTGGAGATTTAAAAAATTCTGTTTACCCACTGTCCTAGGTGAGGGATTATTGGAAGGCAGAGCAGAGGGAAGAAAGAAAGGAATACATTGTCTATGCAGTTGAAAAATGCCATGTAAATGTAGGGGTCAGGGTTTGTGATACGGAGATTTTAGTACATTGTTGGAGTGGCAATAGATATTTCTATATTTTTTGTGTTTTTTCTATAACTTTTTTTCTGCACATTTTTATTTTTCATTAGCTCTGTGATAACCATTATGATTTTTCCCCCATTGATCAAGGTTTCCCTCAGCATCTTAAATCACTGTATACACGTTCCACCCAAGCTTTTCCTTCAATGCCATGTGCATGTTGTTTCTCCAGCTTTATCGCACCTGGCATCTTCAGCAGATAGCACAGGCCCTGTTGGGATTGGGGCTGGGTGTGCCTGTCATGCACAGGTTTGTTTCCTTTTGTTGTAAGCTCATGTGATATCACATTATTTAATCTGAGTCAATCTATTACCAAAGGACATTGAGAAAAATGGGTGAAAGGTAGAAAAACACAGGGTTTAATGTTCAGAGGATATTTTTAGACTTAGAAACAGCTTACTGCTTTTTATGAAATGGTCAGGTACAATTAATGGTTCACGTTTCCCTCTTTGGTGGTTTTCTTTAAAGAAAAATGCTGGTTTAACTCTGTGTGTGTGTGTGTGTGTGTGTGTGTGTGTGTGTGTGTGTGTGTGTGTGTTTGGTTCTCTAGGTTTGTTGAAGTACGGTTATTTTGTCTAATGGCTATATGAATAGTATTTCCTTTTACCCCTTGTAAAATATCTTTTTTAGTTATATAAATCAAATCTCCATTCCACATAAGCTTCAGAAAAAGTGAAGTTATGTATTAAACCATGACAGTAATTAAAAAATATTTTAATTGTTAGAGATAGAGGAAGCCAGTGAGTGTTTAATTGACATTGTTAATTTTCCAGTCTTCTTGAATGCTTGAGCGAGAACCAGAAGTAATTTTTTTTTAGATCATTTTGAGTGGTACAGTTCATTCATCAGATGACTTGAGTCCTCCTTTCAAGAATTGGGGTATGGTCATTTGGGAAGAGAGTCTCACTGCAGAGAATTAATTGTAGTGCATTTGATTCTGCAAAATAGTTACAAGTAATTCTGGTTTTAGTAATTACAAAAGAGAGATAGTTAAGCTTGGGAATCATGAATTGTTAGGTTGGGGCTGGAGATATTGCAGATCATTTCAGGTAAGGGAAGCTGAGACCACACCATTTTAAGTGCATTGCAGAAAGCAGTGATTTAATTTGATGAAGTTAATGGGTTGATGAAACCCAGTTATTCTTTTTAAGACTTTTCCCCCAACTTTTGAAAACCAACTTGGCATTCTTTACATAAAGTGTTAAAAAAATGAAGAGCTCTGTTATTGGATGGTATCACTTAAAAGAGGAAGGGACTGGACAATAATCAGACATCCTTGGCATTCTCCTCTGGACACAAGGCAGGATGCTGTTAGCACCTCAGCACCCTTCATGAGGACCTCCTGGTCCTCTCCAGGCTTGCAAGAGACCAGAAACGATCTTAATTCATAGGACCATGACTTAGAATGGTGCTTTGTGCTCCATTTTTCCATTTTTTATTTTAAAGTTGCTTGCTGTAACTTTTGAATTTTTTCTCAGTGCACTATTGAAACAAACTGTCCGTCTTGTCTCTTCTGCTTTGAGGCTTGGCTTTTTATATACTACTTAAGCCCATGAGGTCCTTTAGAAACATTCCTGTATCTCTGTGGTCCTGTCTCCTCCAAGATGTTGCATTACATTCAGGGACAGTTCTTTTCTTTAGCTTATTTACCTCAGAAACCCAGCCAGTGGCATGTCAGCTTGATTGCATTTTTTTGAATTATATCTATTTTATTTACTTTTTATTATTTATTTATTTATTTTTTTTATTTTTGAGAGAGAGAGAGTACATGTGTGTGTGTGGGGGGGGGGGGGGGAAGGGTAAAGAGGGCGAGAGAGGGAATCTTAAACAGGCTCCACACCCACTGCAGAGCCCAACATGGGCTCCATGTCATGACCCTGAGATCATGACCTGAGCCAAAATCAAGATTTGGACACTTAACCAACTGAGCCACCCAGGCACCCCAGTTTGATTGCTATTATCTGAACTCATTTGTTTTACTTAGGGAGTCAGTGGTAGGTCATTGTTGAAGTCTGTTGATTTTATGGCTAGGTTATGATTAAACATCGAAAACTGTCTTTGATTTGGTACATGTTAGCCCAAACATTATTGTATGACTTTAGTTCTCTCTTTCCAAGTGTCATATGCTCTAAAGGTATGAGCCACCTTATCTCTTTCACCCTTGCCTCTAGGAGATTGTCAAGGTGGATCTTGACTTTCAGGTGAGTCTTGACCCCTCATAGAGGGAGTGACGTGGGCCCATATAGATCTAGCAATGTAGAAAATAACTTAAATATTATTGATTTGTGAAAGAAGGATTATAACTGATGGTAACAACACAGTTGATTGTTATTTTCCTCTTTAGTCTTCCATTTATTTTATTTTTTATTTTGTTTGGAAAATGGAATGGGAACAGGTAGGAAACACCTGAACCAGAATGAAACAATTTCTCATTAAGAATAACAAATGACTTTGATTACTGAATCATTTGGTTTTTGTTTGTTTGAACTAACTGCAGAGTGATTAAAAGAAACTCTATAGTTATTCTAAAAACTGGTGTGCCGTCAAGAACACTCCACCTCAAACCCCCTGCAAAGTACACTCAGGTCTTCCTCATTGTGCTACTTTTCTGGGAGATTATTTTCCCTACGTAGCATGTGTTCATTTTATTCTTCAGTGATAGACAAAGAGGCATATTTGTGATGGGGGCCTGAGCCTCATGACGGAGCAGTGCTGTGTGTGTCTGATTCCCGTGACCTGGCACTCAGCGTCTGGGCCTGTGCTTAGAGGGCTGAGCTCAATTCAGGAAGGTGAAGAGTTCTGATTTGTATACCCCTGTTAATAGCAGTGTTAGTAGGTCAGAAGGTTGAAGCAACTTACATATCTATCAACAGATGAATGGATAAACAAAATGTGGTATATCCATACAGTGGAATATTATTTGGTTGTAAGAGGAAGGTTCCTGTCAGATGTTACAATGATAGACTCTAATGGCATTATGCTAAGTGAGCCAGTTACAAAGATGGTTACTGTATGCTCCCACTCGTATGAGGTACCTAGAGTAGTCAGATTCATTGAGACCAAAGGTAGAATGGCGGTTGCCAGGGGCTGGGTGGAAGGACAGTGGGGATTTAGTGTTCATTGGGCACAGAGTTTCAGTTGGAGAAGATGAAAAGAGTTCTGGAGGTGGATGGTGGTGATGACTGCACAACAGTGTGACTGAACTTAATGCCACTGGTACTCTTAATGGTTCATGTGGTAAATTTAAAGTTATGCATATTTTATACCAATTTAAAAACAACCCAGAATGAATCACTCTGATTTCTCTTGGCTTCTGGTCACAGTGGGGCATGGTTCTCCCGGTCCTGTAATTGGTGCTGGGTGTGATAGGGTGAGCAAAACTATATTGGTTGTCAGGGACCCTACGCATCATCTGCTCTGGCATTCACATTTGACAGCTGAGAAAGCTGGGTCTCAAGTGAGGTTGTGGGTGGGTGTAGTCCTTCTAACTTCTGGCTCATCCAGTTTTCTTTGGAGGCTGGAGAGAGAATAATAAGAGGTAGGCTGTGGAGTCACAGTGCTTGTGCTCTACTATTGGACACAAATTCACAGATGGTTAAATTCTCCAAGCCTGTTTCTGAATCTATAAAAGGGGAATCATACCAGTACTCCATGAGGTTTTTATAGGAATTATTTGAGTTGACCCATATTAGGCACTTAGCCTAGTATTCTTGCACAAAATAAGTAACAGATGGATATTAGCCACTTATTGTTTTGTTATTGTTGCTGTTATTGGTTTCTGCTGCAAGGAGGCTTTCGGGACAGAGGCCTTGGGATTGAGGCTTAGTTGTAATCGCCTGTTAGCTCTCTCTCCTTAGCCAGACTGCTTAGTTGGTCCATGTTAACCAGCATGGAATAGGTTGGATGAAATGCTTGTCTTGCTCTGGTGGTTGTGAAGGAGGGGAGTGAAACATGTGACGGGACACTTGGTTAATGCTGGTAGTCTCAGTCAGTCTTCATGGTTAAGGGCATGTCACTGCAGGCAGGAGGCCTGGCGTCTATGAAGTCATGGTCTTCAAGGGCATGCTGAGAGCAGACGTGCTAAACTCTGATCTCTGGCTGAGGGTGGAGGTGTGTTCTCTTGGGTCAGCTTTCCAGGGTAGGGTCTCCTGAGGAAGGCACCCCCGACTCTTGTAGGTTGGTTGTCCCCAGAAATTGTCAGCCTTCAGGTGGAGTTTGGCTTAGTTTGAGGCCTGGACAGGGTTGTTAGTGTTATTGTACCAGTACTTTTGTTTCTGACCCTAGATGAGAAACATCCCCTCATTACTGACTCATGTCTTGTTAGCTCTTTTTACTTGCTCAGCTCTACCAGTTTATAGTGGGAGACTTCATCCAAATTTGAGATGGCCAGAGAGGTTATTTGTGCTCAAGGAAAATTCATTTAACAAACAAGTATTGAGCACCTGTGTGCCTCACAGTGGGTAAGAGGCTGGAGATAGAAAGGGAATTGAATGACCTTACCCTGGGGGTCTCAGCACCTGAGGTCAGTGTACAGTCCTCACTCCCAAGGACTAGAAGAGAACCAGGCAGAGATGTTTTTCGTAGGCCAGGCAAGGAGGACCGGAGCCAGTGTTGCAACCATACCATGTATTATTTAAAAGTGTGTGTGTTTGTGTTCAGTGATATATAAATGTTCATGTATAAGTGAAATATATATAAGCTGCATATCAAAAAATTCATGGTGTGGTATTTGTCATACTCGGTGACATTCCTAGTGAAAGAACCTCTCAATATTGTGGACGTCCAAAATAGGTGAATCCAGAATGAATTGAAAACTGGTGCCAGAATGGGCAAAGGACACAGCTGCTGTCTGAATCTGTGCACGCACACAGATCCATCGGGTCCAGGCACTGAGTGGACATAGAATTTCATCAATCAACAAATTATTTTGTCTGCTCTGAAATTTCTACACTTGACTACATGATCACTTTCACTAATGGCTTATTCTTTTTTTCATGTAGCCTGATCCTGTGGTTCTCACTGCTGAGTTAGCATCTCCTGGGTGAGCTTTAAAAAAAAAAAATGCCCCCACCCCTCCCCAGACCACTTGAAGGAGAAGCTTCCCAAGTGATACCAGCACAGCCTGAGCTGAACACCATTAGCCTATCCTTTGCTTAAGTAGCATCTGCTCTCTCTTGACTGATGTGAACTATGCTAGTCTTCTTGTTTTAATGGCCCATTGCTCTACCAGTTGGGTTTCTTCTTATTAGCCACCCTGAGAGATTTGAGCTAGGAGACCAAATGCTAAAATCGGTTTCGAAAGTTTATTATCATATTTAATTGATGGCTTTGATGAGGCAAAAGCTTGATATTCTCCCAAAGTCTGAGCCACCTTAACCTTTTCTCTTTGATGTTTTCCTTTCTCTCTTATTAGGTGGGTAAAGGAGTAATTTAGTGTTCTGTGTCCTGTAATGCTGAAAACTACCATAACATAAATAAAATTGTGAAATTCAAGGTGTGTCTTGAATAGTTTCATATTGTTAGCAGCTCTTTTCTGGCTGTGAAATGACAGTAGCAAATGGGCATCAGGGTGCCTGAGTGGCTCAGTTGGTTAAGTGTCTGACTTCAGCTCAGGTCATGATATCACAGTTTGTGAGTTTGAGCCCCACATTGGGCTCTGTGCTGACAGCTCAGAGACTGGAGCCTGCTTTGGATTCTGGGTCTTCTCCTCTCTCTGCCCCTGCCCTGCTTATGTGCTCTCTCTCTCTCAAAAATAAACATTAAAAAAAAATAGGCATGGGCATCAGCAGTTGCTGATTTCCCATGGATTCATGTGAAAGATGGAAGTGCCCCCCAAAACACAGTGATCTCCGACTGTGTCCACCAGCTGATGACCTTTCTTCCTCGTCCTCTTATAGGGGCTGCTACAGACCAGGAGAAGTTGTGTGCCCCAGGAAAGCACTATTTTACTATGGGTCTTTAAAACAAAGACACATTTAGTTGAACGGTTAAGTCACATAAATCCTATTAAGGCTTTTCCAAAGTATTTTTTTTACAGGCTCTCTAATCATAGCCTGCCTATCTATCTATCTATCTATCTATCTATCTATCTATCTATCTATCTATCTGTCATACTGTAGGATGTACAATTAGCTGTTTGACTGGTGTCTTCAAAACTGGAATGACTAAAACTTCCAGCAGGCTCTGACAGCTTGCCTGTTGTGATTGTGTTTGTTTCAATCCAGAGCATAATTGCCTCTGTTGAAATTAATGTGAAAATAATTTTTTTTAACTTGGTCCCATCACAAACTGATCATGGGGAGTCGTGGATTAAATGCACTTCATTTAGTGATACACTTAATGTCTTTCTGCCCTAAGTACTTGTGCTCAGTGCTGGACATATTGATGATATGAAATGTTTTTTACCCTGAAGAAATTCATGATTTTTCTCTCCTTTTAGCTAATCTGTTGACATTAAAATGGGAATCCTTGTGTTTGGGGGCAGACTTGCACTTGTATGTAAACAACTGAGGAAGTTAGGTATTTAGAAATCTTTTTTGCATTTGGAATTTGTAAGCAGCCTTCTCCATGGTCAAACCTTACTGTAGAAACCTGTTAAAGGGCACTTTGATAAACAGGTTTGACTCTTAATCCAGATAGGTTGGAAGTAACAAGTATTTTCATTTTGAGTCATATTTTTTCAAGGGAAGTGACAATCTGTTGATGGATGAAGCATAGTGATATTTTAAGCTGCTTTGACATTCCCTAGGCAAAGCATTGTCAGGAACAGAGAGGTTTCAGGGAGTGGCACATGCTTTCATGATTTTTCACTGTCTCTCCTTACATAGATATTTCATGAAAGCAAATAAAATTATTCAGGGCTCAAAGCGTAAGAGTTGTCACCTGGGTTTGAGGTTGAAATTAGATTGGGAAAAACAATTATTTTTAGTAACATGCAAGTGGAAATATAATTTAACCAAACCTTTTTAGCTCTGGTAAATGTAAGACACTTAAAATTCCTATGGAGGTAGCTGCTTAGCTCTTAATACATAATAATGTAAGAAATAATGTTTTGGTGGATGGAGATCTAAGAGACCCACTGATACATAAAGATGCTGTATTCAGTTCATGGTCCTTATCCACAGTGGTAAACATATCCCAGCATCTGCTACTTCTGCCTCATGTTGTTTCTGGAGGGGTTGTGGTGGTGGTGGGGGGAATGGGCTAACTGGGTAAGGGGCATTAAGGAATCTACTCCTGAAATCATTGTTTCACTATATGCTAACTAATTTGGATGTCAATTTTAAAAAAGTAAAAAATAAAAAAAAAATCCATTGAGCACTCTTTTTGGGTCATGGTCCTTACCTATAAAACTCTGACAAGTGTGGGGGTAGCAAATCAAATGCCTACGGAAGCCAGGGAGGTAGAGGAGTGAAGCCTGTAGGAGGGGCGGTGGTGAGCTGAAAGCCTCCCGTGGGGCAGCCTCTGCAGCTGTAGCCCTAGGAAAGTGAGCCCAGTATGGCTAATCTGTATAGGGCATTAATTAAAGGTTTAAAAATGTCTTCGGGTCGTGAAAATAGATCTTTGGGCCATGTCAAGTTTGTGAGTCTCCAATATGACACTGCAGACATGTACTTGAAAACACTTTGGAGATTTATTGAGCATGTTGAAAAACAGTTTGTTCTCTTAAAGAAAGTTCCAGATCACAATATAGAGCTACAGCTGAACTCTGTAAGGCTGTCCCTTGAGAGGGGCTGTACTTCCTAGCACTTCCCCACCTGGGCTCCCCTCGGTGAGTGGCAGACCCTTGGAAACCACAGTAAGAACCATAGCAAGATGTGCCACACCTGTGCTTCTCTTGGAGTCATTTTGCCATTTCTGAATGCGCCAGGCTGCTAACAAAGGTACTTTTGGATCCAATTGTACTGCGTAAGTATTTATGTGCTAAGTGAGCATTGAACCCTTGGTACCACTAAATCTGAGTTTTCTTAAGTCAGTCATTGTGTTATAGTATTATCTGTGTGTGATTTTAACTCTACAGGTGTGGATTTGATAGGAGGCCCCACCTTGTTCTCACTGTACAACTGTGGGGAAGTTCCCCCTTCTGAAAAATTCCTCAGTGTATTAAAAGGATTAAACATCTAAAGGCACATTAAGGGGCTGGGATACAGCAAATGATAGCTTCCTTTCTTTTCATCCTTTTAATTGATTTCTTGATTTCTGGAAGTGACAACAAATGAGCTTTCTGCAGATCAGTGCTGTAGCACAGGGCGTTGATTCTGTTTACTGTGTGCTCTGGCAGACAGGCATCTGCTAGGGCATGAGAGGAGTAACAGATGGGAGTTAAAGCCCTCTTTCTCTTCTCATGGAGGTTATGATTTATGTTGAGAGACACATGAAAGCATTTGTTTGTGGGATTAGTTTAAGTGGCGAATATATTTGGAAGACTGTGGTGACTTTAATGGGGGTAAATGCATGCTGGAATGGGAACTGAGAACTTTGGGGAAACATTCTACCTGTTCCAGCACATACTTTAAGAAACCAGGGTATAAGCATTGTGATGATTGAATAATGTCTAGATTTTGGGGGGGGGGAGGGGTAGGTCAGGGAGAGGAGTGCAAATTTCACACAGTTAAAAAAAAATGTTTTTTAAGTTTATTTATTTATTTTGAGAGAGCAAGCGGGGAAGGGGCAGAAAGAGCAGGAGAGACAGAATCCCAAACAGGCTCTGTGCTGTCAGCACAGAGCCTGACATAGGGCTCAATCCCCCGACCCTGGGTTCATGACCTGAGCCGAGATCAAGAGTCAGACACTTAACTCACTGAGTCACCCATGAAGTTTTAAAGCAAAGCCATTCTAGAGTAAATTTTTTTAAGTTTTTTTTTTTTTTTCTGCAAACTAGCTTGCTGACTCATAGGTGACATTGTAATAAAAATAAGCTGGTGCCTCCTCAAAATGAGGCCTTCTTTTATGTTAAAGGAACGCTTTTTCAAATGACTACATTGTAATTACTTACCTCTTTCTTTAGGTTATGGGTGCCTTCCACTGAAGTTAATACAGTTAAAAAAATTACTGTGTACCGGGGCGCCTGGGTGGCACAGTCGGTTGAGTGTCCGACTTCAGCCAGGTCACGATCTCGCGGTCCGTAAGTTCTAGCCCCGCGTCAGGCTCTGGGCTGATGGCTCGGAGCCTGGAGCCTGTTTCCGATTCTGTGTCTCCCTCTCTCTCTGCCCCTCCCCCGTTCATGCTCTGTCTCTCTCTGTCCCAAAAATAAATAAAAACGTTGAAAAAAAATTAAAAAAAAATTACTGTGTACCTAGAGAAAAAGTGTTGGTAGTGCCAGGGTATTAAATAAGGCTCTCATTTCTTCTCAGTAAAGGTTATTTTCTTAAATTGGCAATTAACTCTTTTTTCCCATTTCTCTAAGACTGTGCTTATTCATTAAGACAAATTTCATTTCATGAAAAATGCAGATAACTTCTTTAATTAGTTTTTAAGTGTTCATGGTATAGACCTTATATAATACATATAACCTTGCAAATAGAAGATATGCTTTTATCAGTCTTATTTCATAAAGTTTAACAATTTTGCAAAAGGAAATACACAGAGTAACTCCATCTGATTTTGATTCTCTTATAATAAGTGGACGAGTAGTTTATAAATCTTCTAAACTTGTTTCTGAAGCTGTTTTTAGAGAAATAGATAATAGATTCTATATTTCTTGAATATTTTCATTATTATGAAGGTAACTTCTGAGGTTAATTTTTATGGGATAAATATGGGTTTATGATAGAAGTACAGTATATTTTGGTCTCTTTTTACTAACTTTCTTTTTGCTTTTTGAAAACTAAAATATATTCTACAGCAAAATAAGCTTTCTCTTTTCCTCAGGGCACTACAATTTAATAGAAAGGAAAGCTCATTTAGAACTTTATTGGCTCCAGTTCCTTCCAGCTACAGCATAATCAGAGACCTTGAATTTTCATGTCATAGCAGTGGTGTTCTTGGGATATGTGTGAATTGAGTTTGGTATATCCTATCTGGGCCTCCATAACTGGTGACCAGAGCTCCCCATTATTAAACTCACGATATCACTCTGCCATTCTCATAGCAAGCTGTTGGATCTCTAAGACATGGACTCAAGCTTTTCCTGCCTCTCAGAACATGTCCAGTTAACTTTTGTCACTAAAGTCTTCCTTCTCTTGGAACTCACATACCTTCTTCAATAAACCCTGTTAGAAGAGGATGAGAAGGGGCGTTGCTGTGACCTCTATCAGTGCCTTGACCTGTATCAGTGCCCACAGGAGAAGGCAGCAGGAATTGCCAGCCTCTAGAGACTGCCCGACTTCTTTTGTCTTTCATGTGCATCAGAGAATTGGTGCGACGACTTGCTCATCTCAACACTTTGAATACTTTATGGTTCTTTAAACACCTCTTGTGTGCATTATCTTATTTCACCCTGGACACAACTCTGTGAAGTCAACAGCTACTAGTATTGGTTCCAATTGTACATACAAGGAAATTATCTCAGAGGAGGTGGTACGTGGTAGGAGCTCATGGAACAGCAGAACTGGCATAGAAGGCAGGCCCATCTATGTGTAGGAAGGTCCAAGTGTTCAATGATGGCATTGTCTCTTGTCTTCTGTCTGCAGTACTGTGCATGCGTAGGACAGGGAGGAAAAGCCCTTCCTGGGATACTCTTGTGGCTGACTTGTGGCAGTAGCTTTTGCCGGTGCTTTAGGCTATGAGTCCATATACATGGTACAACATCTATAGTGCGTGGAGGACACAAAACTCTCTTAGCCTTGCCATGCCTGGGAGCTTGCCACAAATGCAGAATCTCAGGCTCCACCCCAGACGTAAGGAATCCCAGTCTGCACTTTAATAAGGTCTGCAGGTGACTTTTCTGTACACTATGTTTGGGAAGCACCAGCTCTAGAATACAGAACATAAGAGATCCTACAGTTGAAAATAAGGTGAGAGGTACGTGTGCGTGTGTATGTCTGTGAAGATTTCATTTTGTGTATGTTTGTAAACGTGAGAGTATGTTCATCTCATTTTACTTTTGTAAAAATAACATTTAATGAGATATAATTCACAGACCATACATTCACTAGTTTAAGTGTTTTTAGTGTATATTCACAGACTTGCACAACCATCAACACAGCCAATTTCAGAACATTTTCATCACCCTGAGAAGCGACTCCATGCCCACACTGGCCATTTCCTCCCAAAGCCCTACCCCTCTTCCTGAAATCCCCTGACAGTCAATCACTTGTGTACCTCTGCCTTTATGGATTGGATTTGCCTATTCTGTACATTTCATATCTGAAAGAAATAATGCAATACATGGTCCTTTGTGTCTGGATTCTCTCCCTCAGCATGATGTTTTCAGGCTCCATCCATGTTGTAGCATGTATCAATGCTTCTTTCTGTTGCTGCTTTTTACCTGCCTTCAATGTATGCTGGACAGGAGTAAGGAGATGCCGGGTTTTTTGTTGGCCTTGAGGAACTTGAGACAGTCTTGTCATTCGTTGTATAGTTAGGAGTCAATAGAGTGATTTCTTAGTGTGATGAAAGCTTTTCTAATGTCTCAAGCTCTAGGATTGGAGAACTGTGTGACAGTGAAATACTAGGAGTGTTGTTACATGCTTTCAGTTGAAGAAATAAAATATTAGTGTTTTCTAGTTTCCTTTCAAGTGAAGTTTTAATTCCTTCATTTTCAACCACTTCTCCCACAAAAACAGTGGTATGCCATCCATGCCCTATTGAAAACTGTGCCTGTCTTTACAAAATACCCAGCTGATGTTGGTGAAAATTAAAATGACAAAATATTGTGTTCAGATAAATAACAACAATGGCTATATTTTTGGCAAGAAACCACATGATTGTCCCTCCCCCAAGCAGTCTGTTCCCTTCAGTTCTGAATGTTTAGTAATTTGAAGCGTCCCAGAGGAAGACAGCATTTTTTCCTTTGTTGTCTGTGCTCAGCTCTGAAAATTTTATTTGTCAAATAAAGGACAGTTTGTTTTACTTCAGATATTTAAATACCTTTTAAGGAATCTGTCATGCAGAGTGCCTCACCGATTGGGGAAAATCTTTGCTTGGCTCTTGGACTTTCCAGTGATAACTTTGTAATGCACATAAATATGCATAATGTGTGGTGACCAGAAAGGAATGGCAGGAAGATGTTTTTATACCTATATAGAAGTCATTTTAGCATTTCACTACTATATTGGTTGTTGATCAAACATTTGGAAATGCTTATTTTCACGTTTTTGCAATGTGAAAAGCTTTCCTTTTCCCTCTTCTTGTCTCCCCTACTTAGCTCATCTTAATGCCACTAAATAACCAGCGCCTTATTTGGCTGGCTGCCTGGTAAACCAGATGACTGAAAACAATACTGGAGATCTTGTGTGGTCACTTTCTAAAGGGTTTTGTGCTTCTTTTATATTCTTGTCTCCCTCTCCTTCTTTGGTGGGTAGACTCAATTATTTGGCTTGTGTTTGAGAAGGGCCTGGGCAAAATGCCACTTATCTATCTTTTCAGCTTTTTGGGGACATGCTTTCTTAACAGATTTCTTTGGGATATAAGGTTCTTTCTTTAACCTGACTAATCTTTTTCTAGGTGCTGCAAAATACTGATCGTTTTTAGCAAATTATAAACATTATGTTCTTCAGTGTCACAGAGTTGCTGTGGTATATATGTACATTTGTGTGTATAATGCTGAGGTTTCTGAGAAGAGGAAAAAAAAAGATTAAAAATCCTTGCCCGCTTTAGACTTGGAAATTAACATGACTGGGTTAGCCAGATCCCTCTGTTGGAGGAAATAGGAAAGATTGGATTGAATCCTATGTCAAGGAAATTGACTTGGCTGGATTTCAGGTAGCAGGATGGGCTGGCCCACTAAAGATCTGTGTCAGTATCCTTAGTGGCCCTGGAATTGGGACAGGATAACTATTTTTTTGTAATAGGTCAAACTCTGGGGGAAAAAAGGGCAGGGAAACAACATTCAGTGAGAACCTCCTGTGTGTTAGGGGGTGTTGCTTAAATACTATGCACATTCTTGCATAACAACCTTGTGAGCTATGTATTGTTGTTATTCTTATCAGGACCACTGCTTTATAAATGGGGAGACTGAGACCTGGAAAAGTTAATTAAGTTTGCTAAAGTGAAATACCTGGGAAGTGGGTGTCAGGGGCTGCTGTCCCCCAAGCTGGTGAAGTTTATCTTTAATCTGTCTCTGCTCAGACTCTTTAAAGGGTGCAGTTGTTGGAAAATGATGTATATTATGGCTGATGGAAAAACAGAGGACAAAAATACAAGATCCCTTAAGAGACTCAAATTTCTCTGTACCCAGAATGCTATAATAGTAGCATTTCCAGGTACAGGGGTAATCTTCCCTGACCTCCGGGGACCTACAGGTGTGCCAAGCTGCCAGTGACACCCCCTGATTAGGGAGAGTGCCCCATCAGATTCATCTGGGAATGCCCTTCTCTTCCTGCTGCAAGAGTCCCCTGGTATTGTGGCCCTTCCCAACCACTCTGGACACTTTGACTGTGTGGTTCCTGCTCACAGGTGCTAAGTGACTAGTAGTGACACATTGCCTACTGTTGCTTGCACAATTTGGAGAATCAGTGGTTGACATCCTGATGAGCACCCTCCAAGCTGCCTGAAGTCTGTTTTGCAGAAAGTGTTTTCTGATACCTTTGGCAGTTCTCAAATAAACCCATGTTATTTACCAGCTATATTTTCTATGAATAATTGGGCCTTTAAAAAAAACCTGTGTAATATTTCCATCTGTGGCATTTCCCCTTATAACACCTTATTTTTTATTCCCCCTATGAATTACATGCTCATTGTGAAAAACTTAGAACAAAAGTTAAATGAAGAAAAGCCACTACCCCATTATGAAGAGATCCTTGTTAAAATAATTCTGTATTTCTTTTCTATAGAAAAATAGTAACGCTAATCTCATAGAACTCAGTCAAATAGGTGTAATCATTTTAATCAGTTGACAATTTAGTAGTTTAAAAAATAGTTTTCCAGAGTTTTGCTTTCTCTACTGCATGGTAGGTTGTAGTCCCGTGAGTAAGAAAGTTAAAGCTTGTGCTCAGTGGCAGGACCCCAGTGAGAACCCGGATAGTGAGGTGATCAGCATTCTGCCTTCTTCAAGTCTTCCTAATTAGTGCAGCCTTTGTTTGGTAGTGGTGAGCTACCTACCCATCATTTTATTTATCCCACACCAGCCTTAATATTTGGAGGAAAATTTATTTACTAAGCTCTTGTGTATATACCTGTATGTACGACACAATTGATGAAGCACTTAGGTTCCTAGAAAAAATATAAACTAGGAAGCTTTAAGGTTTTTAAAAAAAGAAATAACGATACTGGCAAAGGGGCTTGATGGCTTTCTGTGATAGACAAAATGATTCAGTGACCTGTTTCTCAGGAAGCTGGCAGCTACATTTTCTCCATTGTGGGGGAAACATACATGGGTACAACTTCAACTGTAGCTAATTGGTTGAAGTGATACTTTTTAAAAATTGGAATCAACAAGGAGAAATCTGCCAAAACGTATTCTATATGCACTCAACTAATAAAAGGAGCTGTTGCATTTTTTTGTGGCAGTGATGTTTTTATTTTTATTTTTGCAATGTAGTGGAGGAGGGAGGAATAGAGGCTGAGTATCTGAGAGTTGGAGCAGAGTGAATAGGTAGATTATGAATATATATGAAATCGTGAAGGGGAATAAAATATTGTTACTGCTTTATCAAAAAATTTTTTCTTATTTAAAAAAAAGAAGGTATAAACTTTGAGCATCATGTGCTGATATAATAATTTCCTTGCATTGCCTCTTTATTAATAGAGACTGCTTGTTTTAGTAGATTATTGCATCTTTAATTTTTGTTCTAAAGAGACTAGTAAAAATAGTTTATGTACTTATTTTTAACTTTATTTTGTTTTCTGAGTAATACAGTCAGCAGAGTGTAAAAGGTTCGATACTGTTGTATCTACTCTAGTCCGCCTGGCTATTCTTCTCCAGAGGCAACCAGTGTTGCCTTATCATGTGTTTCTATCCAAAGATCATCCATGCGTATGTTGGCAAATGTGTATATGTTCTCTTCCTCTCCCTTCCTTCCTTTCTTACACAAATGCTGGCATGCAAAATATGCCTCTGTGTCTGTTTTCACTTCATGTACCTTGTAGATTATTTTGTATCAGAACATTAAGAGTTCCCTCATTGTTTCATGGTTGGGTAGTAATCTGTTGTATTATTATGCCATAATTTACTTAACCACCTTGCTATTGGCAGATGTTTAAGGTGTTTTCAGTTTACTCTTTTGAACAATGCTGCAGTTTATAAAATTGTGCACATAGGTAGATTTGTTTAGAAAGAAGTAGAAACCAATAGCTGAAAAATGATTTTTTAGTTTTTAAAAAATGTTATTTATTTTGATAAGGAGAGAGAGAGAGAGACAGACAGACAGAGAGAGACAGAGAAAGAAAATCCCAAGCAGGCTCCACACACAGTGCTGAGCCTGATGTAGGTCTCGATCTCACGACCCTGAGGTCATATTTGAACTGAAATCAAGAGTTGGATGCTTAACCAACTGAGCCACCCAGGTGCCCCAGCTGAAAGATGGTCCCTGGAGATTAGAGAGCCATCATTGTTTCATAAACTGGTGCTCTTTGGAACCCTCATTAGTAAGGCAGATGTTATTTGAGGAGAAGGAAACCAGGATTTCATAGGCAAATAAGCTTGGGGAAATGCGGTATTCCCTATTTTCTCTTGGAGCTCCAGAAAAGAATTAGCACATTAAAGACTTGAAGTACTTACGTGGTTTTAACAATAGCAACAGAAAATTATCAAAGATAGTTTTTCAGACTTATTTGAGCATCACATATTTCAAGATTCTTATTAACATCTGTCAAGACTGTTTCAAGGAAAACCCAGTTTGGGGAATGTTGACCTGTGTGATTCCTCCCTGACTCCCAGATTCCATAGATAACAAAAACTAGCTAACCACTTGTTTTTGTTTTGTTTTGTTTTGTTTTTGTTTTTTTTCAGCTGATGAATTGGCTTGCTGCTTGAGTCCTGTTTCTTGACACCTGTAGGCTTGCTCACCTCTCTGATCCTAATGCTTAATGTGAGAAATGCCTTGTTTGGAAAGTTGTGTGTCAGGACCTTCTTGTGTTCACGGGCTTGAAGACAGGTGGGATCCGATGTACTGGGTGGACCCGGTGTGAACTAAAGCCTTGCAGTAGTGGACTAAAACCTGCAGTATGTGGGGACAAAAGCAATAAGTTCATTTTGGCTGGGGTTTGGGACTTAGTAGAGGGTAGAGGAGACTGGCGAGGCTTCATAAAATAAGCAGCAGTCCAGCAGAAGTTGTGGTTGGGAGTCCTAGTGTGGAATATGGGGTGGAAAGCTGTACATACTGTTTTGCTTCAGCGCACTGGTTCTCAACACCCCTCCCTCGCCCTGGCATTGTTTGCAGACATTTTTGGTTATCGTGACTGGGAAGGTACTATTGGCATCTAATAGAGGTAAGGGATACTGCTAAACATTCTACAATTATACAGGACAAAATACTTCAACAGAGAAGTATGCAGTCAATAGCACCCCAATGATAAATCTGCTCTAGTGGGATCCTACCAGAGTTGGGGTCTTAGTAAGCTGTCATTATTTCTTTGTCCAGGCATCTGAAGTGGCATAAATCGACCATTTGCCATTTTGGAATGCTGCTGCTCCCCAGATGCTAGAATTCAACAATGTAGATTCAGGACTCCTTTGTCACAGTTTTGTAATTTAAAAAGCTCTGAAAATATAAAGTTTCTTCCCAAAGAAGAAACTTCCCAAAGTTTTTTATCAATAAAACGTTACCTGCATTGACTTCCCTGATGAAGTTTCCGAGGAGTCTTGATTTACTTGATTTTGTGTGAATGTGTTTGATTGTAAGGTATTGGCCCAAACTGGGTTGGAGTTTTATGTAGAATGGTTGGTGCAGTGTATTATCTTTCTAAAATGTGAGAAGTTCAGTATTACAAGACACTTTGAGCCCCAAGATTTCTGATAAGGGATTGTGGATTTATATATTGAACTAAATTTTTGCCTAAGGAATTAAGTAGTTTTAGTGACATTTATTGATTTTTTAAATTCCAAAAATGACACAGGATTGTTGTGAAGAATTTGAGTACAAAAGTTAATAATATTAACACCATCCGTGTAGTGCTTGCTGTGTGTCCAGGGTGTTCTCAGTACTTTATGTGTGTTAACTAAGTCTGTCTTCAGAATTCTGGTGTTGTTTACAAGACATTTTGGTACAGTGACTTGCCCAAGATCCCATATCTAGTATATAGCAGACCTGGGCTTTAAACTCTGGCACAAAGAGGAAAATCATCCATCACCTCAACAGCTAGAGATGTTAACTGCTTAGACAGTTAAAAGAGTAGTTGAGTGAACCATAATTTATTTAAATAGTTTTCTGTTGTTGGGCATTTAGACTGTTTTCAGTTTTTCACAATAGGACATTGACGTACACGTTCATGTATAAATATTTGTCCACATCTTTGATATTGTTAAAATAGAATTGCTTAGAGTGTGTAACTTCTTACAGATTCTTCATATATGTCACAAAACATGTCAGTTTTATACTCCCACCAGCATTCACCCTCATCAGCACTGAATGTTAACATTTTTTCCCCTTCTGATTCTGAGATATAGTATCTTGGGCTTTTCTGAGAGGATGAGACAGATGGCTGGACAAATTTTAATTTGTCAGGATACTAGGGTTAAGAAAAAAATCTCAGGAAAAAAGCACCCAAATTAAGTAGTTGAAACAACTGATTTTTAAAATTTCAAATTTCAAAAAATTAAATTTTGTAGGCAGTTTCTTTTCACATTGATCCATGAAGTTAAATTGTGGCTCCATTTTAAGTTATCGTGAAGAGTTGACAGAAATAAGAATATCCAGCATTCGGGGATGTTCTGGTCAGAGTCTTATTGGTATATGATCATTATTTGACTAAAATGGCCATTGCATAAGTATTTGTGGAGCATTTACTATGTGCCTTACACTGCAACCCTATCAGGTAGGTACTATCAGTTGGGTGGGGAAGACTGGGGAGGGTGGGGTGGTACCATCAGTTGGGTGGAGAAGACCAGGGAAGACCCCACGGGAGGGGTGGTTAGGGAGTAGGGATGATTTTAGTTTTGGATTGGTTAGATTGGAGGCTGAAAGATGGAGATGCCGAGAAGGCCATTATATCCAAAATAGTTGGGAGTTATTAGCTTGGAAGCTCACCAGATTTGCCCTGGTAGTTTATCAGAAAATTATTTTCTTTAATTTTTTTACAGTGTGTGGCTTATGAGAACACTTTATAGCTTTTAAAGATGTTGACAAATTTCATTTGATAGCTGTGGTTTTCATATATCAAACATGTAAAAATTTGTGTCTTCTTGCCCTTTTAAAGACTTGCTCTAATGCCTATAGGTAACCTTTATAACTTGGTTTTACTTTTATTTCCACAATCAACAATGTGTGAATGGGTTGATTATTGCCATTTTTCTTCATTGTAGGTAATTTTACAGCGAATGCCTTTGTGCATAAAACACTTCCAGCATCTGGGATTTATTTGGAGGTAGATCGGAACTAGAATTATTGGATCTTAATTACTGGATCTTAATATCTGTTGCAAAATTACCTTCTTGTGCTGATTTTTGTTCCACAAATATGTGCAAGACTTACTCAGCCAGTGGGTTGAATGTTATCTTTGATGATGTTTGTGACACCATCATTCACTTCCTACCTTTTAGAAGATATTGTGTAATCACAATCATGTGATAGCTTTGTATACTGTGTCTTTATTTCACATTGATCTGTGTGAATACTGGATTCACACAGAGTATTGCCAAGAATTTTCACAAATCTAATCAGATAAGAATGTGGGGCTCGTGATCATTGTTCTTTAACTCTGTCTGAAGTATTGATGTCAGGATGATATTTAAAGTCACTCAAGATTCAGTCTGCCAGAGTCTGGCTGATGACAGCAGAAATACCTAGAATTCTGTAAAAGATGACTGTTTTTCAGTGTGTAGTTTGCCTGTCTCTATGTGATAAGTGGTAGGGAAGGAAAGCCATCATGTGCATAACTCAGGACAGTTATCTGGTTATTTTGGGCAAAATTAAAATGACTTTTTGACTGGAATTTTCCAGTAATTGTCTCAGTTTTCTACTTTGTTTTCCATTTTTTCCCAGTAAAAATTTTACTCTCCAACCTTTAATTTCTATCATTTTTCCTCTGGTTTTCTACAGCCAGTGTCCCCATTTTGTGTAGTTTTCTCAAAGTTACTACTGATTCCTGCCTCCAGAGTTATGGTCTCTGGTGTTTTTTGATTATTCTCAAATGAAATTTGGGGAAAACTGGAATCAAACTATGTCATTTTGGAAATTTCTGCATGAACTGACCTTTTCCTTGTGAGCTTTTAATGAATTTGTATTATGAGTTGTTATGAAAGGTTATTATGTAGGGATTACTTATTAGACTGGTTACTCACCAGAGGGACACATTAAAAAAAAAAAAAAAAGAAGTTGGCCCACCCATCTGGTTCTTCCCATATCCTCCCAAACCATCTTCAACCGGGAGAATTATAATATGCAAATAAGCCATCTGCAATGTCCAAATGGGAGGATAGCTTCCATTTCTTTGTCAGAGATCTGCCAGGGCTGGGTAGTAATTTCTGTAGCTTTCTTAAGACGAAGAGGACCTGTTAAAAAGTACCTTGATTAAAAATGTACCTTATTATAATAATAGGGACATTTGGAATTGGGTGCCCAGGCCACTTTCTGAGTTAAAAAAAAATCTCCTGTTGCCAGATTCAGCCTCTAACTGTGGGATGTCTGTGTTCCATCATAGGTGTCCTCAACTTTTTAAAAGAATCCCTCTACAGAGAAAAAAAAAAAAGTGATACCAATTGAAGAGTTCAGATTGAATAATACTTTTGGGCCTGTCTTCCTTAAGAAAGTAGGTACCCACAGTGTTCTCATTTTCAAAAAAGCTATATGTCATGTCAGTGTTGAGTAGTGTGTGAGGAGCTTGTGGGAATCTGGGTGGAGTGGTCTGGTAAGTAGATTGGTTGGAAATAGTCCAAACCTCCATGTGTAGTTCAAACCTCAGATGTGAATGAGATTTTATATAGGCTAGCCTTTAGACTGAGAACAAGAGACCTTCCAATTTTAGGGGATTAACTGAAAAGTTGCCAATGAAGGAGAAGTGAGCAAGGAAGTAGGAAATCCAGAAGAGATTGATGTTTTGGAAACTAAGACATGACAGTGTTTGAAGAAGAATGTAATGTGTTTTTTGTTTGTTTTTCATTTTTTGGGGGGAAATAATTTCAAACTTACAGGAAAAAAAAAGTACAAAGAATACCTGTGTACTCTTTTCCCAGGTTCACCTGCTGTTAAAATGTACCCCTATTAGCTTTATCATTTCCTACACCTCCCCCCACACCCACAACTCCACCCCCCCCCCGCCAACACACAGTTTTTCTGAGCCATTTTGAGGATGTCTTACATACATACATCATGGTCTTTCACCCCTAAATACCTAAATATTCATTTCCTAAGAATTGGGATAGTCTCTTAGATAACCACAATGCAATGATCAACTTTAGTAAATTTAATATTTATATTCTAACTTGGCTGGTTAACTCAGTGATGTCTTTTTATAATATTTTTCCCTCCAATGCAGGATATAGTCTAGTTTCAGGTATTTTCTTTTATTTCATTCATTAGCTTTCTTTAATATGAAACAGTTGCACAGCCTTGTTTTGTCTTTTGTGACATTGAAACTGTTTAAGAATACATCCTCCCCCCTTAAAAAAAAAAAAAGAATGGTCCTGAGTTTGGGCTTGTTTGACGTTTCCTCATGATTGGATTCTGGTTATATGATTTTAGTTGGACACAACATCCTTCTTGGGATATCACATATGGCAGCAAATAATTCCCATCAGTAGTGGTAACTTTGACCACTGTCAAGGTGTTGTCCTGTTTCTTGACTATACAATTACTGTTTTCTTCTTCCTCCCTTGCAACTAGTGAGCAAATTGTGAGGACACACTGCATCATCATGGAAATAACCCTCTTTTCATCAAAAGTGATGCAATATTTATCGTCCATTGGTGGTACTGGTCAGATCTAATCTTTACTAGTAAGTGTCCAATCATGAATTTTGAACTCTTTCCATGTTTACCGGTCATCCTTCAGCATTCTGTAAGCAAGGAGCCTCCCTTCATTCTTGTCTGTTATTGCTGTGGAGTCATGAATTCTTGTTTTCCAGTGGATTATAAATCACTACTGAACTCCATTATTTTGTTTAAATTGTCACAGAGTTGGCCAGTGGGAGCCCCTTCAAGCTGGCTCATGTCCACTTTGTATTTTTCCATGATTTTACTACATTTTGGCATAATGAGGTACTCCAGGCTCATTTCATACCTATTCTGCCCCAATCCTGGAATCATCCATTTCTTTTAGGAGCTCAGTTCCTTTTGGTAGTGAAAGGTTTTATTGCACCTTGATGCACATATTTTCAGTGATCCTCTCTGCCATATGAAGTATTGGGCCCAGACTTAAAAATCTGCCAATTTCTTAGTTGGTGAATTTAGTAGAGCAGAAATCTTAAGTAATGAGGAAGGGTAGTTTGGATCCACAGTTGTCAGATGAGGAATATGTATTCAGAGTGTGTCTGAGATGAATTTTGTTCTTGTATTTATTTGTAATCCTTGGCTGGAGTTAGCCTTACAGATGGTGGTGTCCTTTTCCCTCTGGCCATACATTTTTTGGGAGGGGTCTGGCCTACATTTAATGAACATGAATATTCTGGTTCTCTCTCCTGCCTGAATTTTTAGTTCTGTTGTCTCACCAAGCCCAGGGAGGGCAGGGGTTTCTCCTTTAACATTAGATTATCACGTGTGAATGGGCAGGTGGAAGAGGTGAGGGGAAGGGTGCTCTACCTTCCTCAGGAAGGAAGCAGCCTGCAGGTTCCATTTCATCCAGGTCTCTTGTTGACTGCTTCCTGGTCCAGGAGCCCCATCTTGAGTATTTCTGTGTAGGTTGAGGAGAATCACAATTGCAGGACTGGGGGGTTCCCTTTCTTATAAGCCAGTTTTCTTCATTGTCCCACACCCCATTCACCTGATGATTTCTGACATTCTTTTACTGTTTGGAACTATTTAAGAAGTTTTTCTATGTGTCCTGTCACAGGATTGTCTGGACAATTGCTTTGTGTGTTAGGTGGGGAGAGATTAATTCTGTTTCACAGGTGAGGAAGCTAGGCAAAGACAGGAACTTTGCAAAGGGGAGACAGCTGGTAATTTGACCCAACCAGGATTTCAACCCAGTGTCTCTGTCTCTGAACTGTGTTCCTTTACCTTGGTTTTGGAGACTGTGAGACTGAAGAAGGTATGTAAGTCCTCTAGAATTGGCCTAGGTATGGAAATTGGTGGCGATAGGAGGGGGAGTAGATTTCTTGTTTCTCAATTAGCTTCCAATGTGGGGGCTCACATATAGAGCATATAATTTTTCTTCTTTATGTGTTTGTTTATTTATTTTGAGAGAGAGTATGCATACGAGCAGGGGAGGAGCGGGGGGGGGGAGGGAGGAAGAGAGAGAGAGGGAGAAAAAGAGAGGGAGAGAAAGAATCTCAAGCAGGCTCTGTGCTGTCAGCACAGAGCCCGATGCAGGGCTTTATCTCACAAACTGAGAGATCAGGACCTGAGCCCGTATCAAGGGTCAGAAGCTCAACAGACTTAGCCACCCGGTGCCCTGAGGGTGTAATTTTTCACTGTGAAAGAGAAGCTGAGGTCACTGTGTATCCTCATGGGAAATCAGACCCAGAAATATGTCCAAACCCCAGGGTTACCCAAAGGCAATTAGGGAAAAGTACACAAATCAGTCTTACTGCTCTGTGGTTGATGAAGCAGAACAGAAAAGCTGTTCTTTTCTTCTTGTTTTTATTTTGGAATTTGTCACCTTATCTGATCTGATGGGCTCTGCTGCCGGGGTGGGAGAGGGATCCTCTTATTTCTCTGGTTACGTTTCACAGAAGGAGGTTCTGGCCATAGCACACAGCAGATGGAGCCTGTGGGAGCCCATGTTTGTACGCCTTGGCAGGCGCAGGTTGGGGATGGATTTTGACCTCTACCTGGCACCTGTGCCTTTTATTGCCTCCATATGTCAGGAGAATCTCCCCCCATAGGAGTATTTCCACATTTCCTCTGGCCTTGAGGCCAGTTTTGGAAGCACCAGCAGTGATGTTGTGGGAGACCTTTGTGAGGGGCAGTTAAGGAGATGGTTTGAGGCTGGAGAACCATTCAGCTGCCTCTTCTAGTAGCTTCACTGGCCCGGGGGCATGTCTTCAGAAAATCCGTAGTTGGGCTGTATGTCTCACATTTTCTGCTCCAGTTTTTTGTTATTTTATTAAAGGCTTCATGTGCTTGGATTTTTCACATGGCAGTTGTGATATTTTTGTTGTTGTTTTTAAGAATAAAACAGTGGAAATATAATGCAGTTACTTCACGACACATACCGGCAAACCTTCACCAATAAATTTAAGGCCATTAAGTCAGCAGTTCTTAGGGCATCTATGGAGCCCCCTGCAATGAAATGCAAAATGTTGTATGTGTACATGAATATGTTTTCTGAAAAGCTTTATTCGCTTTCTGTGGATTTTAATAGGTATCTGACAGCCCTTCTCCAAAGCACATCCTCTAATATGTCTTTCCCACCCTTCCTCAGACAACTGGCTTTGCTGGCTGTGTTGCTCATAGGTTTATAATTACTTAAGTTGGGAGAGTTCAGGCAGAGGAGGCCTTAAAAATGGTCTCTCTTTACTGCAACATTTTGGGTCCTGCCCTCCCTCCCACCCCCCATACTCTGCTTCTGGTTCCCAGAGCAGGGCTCTGAACTAGGATGATTTTTATTCTCCTTGACTCCATGTCAGGCCTGGACTACGTGCTGAGTGACCTCCCCTCATTTAATTCTCATGAATACCCTCTCAGGTAAGTGGTAAACACTGAATGCCATGTTCAAGCTCTTCAACAGAGGAAGTGGGATGGTAGTCCCACCAGTAAAAATCTGCCAGATTCCAAGGCCACTGTTCTTTCTGTACACTCAAGGAACAAAACACCAACTGTCATTTTTCTCAGCACCCACCAACAAGACATCCTCCAGTTCCTCTCCCTCTTGTTCATCCTGTGGTGCTCTAAGACACCCCAAAGCATGGATATGCCCAGGGGCCACCTTCAGCTCATCTTCCTGTGACAGGCAGAGCACTTGGCTTGTTCTTCAGGAAGTCATGGCAGAACTTTCAGAAGGTGTTTGATCCCCATCCTTTGCTGGGTTCTTTGTTCCTAGCCCAGCTGTGAGCTCCTCTAAAAGCGAAGCCTGGAAGGTATGGCCTTCTCGCCTGCTGTGGCTCAGCTGGAGAAAGAAAAGGAACAGAAATGAAGTGTTAGCAAGCAGACTCCATCTGTTATCTGGCTTTTAAAATTAGAAATAATAATTAAAGTCATCATAATTACAAGGTGATTTTAATGTAGTCACATTGGCATGAAAAATGTAAACTGTGAATCTCAGGAATCTTAATTCTGGGAGTGTAATTTGTATGTAATGCTATGAATATCATCAATTAAAATAATAAGTTGCTGTGGCTGTGTGTTGATGGCATTCTGAGAAGGTGAAGGTATTTATTTTCCTACCGTGCCCCTTCATCCTTCTGTGATAACTGTCTAAACAGAGAATAAAACCCAGATAAGTCTCCTGAGATAGAGGTTTCAGGTGGCCTTAGCAGAGAAGACACCTAGTGTCCAGAGTGGCCATGGGGCTCTTTGTCTGTGAAACGTGGGGATTGTTTCTTTCCACTGCTCTAGTGACTCAGTGATAGGATGGTGGACTGGAAAGGGTTGGTGTTAGCCTCTCCTCTGCTGTGTTTCAACCTCTTCTTACATTTGAGTCGCAGGACTGATGCCTGTCTGAGGAAGAATTTTTGCAGTACACAGCACAAGTCATTGAGTGTCAGAGACCATGGGAAGGTTACTTAAGCTCCCCTGAGCCTCAGTTTTCTCTTTTGAACATGATGGTATCATTCAGGATCATGGGTTGTTGAAGTCTAAATGAGCCAAAATACATAAGCACTCGGCATTGTTACTGGCACATGGGCATTCAGGAAATAAGGGACTCTTCCCTCTGCTCTCTTAACTCTCTATGTGCCCCCAACCCAAATAGAACTTTCTGGTGGGCTGGAAGTAGAGTAGGAACATTAATCTATTTCTCATACACAGTGCCAAACTTAAAAGTACATCTCTAGTTCTGGAGATGGCCAGATAACTTTATTTTGGAGTGCCTGTGTGTATGTTAATCTGTGTGTGTATGTGTCAGTCTGGTTCCGACCTAATGATGTGAAAGGTGCCTTGGTGACTTCAAGCCTTTTGACTCTGAGTGGAAGATCTCAAGGTGAGAAAAATAGAATAACATATATTGAAGCTAGAAGCCTTAGCAGCTTGTTTGCAAGTTGTTTTTTTTGTTTTTTGTTTTTGTTTTTTTTGAATGGGTAGCTTTAATTTTCAGCAAAAAGTTCTGGGTAGGTTTTATGTAGCTAAAGAGAGAATTGCATATTGAGCACTAACTATTAACGGATGAAATCTTGCCAGCTACCCTTTTATAGATCTTCTGTGTGAAACAAGGCTTCGTATAGGTTGCCAGCAAGAATTGATCTCAGATCCAATTCCATCAGAGAAGCTTTAATATTTTTAGAAGTAACGCTCAGCCTAGCACAGCATACGGTGATATGTAATACCAGCTGTTTATAAAAATCCATGTTTTAATTAATTTCTAGAAAATTCAGTTGCCTCCTTTTCCCCCATGCCTTTTGCGTAAACTGTACGAAACTGAATCAAAGTTCAGGATGTGGCCTTTGCATAAGACTTGGTAATGAATTGTGATGTTGACTTGAGAATATGAGGATCACATGAGATGGCTGGGAGCTAGGGGACCTGGGTTCTCACCCTAGTTCTGCCTTTCATGAAGTTTGTGATATGGACCCAATCTCAAGGCCATTCTGTGCAGTTATGAAATAGGGGGGCTATATGATCTCTAAATCCCATCATTTTTCAACTTCCATAAATTTATTATTTTAATTGCATGACAGAAATGAAATACAGTGTTTTGTAATCCTCTCTAAATTGTGATATTATATCCCTTTAGAACCATGTAGCTTGGGTAATGCTGAAGAATAGTTTGGGGAAAATGACATTTGAAGAACCAAGATGCTGATTTTTGGCACTCTGGCACATCATGTTAAGTGAGTTGCCTTGATAAATATTCAAAGAGCATTTTTAGGTTGCCTTAAACCTATTTCTTTCCCATTTATTAAAGTTTCGCTTTTCATGATTGTCCACTGCAAGGCCACCTTCTGCATGTATCTGTAACCAGGTTTTTCAGTTCAGCAAAGTCCTATAGTCCTGTTCATTGACACTGATTTGGACTTTGAGATGTTCCCTTGAATATTTCTTTGTATATATTCTGACTTCTCTTCAACCAGTGTCTAAAGTCTGGTTCACAGACTACCTGCAGTAGAATCACCTGGAGGTGCTTGATAAAAGTGGATTTCTGGTTCACATCTCATTCCTCTAGGAGTCAAGTCCCTGGGGTAAGACATAAAAATGCTCATTTTTAGCAAGCTTCCCAAGTGACTCTCAAACTTTAATTTTTAATTTTTTTGATGTTTGTTTTTGAGAGAGAGAGAAAGAGAGACAGAGAACGAGAGGGGGAGGGGCAGAGAGAGAGGGAGACATAGAAACTGAAGCAGGCTCCAGGCTCTGAGTTATGAGCACGGAGCCCCGATGTGGGGCTTGAACTCACAAACTGCTAGATCATGACCTGAGCCGAAGTCAGATGCTCAAATGACTGAGCCCCCCGGGCGCCCCCCAAGTGACTCTCAAATTTAAATCAGCCTCAGAATCACTGCCTTTGGGAATTTGGGCTATAGTCATGTTCTCAGGATCTAGCATATAACTAGAATTCACTGAGTATTTTTGAGCAAATGAATCCGTACAAGAATGGGTGAGTATGTAGTAATTAGAAAACTATAAAATAGTTTTACCAGCCCATTTATAATGGAAGGCTGTGAAATAGTTGTTGAATGAATGGTGTGGAAGTAAGTTTTTTCATTAATAAATTTCTAACATACTACTTTTCATTCTGTAATGGTCTTCCAAAAACAATATATGTCTGTGTTAGAATATTATTGAGTGCATACTGGATGTTACTAGATGCTGCTCTGGTTGGGTAAGGTGTCTTTGGCCACTCCCTTGGTGAGAAGCTATTGCAAGAGTACATGTACTGGGTTCAGTGTTAGGAGGGCTGTCAAGCGGATTGACTGGGAGGGTCAGAATGTGATGGGTGGGTAAAACGCAGAAGGCACATGCTATGTCTCCTTGCTTTTCTTGTTGTAAAGCCTTGTGAACTAGAACTAGAGTTTAATCACTAGAACTAGAGTTTAATCATGCCAAAGATGTATGGATAAAAGAAATTACTGCTAATTAGCAGTTAATGTGGAAATCAGAAGTTTCCTTTGTGCGTGTGCGCGCCCCATGTATGTGTTTGTGTGCATACACATGTATATACACAGTATAACACTGAGAAGCTCCCTAATCTGGGAGATGGGAGATGGAGCTTGGTTTTGAGGCCTGGTTTCTGTCTGCTCTTTATGGTCAGGGTAGGGCTGGATCAGTGATTAATTATTCAGTCATGGCCCCTTTCTCCCATAATGACTGTAGAGGCTTAGGATCCTCTAATTGTTTAGGTACTTGGGGATTCAGCATGTAAATCCAGTCAGAACAATGGAAAAGAGGTATGTAGCAATTGATTTAATTTGTGACCATTGATAGCATTAAAAAGTATCCAGAGCCTACACACGCTGTGATTGCTTGATAGTCCAGTTTCAATTTGAATTATGGCATAGAGATGGTGATTCTAGAGAAGAGTGGATGAGAGGAAGAATTGAAATGATCTTTAGCCTTACTCTTGGAAACTGTTCTGTTAACAAAACAAACCTAGAAAGGTGAAATGTACAAACTTAATAGCTAATAATGTATACATAGGAGACTCTTCACTTTTGTCACACTTCTTCTAAGTAATTGTGTTTTGGCAGTACATTTTGTTTTTACAAAATAAAACAAAAAATTTAATAATTCATTTTGCAGAGAGCAAGGTAGATACCATCCATCTTTATCCCCCCAGAATTTGCAATAACCCCCTCATACAATCCGTGCTTATGATGTTCCTAACATGAATTTTTTTTCTAGTCTTCTGGGTCTCAGTTTTCTCATGTTTAAAATGAGAATTTTGAGGCACCTGAGTGGCTCAGTTAAACCTCCAACTTTGGCTTGTGTCATGATCTCGCAGTTTGAGTTTGAGCCCCACATCAGGGCTCTGTGCTCAGACAGCTCAGAGCCTGGAGCCTGCTTCAAATTCTGTGTCTCCCTCTCTCACTGCTCCTCCCCTGCTCATTCTCTCTCTCTCAAAAAATGAATAAACATTAAAAAAAATAAAATGAGAATTTTGTGCCACAAATTAATATCGGAGACTTCTTTCAGCTCTCATAGTTAGATTCTGGGTAGGATGCTGTTTTCAAAATGGATAATCGGTTTAATTTAGAGAATATTTTACTTTCAATATTTTAGATCTTTTTACCTCTGACTTTTCTCAGCATCTTTTAAAAAATTATTTTATTATTTGATTTTTAAAGTTTATTTATTTATTTTGAAAGAGAGAGAGGGAGTGTGTGCACAAGCCAGGCAAAGGGCAGAAAGAAAGAGACAGAATCCCAAGCACATTCCTGTGCCATCAGCACACAGCTGGATGTGGGGCTTGAACTCACAAACTGTGAGATCATGATCTGAGCCAAGATCATGACTTGAGCCAAGATCAAGAGTCTGATGCTTAACTGAGCCACTCAGGTGCCCCTCAATATCTTTTCTTAAAAAAATTTTTTTTGCTGCCTCCATCCCTGCCTTATTGAAAACATATTCTGAAGTTTGATTGAATTGCTGTAGGGAGGCTCTGAATATCATGTTGAATTTAGATTTTAGGTAAACTGTATTGCAAGGTTGGGCTACAGTTTGGTCAATTCCACGAAACCTTCCGATGGCAGATTTCTGTTCTGTTCCATCCCCTATGCTCTGTTGACCAGTTCCCTCTCTGGTTTCAGGGCAGTGATGGTGACAAGTAAGAGGCCCTGCTTATATGGGAGAGTGAAGTGAGCCAAGGCCCCTGGGAGCCATGGCCATAGCATATTCCTGGTTTTGCCGTGTATGGCTTGTGTGGCACTGGGGACACCATTGAATATGTGTGTCGGTCTTTGTTTATCAGTAAAATGAGAGGGTTGTAGTAGATGGGCATTAAAATAGATGACCTGATACTGATTTTGAGCACTTTTCTGAAGGTGACTATAGTGTCTTCTGAGTTGTCAATTTGTACTAGCTATGGCTTGAATGTAATACAAACTAATACTCTAATGCACTAAATATTGGTTATGTAAATGTGGAATATAATAGGTGGTTCCATACTGGGTGTGCAAGATGGTATGTGGAGATGTAGGAAAAAATACTAGAAATTAGTATTTCTATATTTTTCTGAAACTTAAGAAAATTATAAAACGTATATTTTGAACTCAGGTAGTAGGATCCATACAGTTTCTAAATAAAAATATTTGCATGCTGAAGTTTTTTACTGATTAGGATTTACATTTGGAGTTAGTAAACCAGTTGAATAGATTATATGACATTTTTTCCCAAAATAATGTATTTCACTAGGACATTCCAGTGTCTGACTGTTAAGCAATAAGATCTTCTACCTTTCCTTCTGAAAGATGATGAAGTAGAACAATTTTTTGAATGTGTTCTATTCAAAAAACCTTTACTGATGAACACTTACCTTGGGGTGTGTTGAGAGGCGAGTATGTTTTAAGGATGGTATCTTTGCCTCCATAGCATATAGTTAAAATAAAAACAACAGCTTTCATGTTCTAACACCCTCTCTTGTTCAAGGTTTTGTGTTTGCCTTGATCTGTTTGGTGAATCTTGGCCATTCCAATTGTTCCTGCTTCTTTTTCTCTTGCTGTCTTTTTCTGGGGTTTGTTATAATAAACCCACAAAACAAGACTTCTGGCAGCTTTGTAGATGGAAATATAAGGGCTTAATTTGATATCCTGAAGAAAATAAAGCCCTGCTGTACTGGATGTTCACATAAGCTGGGCTGGGTGATGCTGTTGGTAAGTCAGCACTTTGGAGACACTAGGGTTAAGAGTTTTGAATAGCACCCTAAATATAGGATCTTGGGTTATGTGGGGCCTTAAAACATCCTTTGTTCTTTTTATTTATTTATTTTGAGAGAACATGGGTGTGAGCATGAGGAGGGGAGGGGGGCAGAGAGAGAATCCCAAGCAGGCTCCATGTGGTCAGTGCAGAGCTCGATGTGGGGCATAGTCTCATAAACCACAGATCATGACCTGAGCCAAAATCAAGAGTTGGACACTTAACTGACTGAGTTACCCAGGTGCCCCAAAACATCCTTTACTCTAACCCACTTTTCACTGATCTCTGCAAACACTTTACAGTTTTCATACTTCTTCCTGAGAATGAGCTTTTTAATTTCCCAATCTATACCTGGAGGTGACTTACTTTGAAAAGCAGAGAGGTTGGCTTTGTTGATGCCTTTAGAGCTGTTCCTTATTGACATGTTCATATATGATTTGAAATTAACCTTAAAAATGTCAATATGTTGTTTTACTTTTGAAATGTATCCGATAATTCCTTTCTAGGCCTGTTAAATTATTATTATTATTATTATTATTATTATTATTATTATTTGGTGGGGGGAAGGGAAAGGCATTTTCTTTTTAGGTTGTTTTAAAAAAGATTTTTGTAGAGCTTAAAGACTTTCTTCACTCCGTACAACGTTGTTTCCTCTATATATTTATAGGAAAAAGGATCAATGAAAGGGTTAATAAAACATTAATCAGTGAATGTCATTTACTCTAAACATTGGCCTAAAATTGTCTTTGCTTTAGGAAACAGCTTTTAAATTGATCAAAACTTTACAAGCAGCATGGAAGCATTAAAAAATGGACAGGTGTTCTGTGTCATGAACAACCTACCTAACCTGTCTGGAATTCCCAACATTTTATCCCATACCAAAACTCCTTCCGTCTTTGCAAACAGTATCCTGTCTCACTTTTCAGCTTGGTATTTTGTGTAAGGAAATGTTATGATGCCCAACAGTGTGTTAGAGCCATTCCATTTTCCGTGTTGACTGTAACTCTGAAAAATGACCTCCTTCACCAGAATCATGCCACAGTACAACTTCTAGTAGTTTAACTGTTCTTATAATGTTAAAGGAAATGCAGCCTTATCTTTTGGTCCAGGAAGATTATTTTTCCCATTAGTGCAAGATGACTGTACAGAGTGTATAATCTTGACATCAAGTCAAATATTTACATTATACTGGAAAACAATTCAAAATAGACATTTAATTCAAGTATCGTTTCTCTTGTGTCCACTGAACTGGCACTAGTTATGTTTGGCATAGTCTCTAAAGACAGAACCAAAATTAAGGCCAGCTGTCTCTGTTGTTGAAACAATTGCGTGCACTGCATTTCCTATGTGATTGTGTGTGTGTGTGTGTGTGTGTGGATTTAAATTCATGGTATCTACTCTAGGGTGTTGGACACTAGAGCAAAAAAGAGGCCTTCAGTCACTCGTGCATGTGAATGTGTGTTATTGCTCAGTTTCTTCTATTTTGCTTATAGTAGAAAGCCTGCTCTAACTTGCTGATTGCCTGGAAGGAGAAAGAATTCAAAGATTGACAGTTAAAACCATATCACAGCTTTGACACTTTCAATAATATTTTATTAATAAATAAGCATTTATAACTGAGTAATCATTGCTAGTAAATAGAGAATGGTTGGGATATGGCCGTCACATTCAGGCCAAAACAGATCATTCTCAAATTTCCAGTCTTATATAAGATGTGCTTTGCAACTCTGGGGGCCCCCTCACAACTTCCACAGCCTCTGCTCATAGCTCCCGTTTAGCACTTACTGCACTGTTTATTATCTGTGGACATGTCTGTGTTATTCCCTCAGTTGTGAACTTCCCAAGGCTGGAATTGTGTCTTAACAAAAGAATAAATTCATGTAGAAGACTGCATTCCACACTGGCCTTCCTAAGATCAGAGAAATAGTGGAAACCATGTGCTCTATGGATACAGAAAGAGTTTGTTTACAAACTGTGCACCTTTTGACAAGTGCCTTCTCTATTTTTTTAATTAAAACATTTAAAAAATATTCATTTATTTTTGAGAGAGAGCGAGCATGGGGGAGAGGCATAGAGAGAGGGAGACACAGAATCTGATGCAGGCTCCAGGCTATCTTAGCACATAGCCTGACGTGAGGCTTGGACTCATGAACCATGAGATCATGACCTGAGCCAATGTTGGACGCTTAACTGAATGAGCCACCCAGGTACTTCTCTCTCTCTCTTTCTCTCTCTTTTTAGAGAGAGCATGAGGAGGGGAGGGACAATTTGAGATAGAGAGGGAGAGAGAATCTTCCCCAGAGCCCAACACAGGGCTTGATCTCATGACCCTGGGATCATGACCTGATCTGAAATCAAGAGTCGGACACTTAACCAACTGAGCCACCCGGGTGCTCCAACAAATGTCTTCTCTTTTGTAAGCTTCAGCTTCCTTATCAAATTGGAATAATAACCTCAAAAGTCATCGTTAATGTCTTCAGAACCACCTCGGTGGTTGTTTTGCGGGAGTTGGAGAATGTAACGAAGTGCCTTGCACACTGCTTGTGGCACCGTGCAGGAGGTGCCCAAATGGTGTTTGTTACTCATGTCATTACTCATCTTCCATTCCTCCCTGAAGCTTACCTTTTGATCTTAAAACACTGATTTCATGGGACTGACGTTTTTCAAGATGTCCTAGAGAAGCCCTTCTTATTTTCTTGATTCCAAGCACATTTTTCAAGTCAGGATAAAAAAGTCATTATGTATTGGCTGTTTACTTGTTTAGTCATCCATTGTACAAATATTTTATTGAGTGTTTCCTGCATTTTAGGGCTGCAGATATGAAAACGAACAAAATGGATCAATTCCCCGTCCTAGTGGAGCCTCTCTGTCATAGTAAAGACAGACAAGAGTCAGCAAGTAAATGAAAGCAGTTTAGTTGTAAAAATTGCCATGTAGAAAACCAAATGATGGTGAGAATGGCCCTTTGAGAAGGTGACCTGAGCTGAGAGAATGAGACAGTGCCACCATGTCTCTCTCCTTTGTGACTCTGGGAGACCTGCAGAATGAGGACCTCTGCTATGTGGGCTCAGCCTGAACCACCCCACTCTGGTCACCTGGTCCTTTGAACCAACCTCAACAGGTGGATGGGCCTCCCTTCAGCTAGGCTGCCACCCTCTCTCTTCTAGCTAGTGTGATCCTACTAACCACCCCTCCCCATCAGTCAGTCAGTTCTCCCCTCTAGACTGGGGGTGGGAGGGCATCTGGCTTCTCTCATTTCCTTGGCTCTCAAATTTCACGGACATCAGAATCTCTGGGGGTTTCTCAGAACTGCATTGCTGGGCTCCACCTCCAGAGTTTCTGATTCAGGTAGGCTTGAGAATTTTAATTTCTAGCAAGTGCTGGCTTGCAAGCTCCTCTAGAGATTCCTGGGTATAATCTGAAATCATTCCCCATATGCAGAGGATAGAGAGAGACTGAAGAAAGAGCTGGCCACTCCAGATTGTTAGGGAGTAGGTTTAACAAGCAAGAGAACTTACATGTGAGACTTGTCTCAGCAGCCACAGGATGAGTAGATCTCTACTCCACCCCCCAATTCTAAAACCTTATGTACAGGAGGTCTTAACTGGGTTCGTTCATGTATACCACTCAGATGGTCTCAACACCGCATCACTGTCTCAAGGTTGCATCGTTGGGGCAGCTTCTGGGAGCAGGAAAGGCAGGTGGAATGCACATTCTAAAGACAGGAGAGGAGGTGAAGAGCCTTAGATTGCTGGGGTCCAGCTCATGGGTCTACCAGTGGTCATGTCCCCTCGAAAAGCAAGTTCTCACGTGAGGTTGATGCTGCTGGTCTAAGGATCACATTTTGAGGGCCGCTAATAGCTTTTTGCCCTTAGACAAGTAAGTTTATGTATTGTATCCATTTGGTTTATCTATAAAATACAGACAGAACTTACCTAGTGCCTACTGTATTCTGGGCACTGTGATAAGTGAGAATATATGTTATGTTATTAATATTTATAATAATCATTTGAAATAAGTATTATCCTTTTCCCCTGTGCTACCAATGAACACACTGAGAGGTGGAGCTGGTGTTTGAACATAGGCAGTCTGGCTCCATAGTCTGTGCTTTTAACCACTAGGTGAAAACAGAGGTAGTGGTTGTGTCTCCCCACTAGGGTTTTCTCTGATGTTATATGACATAGAGTGGACTGACGTGTGTGTGTGTGTGTTTAAGGCCTCCTTTCTTATTCTTATTTTCATATGTAAAAATGAAGGCTAATTAGTCATTAAGCCCGCTGGTGTGTTAAAACACTGGCTAGAATGTGACTTTTTGGCAGGAGTGGCCACGTTCCAAGTGTAGTTATGTCACAGTGGGTCTATAAAGGTGAGTTGAATAAAGGTGTGAATTCTGAATTGTGGGAATTGAAGTGTAATCATTGCCATTTTCTCTTGTGACATTGGTGTAGATTTTGATTCTGAGCTTTCCTGCACAGACAAAAAGCATGAACTAGAAAAGAAAAAAGTGGTGAAATGGACTTTGTCAAATTTCATTACTTTTGTATCTTTCAGAGGACACCTGGGGCAGCAGGCCATAGACTTGGAGAAAATATCTGTAAAACATAAATCTGGTAAAGGGCTTATGTTCAGAACACATAAACAATTTTTTGTATGAACACGATGATAACATCAACAACATAAGAAGACGGGAACCCAATTAAAACTTGGGCAGAAGATTTGAATAGGCATGTCATAAAAGAAGATATACAGATAACCAGTAAACCTATGAAAAGGTGTACATTGTCACTAGTTGTCAGGGAAATGCATATCAAACCCACAGTGAGATAGCACTCATGCCCACTAGATGGCTGAGTAAGAAGACTAACAACAGCGAGTGTTGGTGAGGAGGTGGAGCATCTAGAAGCCTTATGTGTTGATGGTGGGAATACAAATTGGAAGACAGTATTGCAGTGTCAGGATTATAAAGTTAAACATGAATTTGCCATATAACTCAACAGTCTGAGTTCTTGGTATGTCAAAGAGAAATGAAAACATGTCCATACACACTTTCATGTGATTCATTATTCATGTGATTTCATTATGATTCGTAATAGTACCAAATTGGACACAACCTAAATGTTGCATGTCTGTATTATGCAATAGGAATGAAAAAAAAAAGGAACAAAATATTAGTATATGCAGACACATGTTGAATTTTAATGAATGTTTAAAAAATTATGCTAAGAGGCCAAACTCAAAATAATAAATACGGTCTGATTCCTTCTATATCAACTTGTAAAATTGGCAAAACTAGCAATAGAAAGCAGATCAGTGGTTGCATGTGCTAAAAGTTGGGGACGTTGTATCTACTGCAAACGAGTACCAGAAAAACATTTTAGGGTGGTGGTATGGTTATAATTTAAATGTAGTGGAGGTAATAAGGTTGCATACAATAATAACATTAGTCACACTGTACAATTAAAATTTTATTGCAATTCATTTCAATTGCAATTAACTTGGAAAATTATAACTCAAGAAAGTATGAATGTTTTAAAACATTTAAAAAAATACATAACCTCTGCCAGCTTATTTGCTTCTACCAGTGAAGCATTTTGCTGTTTCTTTTTTTTTTTTTAATTTTTTTTAACGTTTATTTTTGAGAGCAAGAGAGAGACAGGCAGACTGCAAGCAGGGGGAGGGGCAGAGAGAGAGGGAGAGATGGAATCCAAAGCAGGCTCAGGCTGTCAGCATAGAGCCAGACTTGGGGCTTGAACCCATGAACTGTGAGATCATGACGTGAGCCAAAGTTGGATGCTTAACCCACTGAGCCACCCAGCGCCCTCTGGCTGTCTTTCTTAGTTAAGTGTGGTAATAAGGGATTATTCTTCAACATGTTATATTCCTATTCTTGTACTAGTCATTGTATGAGTAGAGAACTTGGAACAAGGTTACTTTTTTCCTTTCTTGCTCTTTATTTTTAAAAAAGCATATAATCCAATTTTTGGCCTTTTACTATTTTTTTTTCAAGAGCACTATTTCCACTTACTGTGAAAAAGGACAGGTTTATAGTACACATTTTCTGTTTTGAACTACAGAGCTTGTACTTCACAATGTTAAAGAAAACTAATGACATTTGTGTTTATTTAAAAGTGCCTCTCTCAGCCGGTTTTCTCATCTGTGAAACAGGCTGAGTAGTGCCCACCTTGCAAGACTGCTATGAATGCAAACTGAGACCATCTAGCAGATGCTCTCAGCAGGACCCGTGGCTTTCCTGTTTCCTTGTAATGCACTCCTTACAGTTTCCTCAGGGCCAAGGCCTGAGAGTGTTTTGAAAGATTATTTGAAATGTTTACTTACTGTGACTGTGACTATTTTACTTAGTCATTTACTTACTGTGCCCTTGAAATGAAGACCAAATTATGCAAATATTCAGATCAGTTTTAATATATCATAGAGGCCTCGTAGAATATTTTTTTTCTTTCAGCATGTTGCCTAATGTAGCATAATAGCATTAGATTTCAGCTTTTTCACTTAAATTCTAGGGAAGAAAGTAAATATAGAAAACCTTTAGAGATTGCCCAAATTTATACATTAATTCTAGATCAAATAGTGGAACTGAATTTAGATAAGGAATTATGTAATCCTTTTGATGATAAAATGAAAATTTGTTTGGTTTTTACCTGGATGAGTTCATTTTTAAAAATGGTTATTTTAAGCTTTTGTAAAAGAGCCTTTTTAGGGGTAGATGCTGATTCTTTTATCAGTTTTCTAATATTATAGTTCCTGTGCTTGAATTGAATATTACATTTTCACCTCGTAACAGCCAGTAGTGTTTGCAAGCAAATCGTTTTCAGTTCCTCAGAGGTTAAACTCAGTCCCCGTCTCCCCACTGCTTCTTGAGGCACATGCAGCTTGTGGTAGCGGGTGGGAGGGGAAATGTGTCTGTGAGGTCCACCCAGAAACGTTTCGAATTCAGATTCCTATTTTCTAATGACCTGAAGTTAACCGGGCACAAACTGCTTTTCTAAATTGACTTGTAAAGAAATTTATTTTGAGAAAAGATGGACTATTTTCTAATCATTAAGGTACTTTTGTTTGTTTCTCCAGTGTGCAAAAACACTATGTCAGACACTGTGGGGAAAGACTCAAATGAATAATAGCCAACACTCAGCAAGTTCTCGCTGGGTGCCAGATGCTGTGCTAAGTGCTTTATGTGGGTGATTTCATTTAGTGTTTACAACAGTTCTCTGAAAGAGCTCTTGTTAGTTACACACGCACGCACACACGTGCACATACACCCACACAAACTCTTCATCACTTGAGGAACGTGCTGTTGTAGGGAGATGCAAACGGGGGAACTGGGATTCAGATTCAGACCACAGACCTGGTGTTCTCAAGTCCTACAATTAACAACGGTGGCCTCACCTTCCTTATCTATAGAATGGGGATAATGCGAGCATTAAATACGGAAAACACTTGGTATCACGTAGAAGTACTTAATGGTAGCGGCTGTTAATGGCTACCATTCAGGTGGGATTGTAAGGACTGAAACGGAAAATGTGTATGAAGCACTTAGTACTCACTGTGTCATGTATGCACTCAAAGAGGTGTCCTTTAAATTGGACCTTGAAGATTGACAGCGTTTTTATACAGGGAGATCAGCGCTTGAGGGAAAGAACATGATCAAGATTAGGGGAGTGCATGAACATAGGTATTGAAGTGGGATTGAGGACTAGGAAGTATTCAGTGTAGCTACATTAAGGTACTGAGGAAGAGTAGAAAGCTGAATAGCAATTTGGGGCCAAATCATTAAAGATGAATGCCAGGCAAAGAAGTTTGCCTTTATCCTTCTTTAGGAAGGCCAGTATGCCTATTTAACTTGCTCAGAAATACACAGTATTTATTTCTTAGCATTGGTATTTAATAGCTTAGACACTTGAGAAGGAGAATTCTTTTGGATTATCTTTTTTTTTCCTTCAGTTTATTTACTTATTTTTTTCAATTTTTGTTTAATGTTTATTTATTTTTGAGACAGAGCATGAACAGGGGAGGGTCAGAGAGAGAGGGAGACACAGAATCTGAAACAGGCTCCAGGCTCTGAGCTGTGAGCACAGAGCCCGATGCAGGGCTTGAACTCACGAACTGTGAGATCATGACCCGAGCCAAAGTCGGACGCTTAACTGACTGAGCCACCTAGGCGCCCCTATTTACTTATTTTGACAAAGAAAGAGAGAGTGTGTGAGCAGGGGAGGGGCAGAGAGGGAGAGAGAGAGAATCCCAAGCAAGCTCTGCATGGTCAGTGTAGAGCCTGATGCAGGACTTGAACTCACAAACCATGAGATCATGACCTGAGCTGAAATCAAGAGTCAGATGCTTAACCAACTGAGCCACCCAGGTGCCCCTTAAAAATTTTTTTTTTTACTGTTTATTTATTTATTTTGAGAGAGAGAGTAGGGGAAGGGCAGAGAGAGGGGGAGAGGGAGAATCCCAAGCGGTGCTCATTCCCATAACCATGAGATTATAACCTGAGCCAAAATCAAGATTCCGATGCTCAACCCACTGAGCCACCCAGGTGTCCCTTGTTGGTGTTATTTAATACATTCATTTTCCAAAATGTACTAAGATAGTGTCTTGATAGAATCAAAGCTGCTATGAAAATGAACTGTTGGCTTCTTTCAAGTAGCTTCTCAGGGTTCTAAGTTACTGTGTTGACAGATCCCAGATACTGTTTCAAGTCTGTCTTTAAGTATATCTGTTATGTTCAAAACAGTTTCCTGTGATAGTTCGGTTTCATTCAGGTTGAAATGATGGTAAGTCCTAGAAAGAGGTGACAATGTAGATTACAAATGAGAACCCAGAAGAAAAGAATTGTGAACTGGTCATCACATCAACCAATCTTCTTTCAACTGCAGTGAAATCTAGTTACAAAAAGCACTACTTTATCAAAGATTTTATTTTACTCTGAGTGTAATTGTGTTTCCTGTGTTATATGGCATGTGTGTTTAAAAATCGACCTGTCAGAGTGGGCTTTTATGCTTTTTTTCTCTTAACTCAGTTACATTCATTATAGTGTTCTATAGTATATATTTTTAAAGGCAGAATTAAAACCATATTTTGAATTTGACAACTTATTTTACCTCACAAATACTGCATTCTGATTTGGTCAAAAGGTCTCTGTTTTCAGTATGATTTAAATGAAAAAATAATTAATAGTTGTATGATAAAGCTAAATCTGTAAGTTACCAAATGTGTGATATTTGAAAAGGCACTGGGGAATGCCATAAAACTTTTCTACTTCAAATGAAAAGTAAATTAGTTTTCTGTGTGCCTATCGAAGTTACATAAGTGAGTTCGGTTCATTAGACTTAGCTCAAATGAGGCAACACAAAGTTTTCTTTTAATAAAAACATATATAAGGCATCATTTCAGGCATAAGGAAAATAATGTTTTTAGTTATTTTGAGTAAAAAATTTGTAATACTGTTTTTCTTAGTAAAGTTGGGGTACTTTTTCTGTTATGCTGGAATTCTCAGCAGATAAGCACTTCAAACTAATTTGTTATACATCTGTTGTAACAGAGAGAAATGGAGAAGAATCACAGTGAACAGTTTTGACAGGTTTGTACCAAAATGTTTTTAACCTATCCAGTGTTTGGCCCAGAAAAATAATGTAGAATGACTCATACTTTAAGTTAATCTAAAAGAAAAGCCTCATATCCACTTATTTTTATTTAGTGTCCCACACGTTTCTAAATATATTGACAACAGCATCTTTCCTGGAGAGAGTCAAATTTACTTCATACCAGCTCTGATTAGAACTTTAACTAAAGCCAAATTGAGGTGGTGTTATTTTTATTCAGATCAACTCAGTTATGGAATAAAATAATGCACGTGTGTATTGATATAGAAAAAGTAAAACGTGATTACTGCTAGGAGTTTTACTTAAACTAGAAATAAATGACATCCTTATAAACAATTTGAAGTACACAAAAGAACATCAAATGCGGCCTGTGGGTTCCTCACACCTTAATCATCAGGTCACTCTTAACAGATAGGTTGAAAGGTATTTGAGGTGACATCTATTTAATGTTTTCATAGTTAACTAACTGAAATGTAGTTTTGTAAAGTCCTAGGTAAATGGTAGTATAAAGGATAAAGCAGACCTTACTACATTATAGAATCCGGTTCTATTTGGAATATATTAATATATGAGCTTGCTCATGTTAATTCTTGATTTTAAAGTGTCTTGAGCTTTTCCTCGATTGCATAGGTGTTTTATGGAATTCACGGTTTCCCCCAGTTACTGTTCAGGTCACCCTGATATCCTAATTATAGCGCCTTAAGAAATCCCTCAAACCTGAATTCTGAATGACCTCAGACTTTTTCGCTGATTCTCCTCTTGTCCCTGTGTGTGTGTGTTAGGAAGACACACAAGACATGTATTTTGTTTCTTGACTTTGTGTCTTGATTTTTTTCATTAGTATTTTACTGTTCTTACTTACTAGGACGTAACTAATTTTAATGGCTTTTGCTTTTTATTTTCTTCCTCCAAAATATCTTAGCTATCAGTTTTTTTCCCTTGGTATATATTTTTAGAATTAGTTTGTCAAGCTCTCTCAAATTCCTGATGGGATTTTATAAGAGGTGCATTGATGTTATAAATTAATTTTAGAGAAACTTGACATCTTTAAAATGTCAACTTGTTGGGGCATCTGGGTGGCTCAGTCAGTTAAGCATCTTACTTCAGCTCAGGTCATGATCTCACGTGCAGTTTGAGAGTTTGAGCCCTGCATTGGGCTTTGTGTTGACAACACAGAATCTGCTTCGGATCCTCTGTCCCCCACTCTCTCTGCCCCTCTTCCTGCTCTCTCTCTCTCAAAAATAAACATTAAAAAAATAAAGTAAAATAAAATAAAATGTTAACTTGTCTCTTTGCATGAGCATCTTTTCCCTCCCATTTATTCAGAGATTTTTACATGTCCTGTAAGGTCTTAATGTTTTTTTAGTTGAGAGTCTTGGGCAACCTGTGTTAGGTTAATTGCTAGATATATTGTCTTTGGTGCTGTTACAGTAGTACATTGTTTTCCTATTTTCAGCTTGATGGTTTCAGTACACAGGAGTATTATTGATTTATATATATTGTTTTTCTTGACAATTTTACAGAGCTCTGCCATTAGTTGTCCATTATCTTGTTATTCTACTTTGTTTTATTTTTAGTGGTCTGTGGGTGGTGTGTTCTTTTGGCTTTTATCTCTAAAGAAGTCTTTATTTAATAAGATATTTTTTGCTGGGTAAAAAAATTTTAGCTTGATTTTTCCTTTCAGTACTTTAATGCTATCATTTTCATATTTACTGTATTTTCTCAGCTTCAATATTGATATTAGTTACTTTAAATTATTTTTTAATGTTTGTTTATTTTTGAGAGAAAGGACAGAGTATAAGTGAGGGAGAGGCAGAGAGAGAAGGAGACACAGAATCTGAAGCAGGCTCCAGGCTCTGAGCTGTCCCTACAGAGCCTGACGTGGGGCTCAAACTCATGCTTGGTGAGCTCATGACCTGAGCTGAAGTCGGACGCCCAACCAACTGACTGAGCCACTCAGGCACCCCATTTGTTTTAAATTCTTATTCTCTCTGCTTCCTCACTCAGTGGCCCAGTAGTTCTTTTTCCTCTATTTTTATTCTGTCTTTACCTGGATTTTGCTTTTTCTTATGGTGTGAGGCAAGGGTCTTTGCCTTCTGTCTCTTTATCAGTCTTGAGTGAGGCAATTCTCAATTATTACACTTAAAAACACCACTTGATATTTTACTAATCAACTCTTTTTTTCCAGTTCATTGATTTCTGCCCATATCTTTATTCCCTATATTCTTGGTTCTGGCTTTATTTTCTTGGTTTTGTCCTCCTTAACCTAATGGCTGCTTTTTAAATCTTTATTTTTTATTAAAGGCATTTAGAGCTCAAAATCTCCTGCTATTATTGTTTTAGGTGCATAGGTTTTGGCATGAGATCTTCCCTTGTTAGGCTGTAAGGATTTTAGTTCCCTTCAATTTGTCTTCCTGAAGTCACATTATTATTTTTACATATGTTATATCTTGGGTATGTGAAATATTTGCTAGTTATCCTTTATTATTTGTTTCCACCTTTATTATATTGAGGTAAAAATGTAATTTGATTTTTTGGGGGTAATTTTTTGATTATGGTCTTGAGTGATCAAGTTCTGTGAATAGTCCATGAGTGTTGAAAAACAAATACTCCGTGTTTCTAAAGTTGTATGTGTTATTAATTAGTATATGTATATTTTTTCTTTCATTTCTGAGAGAAGTGTGTTAATATTATATGTATGTTTTTTATCATTTATTTAAATCTTCTGTTTGCTTCTGTGGGGGAGCATATTAGCCAATGAAAATAGTTGGTTTATCTATTTATCCCAGTGTTTATCTATTTATCAGTCACTTGTATTCTTAGATGTTTTGTGGATACGTTTTCATGTACATATATCTTTGTGATTGTTGTGTTTTGTTCTGTATTAGTCCTTTGATAAGTAGGTAAATTCTCCTCTTTGTCCTTTAGGACTTTAAATTCTCTTCTGTCTGATAGTAAAATTGCTATACTGGTTTTCTTCCATTTTATGCTTCTCTAACATGTATTTTGCATACCTTAATGTTGACTGTTTGAGTCATGATTTTTCAAAAGGCCAATCTGAGAGTCTGTCTTTTGGTATTCAGTTTTATCAACTTACTTTTATTATGTTTACGTTTCTATCAGGCTTTTTTTTTGCCATTTTCATTTGTGTTTTCTCTTTACCAGGGCTGTTTTCTTTCTTGCTTGTTTTCTTGCATTGCTTTTTTACTTTCTAAATGGCAACTCTTTTGATCCCATGTCTTACTTTTCACCCCAGTTCTTAGAAATTCTCGACTGTTATTTTTTTAGTTTTCTTCTCCATCTGTTCACTTTTCTGTATTCTTCTGCCTCTTCTAAACTTCTGTCCCTAAGCCTCCAAATCTCATATATCTTATTTCTTTCTCTTCTTCCTCCTTTATGGATGCCATCTGTAGAGTTCCTTGGGCTGGTTTTCTCTGATACTGTATTGATTGTTTGGGCTGTTGTCACAAGCTTAGGTTCAGTCACAGTGCTTAGGTTCCTCAAATGCCTTATAATTTTCTCTGAACTCAGTTTTAGTTACTCTGGAATTGTTACCTGCCTTGGTAATGATGTCTACCTGAAACTAGAAAACTTTGATGGAAAAAAGGGGAAGAAAATACAAGAAAAGGTCATTATAGGCCAATGAACAGAGATGTAGAAAATCTATACATGATATTAGCTAACAGAATCCTCTTGTGTTTAACGTAGTAAAACTAATAATATATCCTGACCCAATAGTGTCTCAGGGTGGGTTGCTCCACAGTGTTTTCTTACTGACATTTTTCAGTGACAACTTAGCTCGAGAACCACTTAGCCTTTCTCTAAGTGAAAAATTAAAACCCTCTCTGAAGCAGGAGTTGTGTGACTCTTTGGGAAAACTTGTGTGGAATTAGGTTTGTCCAGAAGGAAGAAAAGGGAGAAGAAAAGAGAATTCTCACTAAGTGAGTTCTTTCTGTGTGGTAGAGGCACCATCCCACAGTATTTTAATTACAGTAGAAATCCTGTGAGGGATAAGTAGCTACCATTCCTATTTTACAAATAAGTCTTGACAAAATAATGGACTTAATGACCTGGAAACAGAAACTGGAAGATCACCAGCTTTAGATGCTCTTGAAAAGAGAAACATGCAAAAGTCATACTGCTGGAGATCATGCATATAACTGTGTATGATGTGTGGGATGGGATAAAGAAAGACCAGTATGTTCAAATGATTTGTTGCTCAGAGGAACTTAATTTCCAGATGGAAGCCTGAAGGGTGAAAGTGGTTCAACTTGAAGGCAATGAATTGGGCAGGTGCTATGACAGAATAGATTAGATATTTCCTTGGTGAATCTTCATGGGGACAATTCACAAGAGGCTGATATGGAGGGTACATGATAACCCAGCTTCAAGTAGGTAGAAGTCATCAGCTTTATAACAAAAGAAATGATGAGAAAGTTTTTTTTTTTTTTTACCCTGAGAAAAATAGTTGTGCAGTGTATTCACAGAGCCAGGCTTCTGTCATTATTCATTCTGCATTTTAAGCTTTGACTTCTCCTTTGACTCTAATTAGCAACTAGTTGTTAGAAGGTGTCAAGCCAAGGAGAGAGCTAGGAGGCTGTGCAATGACAAGAAATCCGGAGTCAAATGAGAATCCTTTTCTCTGTCAGAAGAATACCAGGCTAGAAAAATTAATACTTCTCTGCCAACCCACAACCCCTGCTGCTGATAATGCTGATAAAGCATTAATTGTCCTTTCTCTGTGCTTTTGTTCTTGTATCATTCATACTTTCTCTTTACTATGGTGATTTTAATGTATCTCTCTTGTGGGTTTCTGGGCTGCTTCCCCTAAAAAACTTCACTCCAGAAGAGAACGAAGATTGTGTGTGTGTGTGTGTGTGTGTGTGTGTTTCCTGTATGTTTAGTGAAACTTTGTTATACAGGTGAATGGATAAGCAGTAAATGAAGATGTAGCAGTAGATATGAACCTTGCCTTTTGACTAGGCAGTGGAGGTTTTGGTGGTTTTTAATTTATTTATAAGTGAGTTCTGTCCCTGAGCCTGTCGCCTGTCTATAAGGCAAGTTCAAAAGTGTAGAGTGTAGATCAGGACTCAGAATGAATAGAATTTAATGATGCAAGTAAATAGATAATGTCTAGGAATCTCATAAGAAATAAGAAAACCTTTGGAAAAAAAATTTGTGAAAATAAATGTAGGTAAACATGAGTTTAATCACCACTGGCCATACTAACCAGTAGATAGTGTGAATGAGAAGTAGTTAGCGGAAGGGTATGAGCACACATTGTTTTGTGACAAACGTATAACATCTTCTTACAAGGCTACTTTAAGTCTGTAATAAGTAGAGAAAATGAAGTCATAATAAAAAAAAGAAAAATAAGCGGGAGTGGTAACATGTGGACATTTTCCATCTAAATTGTTACTTTTAATGACAATGGCCTGCTGCTCCTGCAGGATGTGATAGGACCTCTGCAGTGAGATTGAATGGGTCCCGGAAGAAGCTGTGGTTTAGTGCTCTGCAGATGTTCATGGATCAAACAATTTTTTGCCTTTCTGTGAAAAACCCCTCAGGAGAGGGAGGTGATGAAGAGGAATTGGATCAGCATGCATTTTCCTTTTTCTCTGGAAATGCTTTGGACACCTAAGAGGCTTTAAGCCAGGGTCTTTGAGTGGAAAGCTATAAAGGGTAGAAGAGAAATCACAACGCAACAGGGCAGAAGACTACAATTGATCGTAAAATCAGTATCTAGATGATGTTTCATTGCCTTGTCTTTCAGAATTCATGGAGCACTTCCTTTCTGCAACAGCTGTAGAAGGGTTGACAGTAAGGAGCACACATCCAGGCTTGCTTCCCTCCGTCTCTCCAAGCCCCCCTCTGCTGTAGGGACGTTGGGTGTTTTACTACATCTCTGCTTTGCCTCCCTGATCATGCAGCTTGAGAAGTAGGAACTGAATCTAATAAAACACACACGTGGCATGACTTTGTATTTCAGACTATGTATTGTATGAGGGATTGATTCATGTACCCTGTAAATTGAATCTGAATAGGCATTTTCCAAAAGTGATTTAAGGAGAAATTTGTTTTGCATTGCACCTTAATTACCTAAAACCACACACAAAAAAAACCCCAAATAGCATTCATTTAAACATACTATTTACATATTGAGCACTGTGTACGTATACTGCCAAAGGGAGGACAAATGAAATGTTTTGAAATGGTGCTTGAAGCACTTTTTCTTTATTTTTCATATCAACTGACCTTGTTGCTGGTTCTAGTCTGTCTACCTCCTCTGGCCTTTAGCCCCACGCACAGCTTTGGAGCACATGGAACATAACTGAACCATGTGGTGTGAACCTGATGATCTGAGGGTCACTATCCCTGGCTGCTTGCCTTCAGCCGGAGACTCCTCTGTAAGTCAGTCCCTGCCTGCTAGATTGCCAGAACAAGGTAAAGCTGGGGGTGGGGTGTCTTCGCAGGGATCTGCATCTTTTGACCTAAAGAAAAGTACTGTTAAAAAAAACCCAACCTGGCACATTTTTTCGGTCAGGATTAGATTAGAAATTGGCTCAACTCTTCAGTTCTCTGTTTTAGTGCCCTAACATCCTTTAGGAAGTAAAGTATGGGTATGTGTAAATAAGCTCTTTCTTCTACCCTATGTGCTGGTTTCTAGTAATTACACTTTTATTCTGATAAAGTTTTTGGTTTATCTACATGAAAACTATATGCATACTCTCACTAGGGCTAAAAGTGTCCATAATCAACATATAAAAATTTAAATTTGTTTGGAGTATCTGAAGATACTCTGCTATCAGCTAAGTTTAATTTCAGAAGCAGTTTATACTACTCTAGTGGTACTTTAACCCTCAGCATGTCTTGGAGGTCTTAATTTCACAGTCTTAATTTCACAGGTCAATGAATTGCGCAGTACAAAGGAAATGGGTTCTAATGATGCTAATTTTATGGTGATTTGTTTCCTATGTGAAATACACTTATATAATAATTTGAGGGGAGAATATGGACTAGAGAAAATTTGTGATCACATTCTAGATTCTGCTAAAGAAGTTGAAAATTCCTCAAAGATAAGTTTAAAACTGATGATCTTTGGATGAACAGTCCTTGTGATCTGTCTGGAAGCTTTAGTCACGTGGCTTTTATGGTCATTAAGCTAGTTTGCTTTTTTTCAAATGTTTATTTATTTATTTTGAGAGAGAGAGCAAGTGAGCATGGGAGGGGGGGGGTGCGGAGAGCGAGAGAAAGAGAATCCCAAGCAGGCTTCGCACTGTCAGTGCAGAGCCCAGTGCAGGGCTTGATCCAACAAACAGTGAGATCATGACCTGAGCTGAAATCAAGAGTTGGACACTCAACCAGCCGAGCCACTCAGGCACCCCAAGCTAGTTTGCTTTTAAGAGATGTTGGTACCTGCTGGTACTACAGTGTGAACCTGTATCAAGTTGCTGGGATTTTTATTTGTTCAAAAATAGAATACATGATAGAAGCTCAACCTGATGATAGTTGAAAGATTGAGAATAACACATAGGGGAAAGAGAAAATTTGAGGATTTCAAATGAAAAAGTAGGATGAAGGGATGGAGAAGGGATGTAAGTAGGCAAGAATGCAAAGTCATTCTTCACTCTTTTAAATTTTCTTTTTTAAAATGTTCTTATTTATTTTTGAGAGAGAGAGAGAGAGAGACCAAGTGTGAGCTGGGGAGGGGCAGAGAGAGAGGAAGATACAGAACCTGAAGTAGGCTCCAGGCTCTGAGCTGTCAGCTCCCAACCCAGAGCTCGAATGAACTTCTGAACCATGGGATCATGACCTGGGCCAAACTTGGACACTCATCCGACTGAGCCACCCAGATGCCTCTTTTTATTTCTTTTTAAGTTTATTATTTTGAGAGAGAGAGAGAGAGAGAGAGAGAGAAAGCAAGCATGAGTGGGCGGAGGGGCAGAGAGAGAGGGAGAGGGAGAAAATCCCAAACAGGCTCTGCACTGTCAGGACAGAGCCCAACGTGGCGCTTAAACCCATGAACCGTGAGATCATGACCTGAGCTGAAGTTGGATGCTTAACTGAGCCACCCAAGCACCTCACTTGCCATGGCTCTTTAAAACAAGAGTGATTTAGTGGCTACTTAGAAGCAGGGTTTCATTTTTGGGTAGTGAAAGAGTTAGACTAGTATAGAATAATGTCTTTAGGTTGGTTTTCTAAAAATTATTTGTTACTTTGGGCAATACTATATTTTCTACCTAAATTGTGTTGGTTGATCTGTGTACAATATTATTTCATTAATCATTTCTTTTGGGGTGTTTTTTTTTGTTTGTTTGTTTTTTAAGTAGGCTTCATGCCCAGCGTGGAGCCCAACACACAGCTTGAACTCACAACCCTGAGATCAAGACTTGAGCTGAGATCAAGAGTCAGATACCTAACCGATGGAGCCATCCAGGCACTCCTCTATTGGGGTGTTTTTAATTTTAATTATTTTGATGAACAGAAGAAAGAAGGCCCATAAATAGAAATACCCATAAATAAGAAAGTTGCCCATAAATAGATAGGGGAAGTTTTAACATTCTTTAATATGTAGTATATTTCAGATTAGTTAACATAACCAATATCATAAAGTCAGTAGAGTGGCTGGTCTTAGAAAAGAGCCAGCTTGTTTAATTAAGTTTTTTGACTAGATCCAGATATTGGGAATTCCATAATTTAGAAAAAGCAATTTTATGCTATTGCTTTGTACACTGTAAGTATGCATAGCCTTGCCTGTGCTACATTGGTGAAAATTTTCTGTTGCATTTGCAACACTACAGGTTCTCAATAATAAATAATAGATTGTTGAAGTATATGCCCATGATTGTCATCTTTTCTTTTTAGAGAGAGAGTACATGAGCAGGGGAGAGGGGCAGAGGGAGAGAGATTAAGAAAATTAAGCAGACTCCACACTCAGCATGGAACCCAACACGGGGCTCGATTCCATGACCCTTGGGATCATGACCTGAGCCAAAATCAAGAGTCAGATGCTCAACCTCTTGAGCCACCCAGGCGCCCCTGATTATTATCATTTAACTTAATTCTGTTCATACTTTTAGGCATGCAAACAAGAAATAACTGCTGGTGGTAGCTGTTTAAATTACATTCAGATATCTTGAGGAACATGTTTGAACAAATATTTTATGCTTATCAAAAAAGGTTTTTCAATGGGTATTCTCTTGTTTGCTTAAAATATGTATGAGATTACCTGGACAAGTTAAATAGTACACAGTTTAGATTAGGAAAAGAGGATTAAAAGGGCAAAATAGCCTTTTAAAAAATTTTAATAGTGTGGATTGAAAAGCTGATGTCATTTGATGATTTCATTAAAAGAAAAAAAATCATTGAATGGTACCTAACTGCTTGAAGTGTACTAAAGTACTCGCTGGTATTATAAATGTATGAAAGCTCTTAAATTATAAACACACTCTGACTGTTCCCAGGAAATAATCACAAAATTACTGCTTCAACCCCAGAGAAGAATGTAACTGAATAAACATTGGCAAACTGAATTAGTATTTTAGGATAACTTTTTTGTTTTAGCGCCTACTAGGTGCTAGGCACTTTATGTTGAGAATCTGTATTGGGTGACAAAAGACACATAATCTTGCCTTCTGGAGCTTCTGTTCTAGTAGGAGAAAGAGATGCATGACAGGCCATTTTAATATACTGCAATAAACACTGTGATAAAGTCTGTACACAAGACCGGCTGTAAAATTGGGGGCAGTAGAAGAGAAAGATTTTAGGCGTAAGTGGTCCTCTCATCTCCCTTCTGTCACACCATGTAGAGAGGGGGTCTCTGGTCTTGGCAGTAGTTGGTCATACAATCCACATGGGCAGGCTGTGGTGGATGACTTGGGCTCTGCTGTCATCTTTTCCAGTTACTTGTGCCGTTAGGCAAGTTACTTACCTCTGTGAGTTAGGAATAAAAGTAAAAATATCTGCCTCACAAGGCAGTTACAAGGATCAAAAAGGATAACTGTACATGAATGAGCTTTGTAAACAGGGAAACAGCATCTACATGCTAATTGTTAACATTCTTGGCATTCATTTTCTTTTTTTTTTTTTTAATTAAAAAAATTTTCTTGGTGTTTATTTTTGGTAGAGACAGAGTGCAAATGGGGGAGGGGCAGAGAGAGAGAGAGAGAGACAGACAGACAGACAGACAGACACAGAATCCGAAGCAGGCTCCAGGCTCTGAGCTGTCAGCACAGAGCCTGATGCCGGGTTCAGACTCACCAACTGTGAGATCATGACCTGAGCCGAAGTCGGCCACTTAACCTGCTGAGCCACCCAGGTGCCCCATTGGCACTCACTTTCTGACTTTCGACAACTTAACCCCTATATGTGCTGAATTTTATCATGTGTAAAAAGGGAAAAAATAGTTTCTCTGATACAAGATTATTATAAGGATTAAATGAATTAAAGTATGTGAAGCCCCTAAAACAGTAGCTAGTCACTATTTTAATCATTATTCTTGCAGCACAAGAGGTGGAACCTACCTGTCTGTGATTCTGGTGGAAGGTTTTCAGCATATTCATTTTACAGTGCTCTCAATATTAAGATTCTGTGCAGTTTTAATGGCTTAATAAAAGTGGTGTGTTTGTGGCTGTTATAAATAAGCTTCCAGAGTTGAATTAACTGACTGACTCCAGGTATGAATGTAAGAGGTGAGCCAGTGCTCTGTATTAATTCACATTGAATTGTTTGGAAATGTCACATTCTGGTATTCGGATCATACTCTGCACTGGCTGCAAAAGTTTGTTTCATGAACAGTAATTAAGATGCTGCCCTTTTGACAGTCATTAATAAATCATTAATTAAAAACCCCAGTCTAGAGTGTCTGGTTCTGTTCCTTCAGATGAGTGGCTGATTAGAGGACACCTTACTTTTCTTGTGAGATCTATATGGTGTCAGTTTCCTTTGGGCCCTTTTTCCAAAGAAAAAAGTAAAATATATACGTATTTTGTTTAGACAGCTACAGCAAGCTGAGTAGGCATTTCTGATACCTTGTCTTTTTTTTAGTGAATTATAATCCTTCCTCTTTGATTTCTCCTAGTGACATATTTTAACTCCCCTGCCCTTTGGGATGGGCGGCTTTATTTCATCCTAATTTCACTGGATCATCACATCGGATATGTGAAGGGAAATAGGTTTATTATAACAATACAGAACAGTAACAACATTGCTTATGTTTAATGTATGTACGTTAATATACACACACATTATTGCATTCAAGTCATTTAAGAACATTAGGAGATATCCCGATGAAATTTTTTGCTTAAACTGGATGTTTAGGGGTGCCTGACTGGCTCAGTTGGTAGAGCAAAGCAAAATGATTCTTGACCTCAGGGTTTTAAGTTCAAGCCCCACATTGAGTGTAGAGCTTACTTAAAAGACAACAACATAAAATAAAACAACAAATAAAAATAACAACAAAACCTGGAGGTTTTGCACAGTAAGGATTCTGTCATGTGTTTATTGGGAAGGGAGCTGTTGGAAATTACGTCGAGAGGTATGGGTGAAGTCCTCCAAACTCTCCCTCTAGGTCAGTGCCCCTTTCCCTATCCAGGTACTAGAAAAATCCACCATGAAAGGAGTCCTTTGGATTATCTTTGTATCTTTGGGAAGCCCTGCTTAAAATGCAAATGCCCATGGAGTAGTGACTGATTAAATAGGAACTCGGGAAATTATCTTCTTCTCATCAAGAATGGAATGGAATGAAAGCTCAGGTGGCTTCTAATGGGAGAAGGAATAAAAAGGTGATGTAAGGTTTCTTCTTGGAAAATTTACTGGAGCTAGAAGCGGGAACCCAGAGAGGGAATATGGAGCGGGGAGGAAGAATGGGAAAGGGGGATGGGGACAAGGTAAATGATTACTGAGGTCCCTCGTATTTACATCAAGGTCCCAAATCATGAAGAAAAGTCTTTGGCTGTGATCTCTCCCTTAGCGCTCTGTTTCTCTTTGGTCCTCCACTGTATGTTCCTGGGAGAACTCCTCAGCGCCATCCAGGGGCAGCAGGAGATGCTGCAGCTCTGGGACAGCAGCCCACAAAGCCATTCCTGAGTTGCCTTGTAGGTGTGAGAAACCAGGAGGTAGACGTTATCCTGTGAATGTCAGCCATTGAAGTAAGTGGGGTGTGTGTATATTTTCACACCAGCATGTTGTCACATTCCCTGGGCTGGAGAGATGTTAATGAATGAGTGGAAGTTAAAAGACAGTGGTTAATCTTTGAGCTCTATTGTTTAGAGTCAAGGAGAGAAGTCTTAATCCTTGTAACTGAGAATATCGTGTTTACATGTCCTCTAGAATCTAAGTTGGAAGCTGGTAGTAAAACACAGAAATGAGTTTACTATTGGGTTTACTGATTATTTCATCATATAGGGTTTAAAATTAGTGTTATTTGATAAAAGTTGGAACCAGTTCATGTTAGAGGCACAGGATATCTTGCCAGGAACCTCCAAGCAAAACAAAAAGCAGTTTGGAAGTCAAGTAATATCTTACTTCTACTTTAAGACTCACTGCTGGAGAGTGCTTCATCCCCATTAAGAATAGAAGACAAAAATCTTACGACTTTCGTTAAACTGCATTCTTAATTGACTTCAGGCCAGAGGTGACTAGTCTCTGTCTCTAGTCTTCAGATTTTTGCCCAATCTGTAAACATGCATAATGGTAACTGCCTCTGAGGATGGTTACAAGGATTAAATGAGACAATATAGTGGCAGTATTAAGTAAACAGGCCTGAATTAAGACTCTCCCACTTGTGAGCTGTGTGGGAAACTTAAATCTCTTTGAGTTACAGGTGCCTCATCCATTAAAGCCCCGATTGTGGGAAGCACTTAATGAAAGAATGTATGCAAGATGCCTGGCGTGCATTAAGTGGGCTTGGTATTTGGATATGGGTTTTTTGGCCAGGATAGTGTTAAATTGGAAATAGTTGCTAACATTTAAGTGTCAGAAGAAATCTGGATTTCAGAAATCAGAAGATCTGGCAACCTTACACCTGTATCTCAGGCTGGCTATATTCCTCAAGCGGTGTGCCTAGGAGCCTCTTTGGGTGATCACTGCTCCCTGCTGACTTATACCTCCCCTGTTCACTTACTTATGCTGTGTAGTTAGGTGATCCTGTAGGCATCTTTTGTTTTTCCAAGAGATGGAGGTTTCGGTTAGAAACTGTGTAGCACTGAGTATGATATTTGGCACACAACACATGCTCAATAAGTGTTTCCCTTTTTCTCTCATAGAGAATGATGATGTAGTGAAGAGAACCAGTTTTAATTCAGATGATTTCAGCCCTGAGCTAGGTTCTATCTTAGCTGACTGATTGGGTGACCTGAGAAAGCCACTTAACTATTCTAGTCTCAGCGTTTTCCCAGGAAAACTGGAGTGTTTGGACCATCCGATGCTGAGTTTCTTCCAGTGGTGAACTGCCTGAAGAGTGGTATATATCACATTTAAACTTTCACAAGATGTTTTAATAAAACTTGTATGCTATCCTCTGAATAACATGGTGAAGTATGGATTGTAAGAACAATTAGGCAAACTAGAAGGTGACCAAAAAATAATGTTCCAAGCCACTGGTAATACCAGTCTGGCAAGCTGAGGGAGTAAGTGTTTTAGCCTTGTGCTGTGGAAATTTTAATAGTTTATTTGGATAAAGCTCTCAAGGACAGGTCCGTCAATGTAGCAGTTCACATGATGAAGCTAGGAGCAGTACTCACATGATGGATGACAGGCCCAGGATGGAAAGATATCTTCACAGAATTGAGCAGTGGACCATAATTGAACAACGATAGATGTGCAGTGCTGTCATTTGAGATTGAAAAATTAACTGCACAAGTAAAGATGGGGAAGGAAATATTCTAAGAGTAGATAAAAAAAGAACTGGGGTTTTGGATGGAATGCTTAACTTAAAGGGCTATCCATGGCCAGCACTGTTACATAAAGAAAACATTAGAATTTCTATTCATGTTTATTTAGACAAGCATCTTTTTTAAAAAAATCTATTTTTTGTATGTTGACTTACATATACTAGATGATAATCTATTAATAAAAACAAAAAAATATGCATTTGGGGTATAGACTTTTTTCTAGCTAGTAGGGGTGAGTATGATCAAAAGTTTGGAGACTGCTGGACTCTTTGTTGAGATGTAACTCAGTATAGTAGAAACTATAGACTTTGGAGTCACATCTTCCTGAATAAAGATTTTGCTTTTAAAAATTTTTTTATTTTATTATTTTTAAAAATTTATTCCCAAGTTAGCTAACATACAGTGTAGTCTTGGCTTTAGGAGTAGATTCCCACGATTCATCACTTACATACAACACCCAGTTCTCATCCCAACAAGTGCCCTCCTCAATGCCTATCACCCATTTTCCCCACCCCCATCAACCTTCAGTTTGTCCTCTGTATTTAAAGAGTCTCTTCTGGTTTGCCTCCCTCTCTGTTTGTATCTTATTTTTCCTTCCCTTCCCCTATGGTCGTCTGTTAAGTTTCTCAGATTCCACATATGAGTGAAAAACGTTATGATATCTTTCTCTGACTTATTTCAGTGATTTTGGCTTTAACACTTAAATGCTTATGACCTTTCCTAGGTAGTGGTTTCTTTCAGTCTTACATTTTTGTTAAGTGTAAAATGTGTTAGAATACTTCTCTCAAAATTATGTTGGGATAGTTTCAATGAGATGATTTTCCTGTTTTTCAGTTACTAATTTCCTTGAAAAAAATTTTTTTAACGTTTATTTGTTAGAGAGTGAGAGAGAGCGCGCACACAAGTGTGGGAGGGAGGGACAGAGAGGGAGACAGAATCTGAAGCAGACTCCAGGCTCTGAGCTGTCAGCACAGAGCCTGGTGTGGGGCTTGAACTGGCTCGAACATGAGATGTTGACCTGAGCCAAAGTAGGATGCTACTGAGCCACCCAAATGCCCCTTCAGTTACTGATTTCTAGTTTGATAGGATTATAGTCAGGGAATATACTCTGTAGAATTGCAGTTCTTCTAAATTTGTTGTGGTTTGTTTTATGAGTGTTTAGGAGAGTTTGATTATGATGAGTCTTAGTGAATATCTGTGAGCACTTGATAACAATGTGTATTCTGCTTTTTTGGGTGAGGTGTTCTATGTCAGATCCTGTTGGTTTAAGTATTGTTCAGTTCTCCTGTATCTCTGCTAATTTTCTATCTAGTGGGTTCTGTCAATTGCTGAGTGTGGAATAATACTGTAGTTCCCACGATGAGATGACTTTTAACAGTGTGCCTGGCCTGGTATGCCCAGAGTAGTGAGTGTGGTATAGCTTAGAGCAGAGAAGCATAAATGCATGCATGATATTAGGTCTCCAGATAATTGCCAAGCTGCTTAATGGAAAATGGTTGTACCTCTCTATCATATCAGAAGATTGAACAAATGCGAAGAAGCTGTATGGAGACAATATTTGACTCCATACAGAGCAAGTGTTATTTTCCTATAACTTCCCATGAATTTCTTATCTGAGTCTGTCACTATTAGCTCTCTGGGGTTTATAGAAATACTGTCATGACTTTGTTCTTCTTGTAGTTAAATACACAAGCTTGAATACCAGAACCTCCAATTCCTTCTATATAAAATGAGTTGGGTAGGTATCTAGTTTTAAGTGACTTTCAGTCAGATACAGACTCAATATTTGGCCCTCTCTCTTGGTGGGTGAGCACATAGAATGGACATGTTTTCACATTTCACAGCAGCATATGTGAAATTATATGCCTTCTGTTCTTTGGCCAAATCGTTTCTTAATAAACCTCTTGGGGAGGATATATTCTAATCAAAAGAGAGAAGTTACATGTTAAGTGACAAAAAAATGGCCTTGGGCTTTGCACCTTAACAAAGCAGTCTTTCTTAAAAATCACATTTTATTTCTCTATGCCTCATTTACCCGAGAAAGTTGTCAACTGGTTTGGGTTCTCCCTGCCCCTGGGTTTAAGAGGAACGAAAGCAGCTAAGTATCTGTTGGTGTCAAGAAAGATAGATAAATATGATCTTCTCTGAAACATCAATATTTAGTAATAACTAGAGCGGGGCAGTGTCACTATGTTTTAGATGTGTTTCTTTTAAATAACATACTATTGGAGTAAAAAAAAAATGGACTGAATATTGATTGATCTTTTAGCTGGTGATTTTCGTATAGAACAGTTACATTGGCTGTGATGACTTTTATATTGAGATTTATTTTCCCTATAGGCTTTATTCTCCCCATTCTCAATTTACTTTTGTTCCTTTTTTTACTAATGCTTTTTGTTTTCGCTTGTGGTTTTTTTTTTTTTCTTTGCTTTCCTGTATTTATTTTATGGGCTAAATTTATGTTTTCATGATTTTCCTTCCACTGGTTTGATTTTTATGCATTTTATTACTTTCAGACTTAAATTTTAATGTATATACTCTGATTCATTTTATAAAAGATGAATCTAGCTTCTAGCAAAACTTGTGAATCAAAGAAGTAGGAATTTATTCTGGTATCAAAAAACATGACCACTCAGGGGTTTGAAATACAGATTTGTTGTTGTTCTGTGACTGCCACCTGGCATAGCTACCTGTTACTCTCACAGTTACTTGTTCATTCTTATTAATGTTTTTGGGGAATGATCCATCCCAGAAATGTGAAGGCTGGTGTAAATCTACTGCAGGATGATTGAATGCATGCCTCAGCACTGCAGACTTACTGTTAATGGAGCTGTAATTAAAGGGAAGTTGCTGCCAGTGACTGAACTCGGGTTGGAAAACAAAAAACAGCAGCAAGCAATCAAAAGCAAAATAGACCTTTCTTATGAAACCAGAGTAGCTATTGGAATAGCATGAATTAAAGACTTGCCATTTCATTAGTGGACTGAACTGCCCCCTCCCCCCCCCCCCCCCACCCCCACGTGTGGAGAGAGATATTCACTCTTCCAATCACTAGGTCTTGGTTGTCACCACTGGTGACAGTTTTAAATGAAAGAATGCTCAGGAAGAAAAATACTGAAACAGAAATGTCGTTTTTTAAAACCGTATTGGTCCTTTGGAAATGGTCTTTGGTTTTAGTTTTACTGTGTTTATACTCAAAAGCTTTCACTGTGACCAAGTGAAGTTGAAAGCCGCTAAAGGAACAGCTGTTGGGAGTGCTATTAGGCTTAAACCTCTGATTAAAACATTGGCATTGTTTTTGTAACTTTCTTTGGGTAAAAATGGAATTCCCATGTTAGCAAAGTGGGCTTCCTGTTAGCATTTCTCTTACCATATGTGGCATCCAGAAATGTGTTGATGAAAAACAAAATCAAATCAAAGCAATTATGATGTGGAATTTGGATCAGACTTCTGGAATTTTCAGTTCTTGGCTTGCTTTGTGTTACTCTGAGATGCATGCGCAACTCTATATGTCTTTGCTTTAGTTTGTTGCTTTTTAAAGATGCAAATCATAATGAGCTTGAACTCATGGTTGTGAAATAGTTGAAGCTGAAAAAGGCAAAGTTCTGCCTTTGAAGGTATTGTATATGACAATATGTGACAGCTCTGTGAGATACAAGCTTATTTCACCAAGGGAAATTGACACTGACTCTATGATTGTATAGAAAATTCAGAAGTACTGCTTGGAAAGAGTTAGGAAATATTTTCCAACTACTTCCACACACAATCTTTATTCCTAACCCTTCTTCTTTTCCCTTTAATTGATTCACCTGTCCTGGAAAATATGAGATTTATTGAAAACACAGGAGGAGATTTAAGATTTCTTTGCTGGGAAAAAAAAAAGTTTTTCTTTGCATTGGTTAGATTTTAAATAAATGTATAATTTTAAGTAACTTTTTATTTTTAAATGATGTCAAACTTACAGAAAATTTCCACGATTAGCATAGAAACTCCCGTATATGTATACTTTGTCCAGATTTGCCAGGGTTTTACACTCTTTACTCCATTGGCTTTGTCATTAGCTCTTTCCCTCTTGTGTATACATACTGTTGCTTTCTGAACTATTTGAGAGTTAATTGTAGACTAATCCTTAAGTATTTCTATACATAGCTCCTAAGAACAAGGACATTTTCTTACATAATCATAGTACAGTGATAAAAATCAGTACATTTTAGGGGCTCCTGGGTGGTTCAGTCGGTTAAGTGTCCGACTTCGGCTCAGGTCATGATCCTTGCCGTTTGTGAGTTCTAGCCCCGCATCGGGCTCTGTGCTGACAGCTCAGAGCCTGGAACCTGCTTCGGATTCTGTGTCTCCTCCTCTCTCTGCCCCTCCCCTGCTCATGCTCTGTGTCTCAGTAATTAGTAAATGTTAAAAAAAAAATTAAAAAATCAGTACATTTTATATCCAGTCCACAGTCTGATTTAAATTATTTTCAGTTGTCCCAATAATGACTTCTATAGCATTTTCCCCCATCCGAGGACCAGGGTCTGTTTGTATGGGTAGTATTTAGTTTTCATGTCTCTTTAGTTTCTTTGAATTTGGAGCCATTCCTCATTCTTACTTATTATTTCTTGACCTTGATATTTTTGAACAGTACAGGCAAATTACTTCATAGAATGTATCTTAACTAAGATTAGTCTGTTTCTTCACATTGTATTCCAGCATTTGTTTGCTTGTTTATTTACTCATTTACATTTGTTATGGACTTATTCAGTGGTTTATAAGCTGCTGCTACCAGCATTTATTTTGATGTTCAGATTGTCCCCAATTTGTTCAATGGATGCTCCTTCAAGCTGGCTCTTTAGCCTTTGATGTGTCCCATCAGACTTTAAGTATCTCCTTACTCTCAGGCACAGCGTGATGGTCCAGCCTGGTTTTGTACTTTCTCTACTATAGTACTGAAATCGACCAATTCACTAAGGAACCCTAGGTCTTTCAGTGGAGAATGGTATTTAGATTTTGGTGCTATATGTACTCATTGCTGCTACCAGGGTGTCATGACTTTTATGTCTTCTTGGAGGTGAAAGAAAGCAAGGGAGGAAGGAAGAAAAAAATATATATACACTACATATAAGTGTGTGTATACATCTGTTTGTCCATCTGTCCATTGGAAACCATGAGTTCACACTGATGATACTTTCAGTTTCAGCCCAGTACCACAGAGTTCAGTCTAGCATTCCTTTTTTCCATATTTGTAACTCAATTCATCATCTGTGAAAAACCTGACTTCTGTTATTTTCAATATACCTATTCAATCAAAAAAAAATAAAAACAAAGCAGTTTTAAAATTTCTAACCTATACCACTGTGAAAAATAAACTTCGTCACTAGAGTTCAACATTTGTTTATAGTTCATTTTGTCTTTTGAGTGATGCTATGTAGTCAAAATACTTCATTCAAAAGATATGTGGGCTAGTTCTCTTTCCATGTGATTATGTTCTGTATTTGACATACCGTTGGTTCGTATGTTTGTTGCATTCCATTTTAGGATCCCTCTATTCATGCTTGTTGATTTTATTTGAATATATAAAATATTAATACAGATTTGAAAGTGAAAGATGTGCTTAGAAATATTGTTAACTCCAATTCTTTCCACCCCATTCCCATCCTAGTTCCTAGTACTTACAGGTAACTAGCGTCATTAGTTTCTGGTTTATCCTTCTCTTAGTTATTTTGCAAAAATATGCGGGTATACGTATATTTTCTTTTCCCATTTTTTCATACACAAAACATAACACACATTATGTATTTTTCAGCTTTGCTTTTTTCACTTAACAGTATATTCTGGATGTCATTACATATGTTTCCATAGAGATTGTCCTCATTCTTCTTTATAATGATATAGTATCCTTTGTCTGGATAAAGGATACCACATAATGTATTCAGCCAGTTTTCTAATGTTGGTATTCATGTTGTTTCTGATATTTTACCATCAGAAACATTGCTGCAGTAGATAATGCATATTTGATAATGTTGGAGACGTATATTTAGGGTAGATTCCTAGAAATGACATTGTAAGGACAAAGGTGTACATACACATAATTTTGTTATATACTATCAAATTCTCTTCCATGAGGACTGTAGCAGTTTTTGTTCCTACCAGCAAGGTGTGAGAGGGTCTTTCTTCACAGTGTTGGCTAGTACTCCATAGTAACATCTGTTTTTCAGTGTTTCTCTAGCTTGGATGGGGAGAAACAATTGTATTATGTCATTGGCAGATTTTTATCTAATTTATCCCGCTTATTGGAATTGCAAATGGGCCATCAAATGGTGTTTCCTCTGTTTTCCCAACTTCAACTGTATCTTTGTTCCAATTTAATTTGAAAAATAAAGTTACAGAATCAGATTTTATTTCTCTCTTACCTACTCATTGGGACTTCTGTATACATCAGTGCTATCAAACTTTGGTGGGCATCAGCATCACCTGGAGGATTTGTTAAAACACCAATTAATGGGGCCCACAGCCAGAGATTCTGATTCAGTAGTTCTGGGGTGAGGCCAGATCATTTGCATTTCTGCAATCCCAGGTGATGCTGATGCTGCTGGTCTGGGGTCCACACTTTGAGAACCACTAGTCTGTGTTAATGGATTGGCTTATGGAGTGTATCATGGAAGTTGTTAGACTCTTTACAATCATAGCTTATAGACTGTTAGAGTGATGGTATAGGACAGATGTCATCATGTCTGAACTGCTGAAGACACAAGTTATCTTGTAACCTTTAAATCTTCGTACTACAAGGAGATAGATTAGTCTGTCATTCATTTATTGAATCATCCCATTTATTCATCAGATTTCTTGGCTTTCAATTATGTTTGCCAGGCAGTGCAAGGGCTTCTATTTTACATACTGAGGAATTTCATAAGACAAATTAAATATATTTTCTGAGATCCTACATTTTAAGAATAAAAGCCCTTGACTTCAGAATGCTTTGAATAACCCTGGCAGTTTTGTGCCTCTTTCTGTACATAATTGACTTTTACATATAGTGAAACTGAAAGTTGAAGCTGCAATTTAATTTCACAAACTTAATAATGACCTTTACAACTGATAATGACATCTTGGTTGCCTTGAGATAACAAGACCTTAGGTTGAAACACTATTCTTGAGGTATTTATCTTCCCATATAACAACAGTGTTACCTCATCAAGGATAGTTACCCATACCTTGACTTAAATGAAACTACACCAGGCCCTTAATCCCATTTAGGTCAGTGTAGAATTGACTGGGGTACCCACTGACTAATGTCAGAGTGTAGTATGTCCCAGGAGACAAAATTCTAAAACTGACCTCTGCAACCTGATGTTTTATTTTGCCCTAAATTTACTCTGGCATGTGCAATACAGTTATTTAAGGATACTTAGAATGCAGATAGTGAATTTGCTGATTTTAGTGTTAAGGTGATATATAGAAATTTGTGGCTTGGCAATAGTTAAAATTGGAAGCAGAGAAGGAAACGATGAGAAATTGTGGTTTCTAAGCAACTGAATGCATAATATCAGATCCTTGTACCACTTGCCGATGTTAAGATGACTGAAGTGTAAATAATTGATTGAATGGAGACTAAAACAGCCATCATAGTCAGCTGAATTCTAAGCTATTTGACTTGAGCTCATTATGGTCAGGTTAGTGAATAGAATGGCTATTTCTCTAAGGAAAGGAGCCCAGATACAATCTCTGCCATGCCCGTGGATCAGTTTTTAATTTAGGGAATGTGGGAATCTTGGGTGACAACCCATCAGGAGGTGAATGAGCTGTAACGGAGCCTTGGATACTCTACCTTTACCTCCCCCAATACAGAGGACCTAAGGAATGATTATTTTTATAAAAGAATGCAAAGAGCAATATGCCTTACGTTCATCAAACTCTATTATAACTTTCACTTCTAATTCTACTGGAGATATTCCTCTAGAATATCACTCAAGAAGCTTTCCCCGATTGATTTCATCTCTGCTCATAGTTTTAATTCTTGGACTTATACAGATGACTTCCAAATGTATGCCTTTAGCTTTGTTCTCATTCTTTAGTCTTGTATATTTCAGTACATTCTGGGCATCTTAACTGTCTATGAATCAAACTCAAAATGTCCTACAAAGGAATTTCTCTCTTACCTACCTTCTCCTTATGGTCTCTCATCTGGACCCAGATTGGTCAACCTGTCCCTGGATGTGGTCGTCTCAGGTATCTTCTACAACTATAATCTTTTATAAAACACAATTCTGACTATGCTTCTTTTCTTTAAACACATGGATGATCACCAACTTCTGATCACCAACACATGGGTGATCACTTGATCACCAACAGGATAAAGTCCAGACTCCCTTGCTTGATCTAATAGCTTACTATGATCTCATTGTTGTTTGCTTCTCCAGCTGGATGTCCTGACTTTCTCTACACATACTTTAAAATGCAGCCATTTGGAACTGCTTTTAGTTCCCTAAAGACACCATGATATTTCATGCATCCTCGCTTACGATTGTGCTGGTCTTACTTACTGACCTTTGTGCCCCTTTTAATTCTTTTGCTTTCAGAACTTTGTTCTGGCTCCTCTGGAATGCCTTTCTTGATTTCTCTTGCTCATCTACCAGATTTATGACTGTTGACCTTTCTCTGTGATCTCCATAGGACACCATGTGTATGTCTCTGTGGTAGAATCTCGTCCACCTTACTGAATTCATCTTTAAGTTCCTTGAGTGGAAGATCTATGTTTTATTTCTACTTATATTCCTCTTGCTTATTATGGGTCTTGAAATCATTGTGAATTGATCTATGCATTTGCTTATGAAGATATGTAGAATTAACTAGATAATGGTAGCAAGAAGTGTCTTTGCCTTTTCTTTCCAGTGCCAATGAATGAGAGGTGGTGACATATTTTTTTTTGTATTTATCTTGGATATCTATTGCTGCATAACAGAACACCCCAAAACTTACTGCTTAAAACAACAGAATTTCATGATTACTGTTAGAAAAATCATGGAACCCTAATTGGGCTGGGCTCAGCTGGATGTTTCTTCTTTTGGTCTTGTCTGGGGTCAGTCATGTGTATTCATTCATCTGGTGGCTTAACTGGAGATGGATGGCCTACCACAACCTCCCTCACATGTATGGCAGTTTGTTGTTGGCACTCAGTTCTGCCTTTCTCTTATCCTCACAAGAACTGGCTCAGGCTTCTTTACATGGCAGTCTCACGGCTGCAAGAAAGTGAGGGCAGAAGTTGTAGGCCCAGAAATTGCACGGTAGTAACTCTTTCACATATTTAGGTCAAAGCAAGTTAGTAGGCCAGCCCAGATTCAAGGTGTGGGAAAATAGATTCCATTTTTGATGAGAAGAGCAGGCATGTCACAATGTAAAGAAATGTGCATACAGGGATGGAAGAATTTGTGACTTTTTAAACCATCAACACAGTATTCCTTGTTAGAACTGGATTGACTTCTGTACTTGTTAAGTTCTTTTTGCACATCGTATTAGTGCTGTGGTCTTTCATGCTTTCCATTTTGTATGTCTTCTTTTTTTTTTTTTGCATTTAGGAAGAACATGGTAAATATTTGTATTCCCCATAGTGCATACAAGGTTTTTTAATTTGTCAGAGTTTCGATAAATACTTATGGAGTGAAATATCTTTTTTTCAGTTAAATATTTCAAATACAGTTGGCTCTCGACCAATGTGAGGATTAGGGGTACTGACCCCTCATGCAGTCAAAAATCCATATATGACTTTTGACTCTCCCAAAACTTAACCTACCAATAGTCTACTGTTGACTGATAACCTAAATAGTGAATTAACACATATTTTGTATGTAGTATGTATTATATACTGTATTCTTACAATAAACTAAGCTAGAGAAAAGAAAACATGATTAAGAAAATCATGAGAGAATACATTTACAGTACTGTATTGAAAAAAAAAAAGGTCTTTAAGTGGACCTGTGCACAGTTCAAACCCATTGCTCAAGGGTCAACTCTACACAGCAAAGTAAGAGAATAAAGTAAACATCTATCTACTTACCATGTGAACATCTTTCCTGAGCTAGACATAGTACCATGAACTGGTAACTATGTCTGGTAAAATAGTGTTGCCTTCTCAGTTATATTGTGAGTTACAAGTTGGTTGACCTGACCTTTTAACAACTATTCGTGACCTTGTTTCCAAAGGAGAATGAATTCTAAACTTCAAGCACTCTGCCTTGCAATCTTAGTTGAGTCGTAATTTGGGGGTTGCTTTAAAAGCCAAGAAAATATCCCTGCATATGAATATTACAAGCATCTGGGTAATGTCAGTATCTATTTGAGAATGAGCTAATTACAGAGTTCTTTGAGTTAGTAGAAAGGTAATTTGTCCCCTGGAATTTCAAAATCCTTTGTTATAAGAGACGGGGGAGGAGTGGACAAAGGTGCTTTAATGCTGTAGATGTGGTGCTTCTGGTACTGCTGTTTTTTCAGTAATAATACCTTGTTACAAATCCTAAAGCTTTGACTTGCATATTGGATTTGCTTCATGGATGGCTTTTCCCAGAGTACTTAGAAGCTGTGAGTGTGTACTAAAGGAGCTGTAGAGTGAGAAAAGGCAAAGGGTTTGGTTAGAAGAACAGGAAGAAATACATTCCCGTTTAGGGAGTGTGCATACTCTTCAGTTCACTTTGTCCCGTGTTCTACCTGAAAAGCTTAACTCCCTGCTGTTAATCTTAATTCCTGATCCTAGTCTTTGGTGCCTCTTTCCCTCACCTGCCTGCCTGCCTGCCTGCCTGCCTGCCCGCCCGCCCTCCCTCCCTCCCTCCCTCCCTTCCTCCCATCCTTCCTTCCACCTGATTTTACTATAGAAATACTCAAGCGTCTAGAATGGGGAGGGTTTTTTTTTTTTGCCGAAAATTTGAAAACTATGTCTCCGATCTCGTTACATTTTCTTCTTTAATACATAGTTGTGCATCTCTAAAAGTGGTATTTTCCCACATTGTCTCACAGCTCAGGTTTGTCCTCTGAAAATGAGAATGATGATACCACCTTCATTGAATAAATAGGTCAGGAAGGCCTGAGACATAACAGATGCTTCCCTGATTTACTTTTCAGTCTTCCCTGGTTTCCTTTCCGTCTTTTAAAATTTTTCCTATTCCTTTTCTCTTTTCTATACTTCTGCCTCCTGTTTCTCCCTTAACTCCTCTTGTTGGCATTTCTACCTTATATGCCAGATATCTTTGCTCCTCTGTCTTGGTTCCTTCCCAGAGAGACTGGTAGAGGCCACTGTAGCCTCAGGACTGCCCAGAGGGGCCCCAGGCCAGTCCCCAAAAGGAAGCATTCAGAGAGGGCCTCCCTATTCTTCATTCGCGGTCATTCCTGAGGACTTCAGGGTTTCTGCAGGGGTGAGCTTCTGTCTGCCCTGCATTTACGTTCTGACTTACTCCCCCTGAAGATTTTAAAAACATTTTTTTTTCTTCTGAAAAGATACATCTGTGCCCGTTTGTGCAAACACTCGAATCTGTTCATTGTTATCTCCTTTTTGATCATTCTTGTGTTCATAGTTACTGAATAATCTTGTTTTGGGCTTAAGTTTGACCTTCATACATACAACGTGGGTTGGATAATTTTCCAGTGATGCAGGGTTCCAACATTGTGAAGGTGGTATTTCAGTATTGATTTTTCTAGTGAATGTTTTGAAATATTATCAGTTGGAAGCTTTTAGCAGTTGATAAGTTTCCACCAAGTATTTATTTGGAAGGGGGTCTACAGTGGTTTCCTTAATGCGTCAAATGCATGAGTTTTTATTTCACACAAGTCACACCAAGTCTTTTAGCCATTTTGCTTCCACAAACCTCAAAGAAATCTAAACGTGACAACACTAGGGAAAAACAGGTAGAAACTTAGGATGGAAAGTACCACAACCATTTTTAGGAAATGTAAGTGGTAAAATACACACACACACACACACACACACACACACACACACACACACACACACACGTATAATTAGTACAGGATTAGAAGCCTGCACTATAGGAACAGTGAGTGGCACCCTTGTAATATTACCAATTGATGCTTGTATTTTTTGGTTCTGTTTTTCTTTGTTCCCATTGTGTTGTCCTCTCCTAACTTATCTGAAAAAATACCGGCACATTTCTATACCTGCTTTAGGCTTCCCTGTGGTGCACCCGTGTGTCTCTAGGAGGTCTGTGGACTCTGCAGTGAGGAGTCAAATGGGAGATAGGTTTCTCCTTTGAAAAAGCCCATTGGTTAAAATAAATTCTAAGAGGTAGCATTTTAACTAGAGTCCCAAGCACTTGCTGATGTAATTCTAGTTCACAGGTTGACATAATAAATGTGCATTTGTGTGTTTGAAGTGCCAGAACCTTTCATGTTAATACAAACAAACAAAAACTCACAAGAACAGGCTTTTGCTAGGATGTAGAAGGCTGGAAGGAGTATTGCCCCTGTGCTTACAGCAGTAAAAAGCCACAGAGGCCTGGTGGTTCAGTCAGTTAAGCGTCCAACTTCGGCTCAGGTCATGATCCCATGGTTTGTGAGTTTGAGCCTGGCATCAGGCTCTGTGCTGACAGATCAGAGCCTGGAACCTGCTTTGGATTCTGTGTCTCCCTCTCTTTCTGCCCCTTCCCTGCTTGTGTTCGTTCTCTCTCTCTCTCTCTATCTCAAAAATAGATAAAACATTAAAAAACTGTAAAAGAAATAGTAAAAAGCCAGGTAATCCACAAAATCGTAACTTTTTTTTAATCCATCAGAGAATTTAAGTCATGAAGGATCTAAGGAAAGTCATACTTCTCTAAGTAGAAACAGGATGAGATGCTTGCTTACCTAGGGAAATGCTGGATGCCATATATAAATTGGTAAGAGGAATTCCGCCAAAATTTTCTTCAAATGTGTTAAAAACTGAATGTATGGTAGCATGGGAGTGGCAGCTGCAAAGAGAATACATACTCTTATCGCCTCTTCTCCAAGATCTCACCAGGTGCTCATGGGAAAGATTGGGGGCAGGTTAGGTGACTGAAAAAATCCTCCTTTGTGGATCAGACCTTGAAGGAGGTAAATAGCAACCACTGCAAGAAAGACACAAAGCTCTTCTCTCTCTATCCCTATGAGGGAAAAAAAAGCATTAAGCTTCTGGGGGAAGAGTAGCAAAACTTGTAGCTTCAGGGCACAGGTGACGATCTATTACAGCAGGGGCACCAGAACAGGAAAAAACCCTCTGTCTCCGGAGGAGGGGCAGGAAAATATTCTCCACTGGGACTTTTAGAGCCCCTAACATTGGGGGAAGAACAAGATCACTGTGCAGACCCCCCTCCCAGATATACAAATCCTGCCAAAACTGAGGCTGAATTTGAACAAGAGAATGTCTTCTTACACATACACAGACACACACGTACACGTGCACAAACATTAGGTTCACAAGCGTTGTAATAACTGACAATAGTCTACTTCTGGGAAAGGGGAATAATGTGGGAAAAGACAATCTCTGTGGTGCAGACAAAAAAGGAAGATCTAAAGCTGAAGGAACAGCAGATACTGAGAAAAATGATATGACAAACCAGCCCTACCATAAGCACAAAGTAACAAGAAAGTCATATGAAGCTTATAACGTGCAGAGGGTAACCAGAGAAACAATAAAACCCACACCCAGTCTGATCTCTTGTGTAGGCTGAATCATCTCCCCACACTTAAGATTAGCAAAGAAGAGATATGTTCATTTCCAGGTATAAATACCATATTTACTTCAGTCTCTACTGCTCTACACAGGATGTCTGACTTTATCCAGTAATTACTGAGACACACAGAGAAGCCAGGAAAAGCAAAGAAACAAAGCAGTCAATAGAACCAGACTCAGATTTGACCCAGATGTTAGAACATGAGAGAATTTAAAATAAATGTAAGCCTCGTGGTAATCACAAAGCAAAAACCTATAGTAGATACACAAAAGATAATGAGAAAAGAACCTAAGCATAGCATAGAAAAAGTTATCAAACCACAAAGGAAGAAATCAAGACAAGGGACAGAGGATACAGTCAGAAAACAACAAAATGGCAATAAATCCATACCTTTTAGTAATTGCTTTAAATATAAGTGGACTGAATTCTTCAGTAAAAAGACACTGGGTAGCTGAATGAATGATAAAGCAAGACCAGCTCTGTGTTGTCTACAAGAGACTCAGTTCAGGTATAAGGATACACACAGTCTGAAAGTGAAGGGATGGAAAATGATATTCCATGCAAATGGAAACCAAAAAAAATCTAGGGTAGCTATACTTACATCAGACAGAGTAGATGTTAAAACAAAGACTGTAATAAGAGACAAAGAAGGGCATGATGTCATGTTAAAAAGGGTCCGTCCAACAAGAGGATATAAAGCATTTATAAATATTTATACATGTAACATAGCAGCTAAATATATGAAGCAAATACTAACAGACCTGATGGGAAATAGGCAGCAGTGCAATAACAGGGGAATTTAATATCCCATTTACATCAATGGATAGATTATCCAGACAGAATATTAAATATCAGTTAAATTTTTTTTAAGCTTTTATTAAAATTACAGTTAGTTAACGTACACTATTATATTGGTTTCAGGTGTACACTATAGTGATTCAACAAGTCCATACATCACTCAGTGCACATCACAACAAGCACACTCCTTAATCCCCATCACCTGTTTAACCCACCCCTCCCACCCACTTTCCTTCTGGGAACCATCAGTTTGTTCTCTATAGTTAAGAGTCTGTTTCTTGGTTTGCCTCTCTGTCTCTCTTTTTCCATTTGCTCGTTTGTTTTGTTTCTCAAATTCCACATGAGTGAAATCATATGGTATTTGTGTTACTCTGACTGACTTATTTCGCTTAGCATTATACTCTGTAGCTCTATCCATTTTGCTGCAAATGGCAAGATTTCATTCTTTTTTATGGCTAAGTAATATTCCATGGTAGGTATGTATATGTGTGTGTGTGTGTGTGTGTGTGTACACACACACATATACCACATCTTCTTTATCCATTCATCGATTGATGGATATTTGGGCTGTTTCCATAATTTGGCTCTCATAAATAATGCTGCTATAAACATTAGGTGCATGTATCCCTTTGAATTAGCATTTTTGTATTCTTTGGGTAAATACCTAGTAGTGCCATTGCTGGATCGTAGGATAGTTCCATTTTTAACTTTTTGAGGAAACTCCATACTGTTTTTCAGAGTGGCTGTACTACTTTGGTTTCCCACCAAGAGTGCACAAGTGTTTCTTTCTCTCCACATCCTCACCAACACCTGTTGTTTCTTGTATTGTTGATTTTAGCCATTCTGACAGGTGAGGTGGTATCTCATTGTAGTTTTGGTTTGTATTTCCCTGGTGACAAGTGGTATTGAACATCTTTTCATGTATCTGTTAGCCATCTGTATGTCTTCTTTGAAGAAATGTCTGTTCATGTCCTCTGCCCATTTTTAATTGTATTATTTGTTTTTTGGGTGTTGAGTTCTATAAGTTCTTTATATGTTTTAAATACCAACCCTTTATTAAATGTCTGTTTTCCCATTTTGTGGGTTGCCTTTTAGTTTTACTGATTTGTTTCCTTTGCTGTGCAGAAGCTTTTTATTTTGATGTAGTTCCAATCATTTATTTTTGCTTTTATTTCCCTTGTCTCAGTAGATATAGCTAGAAAAATGTTGCTATGGCTGATGTCAGATAAATTACTGCGTATGTTGTCTTCTAGGGTTTTTATGGTGTTAGGTCTCACCTTTAGGTTCTTATGACATTTTGAGGTTATTTTTGTGTATGGTGTAAGAAAGTGGTCCAGTTTCATTCTTTTGCATGTACCTGTCCAGCTTTCCCATGACCATTGTTGAAAAGACTGTCTTTGTCTTACCGCATATTCTTGTGTCCTTTATCAAAGATTAATTGGCCATATAATTGTGGGTGTATTTCTGGGCTTTATTTTCTGTTCTACTGATCTATGTATTGATTTTTATGCCAGCACCATACTGTTTTGATTACTACGGCTTCGTAAGATAACTTGAAAGTCTGGAATTGTGATACTTCCAATTTTGTTTTTCTTATCCAAGATTGCTATGGCTCTTCAGGGTCTTGTGTGGTTCACACAAATTTTAGGATTGTTTGTTCTAGTTCTTTGAGAAATGAGGTATTTGATAAATTGGTATTTTGATAGGGATTGCATTAAATCTGTAAGTTATTTTGGGTAGTATAGACATTTTAACCATAAATATTCTTCCAATCCATGAGCATAGAATCTCTTTCCATTTCATTGTGTCATCTTTCATCAGTGTTTTATAGTTTTCAGAGTATAGGTCATTCATCTCTTTGGTTACATTTATTCCTAGATACCTTATTGTTTTGGGTGCAATTATAAATGGGATTGTTTTCTTAATTCCTCTTTCTGCTGCTTCATTATTGGTGTATAGAAAGGCAACAGATTTCTGTACATTGATTTTGTATCCTGACTTTACTGAATTCATTTATCAGTTACAGCAGTTTTTTGGTGGCAGTTTTTTGGGGTTTTCTATATATAGTATCATGTCATATGCAAATAGTGAAATCCTTGCCGATTGGGATGTCTTTTGTTTCTTTTAGTTGTCTCATTGCTGTGGCTAGGACTTAAAGTATTATGTTGAATAAAAGTGGTGAGGGTGGGCATCCCTGCCTTGTTCCTGACCGTAGAGGAAAAGCTCTCAGTTTTTCCCCATTGAGGATGATGTTAGCTGTGAGTTTTTGATATATCGCTTTTATGACGTTGAAGTATGTTCCCTCTAAACCAACTTTATTAAAGGTTTTTTTAATGGATGTTGTACTTTGTCAGATGCTTTTCTGCATCGGTTGAAGTGATCATATAGTTTCTATCCTTTCTCGATAATGTGATATATCATGTCGATTAATTTGCAAATATTGAATCTTCTTTGGAATCCAGGAATAAATCCCACTTGATTGTCATGAATGATTTTTTTAATGTACTGTTGGATTTGGTTTGCTGAGAATTTTTGTGTCTGTGTTCATCAGGGATATTGGCCTGTGGCTCTCTTTTTTAGTGGCATCTTTATCTGGATTTAGTATGGTAATGCTGGCCTTAAAGGATAATTGTGGAAGCTTTCCTCCCTTTTCTCTTTATGGAATAGTTTGAGAAGAATAGGTATCAACTCTTCTTTAAATGTTTGGTAGAGAGGCACCTGGGTAGCTCAGTCAGTTAAGGGTCTGATTTTGGCTCAGGTCATGACCTCATGGTTCCAGTGTTTGAGCCCCACATCGGGCTCTCTCTCTGCCGTCAGTGCAGAGCCCGCTTCAGATTCTCTCTCTCTCTCTCTCTCTCTCTGTCCCTTCCCTGCTCGTGCTCTCTCTAGTTCAAATGTAAATAAACATTTGAAAAAAAATGGTAGAATTCACCTGTGAAGCCATGTGGTCCTAAACTTTTGTTTGTTTGGAGGTTTTTGATTACTAAGAAAATAATCAGTTTTGGGCCACCTGGGTGGCTCAGTCAGTTAAATGTCTGACTCTTGATCTAGGTTCAGGTCATGATCTCGCAGTTCATGGCTCTATGCTGACAGTGCAGAGCCTGCTTGGAATTCTCTCTCTGCCCTACCCCATTCATGCTCTCTGTCTCAAAATAAATAAATAAACTTAAGAAAAGAGAAAATCCCACATTGGACCAGATAGATTTATCAGATACATACAGAACATTTCATCCAAAAGTGGCAGAGTACACTTCACAAGTGCACCTGGGACACTTTACAGGATAGATCACATGTTAGGCCACAAAACAAGTCTTAGTAAGTTTGAGAAGATTGAAATTATATCAAGCATCGTGTCCAACTACAGTGGAATGAAACTAGTTATCAATTTAAAGAAGAGAACTAGAAAATTTGCAAATACGTAGATTAAAAAACATGCTACTGTGGGGCACCTGGGTGGCGCAGTCGGTTAAGCGTCCGACTTCAGCCAGGTCATGATCTCGCGGTCTGTGAGTTCGAGCCCCACGTCAGGCTCTGGGCTGATGGCTCAGAGCCTGGAGCCTGTTTCCGATTCTGTGTCTCCCTCTCTCTCTGCCCCTCCCCCGTTCATGCTCTGTCTCTCTCTGTCCCAAAAATAAATAAACGTTGAAAAAATAAAAATAAAAAAAAACCATGCTACTGAAAACCTAGTGAATCAATGAAAAAAATCAAAGAATAACTTAAAAAATACCTTGAAACAAATTAAAATGGAAATACAACTTACCAAAATTTATGGGTTGCAAAAAAAATCAGTTCTAAGAGGAAGGTTCATAGTGATACATGCCTGTCTCAAGAAGGAAAAAAGTCCTCAAATGAGCAACCTAATTTTGTATCTCAGGGAACTAGAAAGAACAAAAAATGAAACCCAAAGTCAGTAGAAGGAAGGAAATAACAAATATTAGAGCCAAAATAAATGAGAGACTAAAATAAAAATAGGAAAAAAATCAATGAAACTAAGAGCTACTTCCTTGAATGAATAAACAAAACTGACCTATAGCTACACACACCAAGAAAAAAAGAGGGGATGCAAGTAAATAAAATCAGAAAGGAAAGAGATGTAACTGATGTCACAGAAATATAAGAGATTGTAAGAGACTACTCTGAACAATTGTGTGACAACAAATTGGACAACTTAGTAGAAATGAATAAATTCCTGGAAATGTACAACATTCAAAGACTGAATCATGAAGTGATAGAAAGTCCCAGACATAGAGATGACTAAGAGACACATGAAAAGATGCTTAACATCATTAATAAGGGAAATGCAAATCAAACCTATAATGAGATGCCATCTTATCCCTGTCAGAATGGCTAAAATCAAAAATGAGAAATAACAAGTGTTGGTGAGGACGTGGTAAAAAAGGAATTCTTGTGCACTGTTGGTTAGAATGCAACTTGGTGCAGCCACTGTGAAAAACAGTATGGAGATTCCTCAAAAAATTAAAAATATAATTACCGTATGATCCAGTAATTCCACTCAATGTCCATTGATAGGTGAATAGATAGAGAAGATGTGGTACACACACACACACACAACACATGAATATTACTTGGCAATAAAAAAGAATGAAGTCTTGCCATTTGCAGTAACGTGGACTGACTTTACATACAAATGGGAAGATATTCCATTATCATGGATTGGAAAAACAAATATTATAAAAATGTCTATATTACCCAAAGCAATCTACAGATTTAATGCAATCCCTATCAGAATACCAACAGCATTTTTCACAGAACTAGAACAAACAATCCTAAAATTTGTGTGAACTACAAAAGACCCCTAATGGCAACACAATCTTGAAAAAAGAAAAAGCTGGAGGAATCACAGATCCAGATTTTTAGTTATACTACCAAGCTGTAGTAATCAAAACAGTGTGGTACTGGCACAAAAATAGACACATAAGTCAATGGAATAGGATAGAAAGCTCAGAAACCCATGATTGTATGGTCAATTAATTTTCAACAACAAAAAAATAAGAAAATGCAGTGGGAAAAAGTCTCAACAAATGGTGGTGGGAAAACTGGACAGCCACATGCAAAAGAATGAAACTGGAACCCTTTCTTACACCATACACAAAAATAACCTCAAAATGGATTAAGCACCTATATGTGACACCTGAAACCATAAAAAATCCTAGAAGACAACATAGACCATAATTTCGCTGACATAGGCAGTAGCAGTATTTTTCTACATGTGTCTCCTGAGGCTAGTGAAACAAGCAAAAATAAACTGTTGGGACTACATCAAAACAAAAAGTTTCTGCACAGCAAAGGAAACAATCAACAAAACTAAAAGGTAACCTTATGGAATGGAAGATATTTTCAGAGGGCATTCTGATAAAGGGTTAGTATCAAAAATATTTAAAGAACTTCTAAAACTCAACACCCAAAAAAACAAATAATAAAATTAAAAATGTGTAGAAGACATGAACAGACATTTCTCTAAAGAAGACATATAAATGGCCAACAGACACATGTAAAGATGCCCAACATCGCATCATCAGGGAAATGCAAATCAAAACTACAATGAAATATTACTTCACACTTGTCATAATGGCTAAAATTAACAACACAAGAAAGAACGGTGTTGGGGAGGATGTGGAGAAAAAGGAACCCTGTTGGTAGGAATGCAAAGTGGTGCAGCCAGTGTGGAATACAGTGTGGAAGTTCCTCAAAACATTAAAAAACACAATTACCATATGACCCAGTAATCACTACTGGGTATTTACCAAAAAAAAAATTAAAAATGCTAATTCAAAAGAATATATGCACCCCTGTGTTTATTGCAGCATTATTTATAATAGCCAAGGTATAGAAGCAACCCAAGTGTCCGCTGATGGATGAATGGACAAAAAGATTGGCGTGTGTGTGTGTGCACACATACATACATATACATACATACATACATACATACACAGACACACAATGGAATATTATTTAGCCATAAAAAAGAATTAAATCTTGCCATTTGCAATGACACGGATAGGGCTAGACAGTGTAATACAAAGTGCAATAAGTCAGAGAAAGACAAATACTGTATAACTTCACTCATGTGTAATTTAAGAAACAAAACAAATGAGCAAAGGAAAAAAAAAAGAGAATAAGAAAGCTTAACTATAAAGAACCCACTAATGGTTACCAGAGGGGTGGTGGGTGAGGGGATGGGTGAAATAGGTGATGAGGATTAAGGAGTACGCTTAGCATGATGAGAACTGAATAATGTATAGAGTTGTTGAATCACCATAACTGAAACTGATATAACACTGTATGTTAACTACACTGGAATTAAAGTTGAAGATACACATTAAGTAGTTGGTAGCAGTAAGAACTAAAGATGTAAACTGGTATTAAAACTTACAAAGCCTTTAAGTTTTCTCTCATGTAGTAAGTCTGTGCTTTGATTTTTTTTTCTTATTTTCCAGCTTTAATAAGATAGTTGACATAAAACATTGTATGAGTGTAAGGTGTACAACGTAATGATTTGATGTATGTGTATATTGCAAAATGATTTCAGTAAGTGTTATTAACACTGATTTGATTTTCTTAGAATCATTTTAATATCTAGAACCACTCAAATTTATTCTGAGTTTTTCTCAGTCCAATTTCACCTCTTAAACTTGTCTCTTTTATTGAAAGCTACCCTCCATGGCTGTACAATTTAATGTTTTCCCTCTGCTACCCCACAAAGAATACTTGAGTTAAAAGTATGTTCTTCATAACATAGACTTGAAGTCCTGGTGGTAAAAATCACAGGGAAACAAGTAAACTATGACATGCATATGGTTACATTGCAAATTATGTTCCTATAGAAAATAATGGTATTTCTTTCTTCTTGTGAAATGGAAAGTCTAAAATGATGAGTCATACGGTCCCAGGAACTATTATTATGTTGAATACATCTTATAATTACACTTAGTAGACTGGAGAAAAATAATGACATAAATCTTAAGGGGTTATAAGAAAATGGTTGTAAGGATTGCTTATTATCTAGGACCCATAATTTAGAAAGTAATATTCATATATGAGTCTATGGAAGTTAGGTAGGCATAAAGGAAGATTCCTGCCTGAAGCCATTTCCGTTATGTAACAAAATTCATTAAGAGTTGGCTGATTGTGTATTTTTATAATTCTGTAGTGTTTAAAACATGGGGACAATGATTGCATTGTACATTTTAACATGGCGGTAGCAGCTTCTCTAGTGGATGAGAGTTACTAGCTTTCTTCTTCCTGTGCTCACTGAAATTGATCTGTTCCAGTTTCAGTCTCCTTGGAAAATTAAAATACCTCAGAACTTGTTTTGAACTTGTTACATTAGTGAGATACAAGGTGGCACCAAGATTGTCCAGTTCTGTCCATTGAGTCTAGTGTTATATGGAGACTCAGCACAACATGACAGCATTTTGGGCCCAGTTTTCTAATAAGTAGAATTGTATTTTGAGTAGTGATGTAGCTTGCTTTCATCATCAGTTCAAGAAATGCAGTTTGAAATGGAAATTGATGAAAGAATATTGGGTATTAGAGGAAAAACAGCATATTCGTCAATGAGGAAACATTAGATAAATTATTAGCAGAAGAAATAAGAAGACCGAGTGTTAAAATATAGCAGAGATCATGAGCACATCTAGTGCCCAGATCTGATTTCTCATACCATTCTCCAACAAGAGGAGCAAGGACACCTGGGAGACATGGCTGATTCTGACTTGGTGAGGAAACATAAAGATGAGCCTGGAGAATTTTGTAGTGGCAGAGAGTAAGGAGTTGTGCCCCAATACCCCAATCCCCACAAAGCAAACAGAAAAATTGATAATTGGTGGGGATATGTCAGAAGGGCACAGGAGCTGACTCAGAGTTCTCTATGGCTAAAGATGTAATAATTTGAGGAAAAAAATAAAGTAATATTGGCTCTTAGCCCAAGTTAAATAAATATTCATGATTGCATATTGATATAAGTAGATGATTGAATAAACTAATCATTGGAGGAGAAGAGACAAATATTCCATCCCAAAGAATTCCAAATAATTTATGTACTCTGTCCTAAAGGAGAGGGCATGTAACTCCTCATTCAAGTGTGGGCTGCTCATGAAACATCTCTCGAAAGACTATGGTATGGAAAAGGGGTGTGGGGAAAAGAGTAACTTTACACTGGGGAAACCTGGCAAACTCTCCTTGAGTCAGGTGATCAAGGTCAACATCAACAGTAATAAGTAATACTGATAGCTTTTACCCTTGATATGATATGAAAATGATATGAATATGATATGATATGAAAATGGCCCTTTACCACTGTGTTAAGCCCACAAACCGAGTCTAATCATGAGAAACATCAGAAAAATTCCAATAGAGGAGTACCCTACAATATTCCTGTCCAGTAAATCTTCAAGCTGTCTGTGGTATCAAAACCAAAGAAAAGTCTGAGTAACTGTCACAGCCAAGCAGAAGCTAACAGGACATGAAAAGTTATGATGTGATACCATGGTATCCTGAATGGGCTCCTGGAACAGAAAAGCTCACTAGGTTAAAAAAGGAAGGAAATCTGAATAAACTTTGCACTTTAGTTAATAATAGTGTATCCATATTGGTTCATGTGTTGTAACAAATATACCACACTAGGGTAGGGTGTTGATAACAGGAAATGGGAACATTTTGAAGCCCGGGACACATGGCCCTTCTTGTAGAGTATCTGCACTGCAGCCTACAAGGCCCCATGTGAACTCTCCCTTTCTCTCTTCAGTTCTGTGTCTTAGGACTTCCCTCTTTGGCACTGCTCCACCTACATTGCCTCTTGGTCTTTCTTGACATGTCAAGACTGTTCCTGCCATAGAACCTTTCATTGGCCATTATATTGGCCAGTTCTTTGTGGATATTCACTTGTACTGTTCATTTCATTCTGGTCTTTTGGCAATACTAACTTGTTAGAAAGGCATTTCCTGACCATCCTATTTAAAATTGTATCACCTGCAGTTTATAACCACAAAATTTTTTTTTCCCCATGATTCCCAGTATTTCCTGAACTTATTTATTTCTAAACTTTCTATCCAGCCCCCTAAAACTTAGGTCACATGAAGTCAGGGACTTGGTTGGTTATGTTTACTCCTGCATCTGTGACAAGAGACCAGCCCTTGGTACACAGTAGGTAGGCACCAAGTGAATATAGGGTGAATGAAGTAATTCTCAATTTCTCCTTTCTTTTAATGCTTACACTACATTCTCTGTGCTTCCCATAAAAATTGTTCTCTGCTGTGCGTTATTGCTTTATAGGAATGAGACATTTTTTTTTTCTCTTTTCAGTTGGTACATTCCAACAATTGTTATCTCTGATGTATCTCTTTACCCCTATAGAATCTAGCTCTGTGCTGGCAGGAAATTACTGCTCAGTAGTCATTTATGGGATTTACATTTGTGTCTGCTTTACATCTGTCCTGTAACTGCTTTTAACATAGTCCAGTGGGATGCCTCAGGCGCTGCATAAAAGTTGGATACAGGGGTGCCTGGGTGGCTCAGTTAGTTGGGAATTCGACTTTGGCTCAGGTCATGATCTCATGGGTTCATGAGTTCTGGCCCTGTGTTGGGCTCTGCTGACAACTCAGAGCCTTGAGCCTGCTTCAAATTCTGAGTCTCCCTCTCTCTCTGCCCCTCTGCTGCTCGCTCTCTGTCTCTCTGTCTCTGTCTCTCTCTCTCTCTCTCAAAAATAAATAAACATTAAAAAAATTTTTTTAAAGTTGGATACATCTACTTTGCTTAAGGACTCCTCTACCTTCCTACCACCCTTCTAAACTCCATGCTTCAGTTACCTTGATTTTGGTGTTTGACTTTGGTCTTAGATTCCTTTGCATCATATATGCCCTTTAGAATTAGAGGCATTGCTTAGAATTTTTTACCAAGGCTCTGGTGTAGAAATCCTGTAGTATGCCATTCATCTTACCCAGTAGTTGTGATTATGAGGATCCTGGGATCAGCTAAAGCCCAAGACAGGTGTTAGTGCACCTGTCCAGGGAGGAAGCTCAACATTATGGAAGTGTATTGTGCTTGCCTGAGACGTTCTGCCTAATGGGAGATTGATTCCTCCCCCACTCCTTTCCCAGCCCTTCACATTTATTAAGGATGACAGACAAAGTTCCAGGTACAGGGGATACCTAGATGAAAAAAATAAAATACTTTGAATAACTTAAAATGCAAACAAACAGTCCTTATATAATGTAAATCATTACACCTATGGAAAGCCAGTGTGTTTGTTCATGAAGCTTACCCCAGAGTCCACCTGGTAGAGTTTTCATGAATGAGTTGCAGGCATAAGATTAGCTAGAAGTAGAGACTTCTGTGTCATAGCCTCCAAAAACTTGCCCTCAAAGCGGTGGTGAATATAGTTTGAAGTAAGCTCCTTCTATGAAGAAAAGGGCATGTTTTGCATAGTGGGGACTTCTGCATAACCAGAGTCTTAGCATACTAATTACAGATAGTAATGGATCTGTCCGTGGAGGTGCCACATGCTAGATTTTCTGTCATTTACATTTATAATGTTTGTGTTTTTGTTTTCACCTTACTCTGCCTGGAAGTGACTATTTTTTAGATTTCCAAGGGAATAAGGACCAAACGACTAAGATTTCTGTTCATTTATCTTGTCCACTTTGAAAAGACTTTCCTGAGGATTCTCATTCCAGAGTTTCCCTAACCTTAAATACTGTGTTTTCCATAATCTTAGGATCCAGGAGTTTTAGAGAACAGTTCCTTAAGTTATCCTTTAAGAGAACCTCTGTAGTTAAAGCAATTCCTGTGCCTTGAAACTATTTTTATGACTGTTAGGTGCCAAGGTTGGTTTAAAATAATTTTGCAGTTGTGAAAAGCTGGTTCAGTTGAATATAACTGCATTTGTTAAATCAGGGGATTATGCTTGCAACCAGGCCCTAGATTCTGTTCAGCTAATTCCTGTACCAGATGATTTCTTACGGTATCAGTTCTTAATTTCTCATGAACCAGATTTTGTTATATGTATGGAGACAGCAGATATGACCTTTAAAAGAAAGCAATTTCTCCTCAGCTCATACCTTTACCAAAAAAAAAAAACAAAAACAAAAACCAAAAGGTGAAAAACCAAACTCCATTTCTTTCTGCCACATCTTTCATTTCTTCTTTTCTCATTTAATTAATGCTAAAACTATCTCCTGGCGACTTAGGGTGAAATAGATCCAGAGCTTAAGGAGTCTATTTACAACCCATCTTTAAGACAAATATAAGGCAAGTCAAATGGGCATTTTCTGCCCCACCATCCATACAATTTCTTTCCAGGTACCTGAATATTGGCTTCGGAATTTTGTAGTTAGGATTTGTGAACATCCTTATTTGAGTCTACAGGGACAAGACTTTTACACTGCCAGTAGTTGCTTGCATTTTAGCATGACTTGTTTTGATTTATTGTTTTCATTGACAGGGTACTGATATGGTAAAGTTCTGGTGAGGAAGAACACAAAAGTATAATTTGGGGCTGTGGAATAATGCTTACAGAGATCTCCTAGGGTGCTCTAGTGGACAGCCTCAATATTCTGAGAGGACTTGGTGTGTTTCATTCAGCAGTTACATCTTGAGCTCCTGTTGTGTGCCAGCTAGCCTGTTTTGGATGCTGTGCACATGCCATGAAGAAAACAAAGCCATTCGACCTCATGGAACTTACTCTTCCCCAGTAGTTTTGCACCTTATTATTCTTATTAATTGTTCTGGTGTACACACTTTGTTCAATAGAGCAATGAACTGCTAAGCTCTTTGCTATTGGAGCTGTAGCCTGACATTTCTTTGGTTGTTCTTTATTTCCTGTTCTCACTGTTGCTTTATAGCCTTTTGCCAGTTCTGACTCTTCCTTTGAAACGTAAAATGCCCTTTTAATTCCTTCCTTTCCCTAAGTCCACTTGTATTTTACCTTGTTAATGAAAATAATATTATCACTGTTGTCAATAAAAACATTAGAAACATGTTTTTTTTTTACCTCTTTGACAGCTAGTAAAAATTGGTTATTAATACATTAGTTAGAAAAATGTGAGTACTTAGTACACTTATCACTAACTTTTATTTTTTAAAATGTTTATTTATTTTTGAGAGAGGGAGAGAGCACAAGCAGGGGAGGGGCAGAGACACACACACACACACACACACACACACACACACACACACACACACACACACACACAATCTGAAGCAGGCTCCAGGCTCCAAGCTGTCAGCACAGAGCCCAACAGTGGGGCCCGAACTCTCAAACTGTGAGATTCTGACCCTAGTGGAAGTCAGATGTTCAAACAACTGAGCCACCCAGGCGCCCCACTAACTTTTATTTTTGAGGGAAGTCTACAAATGAGTCCCCATATAAATGAGTCCCTGTTAATTAGTTTTCATCAGTTTATAGCATTTTAAGCCTGATCTTCAATTTGTTTGTATATGATTCCTGCCTATAAAACCAGAAGCACTGAGTTTATAGAACATATGAAACATGACTGGATTTTAAAACTCTAAAAATAAAACTGAGTAGCTTTCTCTTTAATTTTCTGTCCTTGCTTTCAGATAAATTTGATGGGATTTGCAGTTACAGAAGATTTTACACCAACAGAGTTGATTAAAAAAAACAAACTTGTACTTTTCCAGTAACAATATGGATTGTAGATTTCCTCATTTTTGATGTTATGTAGATTCTTTTTTTTTTCCTGGAGTATTGTTTACCTTGTCAGTATTTGATTTTGACTTTAAAATTAATGATTTTGATTAATTTTGACAGTTATTATAAACTACTACATACTCCATGTAAATTTCTTGATATTCTTTGAGGGTACATACTGAAGAGTTGTTTATTTCAGGTTTCAGAAGAAGTGGCCCTAATTTGAAATGTCTATCAAAATTATAACTGTAACCAATTTCTGACATCATATATCCAAGGCATACTTACCTATATGTGAAATAACATGTATAAAGTTACATTTTTGAAATGGTAAAGTATTGGAAAGAAATCATACAGGTGTATATAATAATAGGGGATTCTTAATGATGGTGCATCTAGAGTGGAATAATGTGCTGGTGTTAAAAAAAGTACAGGGGGCTTGCTATGTATTGATATGGAAGAAAGAAAGATACTCACATTATGATAGTTTTTATGTAAGAAGTGGGGATAGTGTATGCTGAGTTTTATTTGCTTATTTTGCCTAAAGAAACCCTGGACATATATCCAAAAAGCAAATAAATGTGATAGCTTGTAATTATTATGTGGGGGAAAGAAGGGCAGTTAGAGGCAGGGGATGGATAGGAAGTATTTCTGACTGTATACTTTTGTACATTTTTTTCTTTTAAAATAGACTTTATTTCTTAGAATAGTTTTAGGTTCAAACAATAATTCAGAAGGTCTAGAGAGTTCACATACACCCCCGTCTGCCTACACTCCCAGCCTCTCCCACTATCATCCCCCACCAGGGTGCTACATCAGTTACAATTGATAAACCTGCATTGACACATCATAATCACCCCCAAATCCATAGCTTACTCTTGGTGTTTTATATCCTGTGGGTTTGGACAAGTGTATAATAGCATGTATTCATCATTATGGCATCATCCCAAGTATTTCCATTGCTCTAAAAGTCCTCCTGTGCTCCACCTCTTTATAGCTCCTTCGCCATCCCTACATCTAACAAACACTGATCTTTTTACTGTCTCTGCAGCTTGGCCTTTTCCAGAATGTCATATAGTTGGAATCAAACAACATTTAGCCTTTTCCAATTGACTTCTTTCACTTGGTAATGTGCATTTAAGCTTCTTTTCATGGCTTGATAGCTCCATTCCATTTAGGATTGCATAATATTCCATATGTGCCATGGTTTGTTTATCCATTCACCTACTGAAGGGCATCTTGGTTTCTCCCAACTTTAGGCAATTATAAATAAAGGTGCCATAAACATCCTTGTGCAAGTTTTTGTGTGGACATAAGTTATCAATTTCTTTGGGTAAATACCAAAGAGTTTGATTGCTGAACTGTATGGCGAGACTATGGTTAGTATTGTAAGAAGCTGCCAAACTGTCTTCCATAGTGTACCATTTTGCGTTCTCACCAACAATGAATGAGATTACTGTTGTACCACATTCTTGCCAGATTTTGATGGTGTCAGCATTTCAGATTTTGGTCATTCTAATAGGTTTGTATTAGTATCTTGTTTTAATTTGCATTTCTCTGGTGACATTTAATGTGAAACATCTTTTCAAATGATTATTTGCCATCTATGTATCTTTAGTGAGATCTGTCTTAAAGTCTTTGCGCCATTTTTAAATTGCATTGTTTTCTTATTGAGTTTTGAGAGTTCTTTGTTTGGGGTAACAGTCATTTATCAGATGTGTCCTTTGCAAATATTTTCTCCCAGTCTGTGGCTTCTCTTTTCATTTTCATGACAGTGTCTTTCACAGAACGGAATTTTAAAATTTTAATGAAATCCAGCTTATCAGTTATTTCTTTCATAGATCTTGCTTTTGGTGTTGTATCTAAAAAGTGATCACCAGGGGTGCCTGGGTGGCTCAGTTGGATAAGTGTCTGACTTCGGCTCAGGTCATGGTCTCACAGTTTGTGGATTCGAGCCCCGCATCGGGCTCTGTGCTGACAGCTCAGAGCCTGGAGCCAGCTTCAGATTCTGTCTGTCTGTCTGTCTGTCTCTCTCTCTCTCTGCCCCTCCCCCCTCACACTCTGTCTCTCAAAAATGAATAAATGTTTAAAAATTTTTTTTAAAAAAAGGTCATCTCAAGGTCATCTGGATTTTCTCCTGTATCTTCTAGGAGTTTTATGTTTTGCATTTTACATTCAGGTCTGTGATTCATTTTGAGTTAATTTTTGTTAACAGTGTAAGGTTTGTGTCTCCCTCCTTCCCTACTTCCTTCTTTCCTTTCTTCCTTCTACATGTGTATGTCCAGTTCCCTCACCATCTGTTGAGAGATTATCTTTGCTCCCTTTTATTGGCTTTGCTCCTTTGTGAAAGATTAGTTGACTGTATTTATGTGGATCTATTTCTGGACTCTCTTTTCTGTTCCATTGATCTATTTATTATTTCACGCATACCACACTGTTGATTACGGTAGCTTTATAATAAGTCTTGAACTTGAGTGTTCTCTGACTTCGTTCTTCTACTTCAGTGTTGTATTAGCTCTTCTGGGTCTTTTGCCTCTTCATATAAACTTTAGAACCAATATAAATATCCATAAAATAACTTATTATAATTTTGATTGGAATTTTGTTGAATCCCAATCCAAGATCAAATTGGGAGGAACTGACATTTTGATAATACTGAGTCTTCCTGTCCAAGGTCATGGAATATCTCCGTGTGTTTAGTTCTTCTTTGGTTTTTTTCATCAGAGTTTTATAGTTTTTCTCATATAGATCTTGTACCCATCTTGTTACATTTATATCTAAGTATTTCATTTTGGGGGGTGCTAACCTAAATAGTGTTGTGTTTTTAATTTCAAATTCTACTTATTCATTGCTAGTATATCAGCAAATGATTGATTTTTGTGTATTAACCTACCATCCTGCAGCCTTCCTATAATTACTTATTAATTATAGGAGTTTCTTTTTTGATTCTTTTGTATTTTCTACGTAGACAGTCATGTCGTCTTCAAACAAAGACAGTTTTATTTCTTCCTTCCCAATTGTTATACCTTTTATTTCCTTAGTTTATTAGCTAGGATTTCCTTTACAGTGTTGAAAAGGAGTGGTGAGTGAGGGCATCCTTGCTTTGTACCTAATCTTTTGGAAAAGTTTCTAGTTCCTAACCATTAAGGATGATATTAACTGTAGGTTTTTGTACATGTGCTTTATCCAATTGAGGAAGTGTTCCTGTATTCCTAGTCGCCTGAGAGTTTTCATTGAGAATGGATGCTGCATTTTGTCATATGCTTTTTCGGCATCTATTGGTATGATCATGTAAATTTTCTTCTTTGGCCTTTGATGTGATGGATTACATTAATTGATTTTTGAATGAATGTTGAATCAGGCTTACATACCTAAGATAAAGCACGCTTGGTCATGGTGTATAATTTCTTTTACACATTGCTGGATTTGATTTGCTGGTATATTGAGGTTTTCGTATTGATGTTGCTGATCACTATACTTTTTAATAGTCTTTTTTTTTTAACCATGTCACTATATTGCCCATTAAAAATGAAAAGATTTTTTTTTTAAAGATGCTGTGGCCATTTGGGAAATTGCATGTATACACTATTAAAAATTGGCTTTGAATATTTACTCAGTGTCTTTGTGAGCAAAGAAGTGATGTTTGAGGACATGGACTGGGGTTCTCTTTTTGAGATTTTTGATTGCTGGCAATCTTTTGTCCTCTGGAAACCAGCTGATCCTTTCTCTTAGAACAGAAACCTCAGCCATATCTAATGGATATGTTACACAAGAAAACAGAGATGAGCTAAATACACAATCTATACTTTCCAAGAGTTGACATTATTTTTTTTTTGTAAAATGGGAATATAGGTAATGTTTTTATTTTCTTAGACCCAATGTGAATGGTATAAGGGCTCCTCACAGAAACACAGAAGTTTTTTTTTAAAAGGTGCCTTTTTATTCTGCCATTTTATATAAGTCAATCTCTCCATAGATATATAGAAAGACAACAGAATTGCCACCTGAAAATATGTAACTTTCTCTCTAAATACTGTTTTAAGAGAACTAAATTGAAGCTGCTGAAGACTTGGTACATTCCCATCTGGAGGAATCAAGCATACATTGAATGGTTTGAATGGAAGCATTATTGGTGAGAGAGGGTCTCATTTTGCTTTCCAGATAGACACTGACCATTAGTATATTTGAAATAATATTAACCACCTGCGTCTTGGTTGGAAATATGGTGGTAATTTAATTTCTGTTGGTAGAGGGTTTATTTATTGAATGTATAATGGAAATTTAAGAAGCTAATTAATGATTCGGATTTATATGAGGTATATGCTGGATTTTATTCTACTTCTTTCTTCTATACCTACCATTTTTCAAGATTTTCATTGGCATTGGTTCTCTCTTTTTGCTAGTTGGAAGCTTTCATATTATTCAGAAAGGAACAATCCTGGTAAGGAAATTGGAGACAGAAGTAGATCTTGGAACATACCAAGAGTCTGGTATTGACTGCCCATTTTTTTATGTTAATAAGAAAACATTAGTTCCTTTTCTCTGGGAAATTTCTTAACTGTTTTATCCTAAAAGTAACTATTGCTTTTTTTATACCACAATCCTGGAATTGCTGTATATTAAGCATGATGTGTCTGTGTTAGTTCCATGGTATTGACTATCATTTCGCCTTCAGAATTAGGTTTGTAAAATATCACTTTTATTTTTCTTTGTGTCAGCTGAGAGAGTAGAGCTCAGGCCAGGAGAGGAAAAAACAAATATTTGAGGGTGTGACTATTATAAGTATATGACAGGTAGAAATGAAAATCTCCACCTTTGGATAAAGTGAGAGTGTTGTTTCCAGATTTTTGTGTGCCAGAAAAATGGCGATGATGATTTCCCTGAGGTGTTGCTCTGAAGTATTAAAATAGGTTAAATGCCATACTGCATATTCACAGAACCTAGTAAAATTTTTGCATATAGGGCTTTAGAGACTGAAGTGGCTTTTTTTTTTTTTGTAGGGGAGGGAGTAGGAGAGGCAGTGCTTTGATATCTGTCATGGCAATCACAATGTTGAATTTCAAGGAAATCCAATAAAAATTTTAAAATGCTGTAAATTGAATAAATGGGAAAAAAATAGAAAAGTTAGCCAGAGATCACTGTACAGGAAAGAGGCACTGCAAAGATTACCAGAGGGAAAACAGAGGAAGAAAATAATTAGAAACATAGAGTTCATAAGACATGTCTTCCTGTTCTCTCTCCTACCTTTATTCAGTGGTTGAATATTCTGGAATGTTCAGTAGCATCTCTTAGCTCAATATCTTACCAAGATCTATTTGCTCAAAATGAAATGCAATCCCTCTGCCTTCTTAGGATGGCGGGCACATGATGAAGGGTGGGAGAGGAATTCAGGGACCCCACGAGCTTGTTTTTGCTTGATGCTCAGTGGATTAGATGCCTGAGGTGTCAGCAAATATTAGAGATTTTTATTTCCAGAGGGTTGGAAACTTTACCTAGCTCCTCTCTTCTGCACACACAAGGAGTAATTGGATGATTATCACTGAGTCAGTAAGGTTTTTGGTGTCACATAACCTCAGTGAAACAAATGCGATTGCTTGGGTCTCCATGTACTCCGCAGATGGAAACTTTCTGTAACCAGGAGGTATGTGAACTCCCTGCATGCTCGCTTGGAGCCTCTGACCTTCTCTGTAAAAAGCCCTTTCTGTATGCTCCAGGTGGTGGCGGCAGGGTGAATGGCACTTATGTAATCACAGTGTCTTTTTCAGTCAGGTTGCCTCTAGGCAGAGAGCTAGGAGTAGATTTCTTCTTGGCAGGAATAAGCAAAGAAAAGTCTCTACAGATTTTTTTAAAAAGGGAAACATTATGAAAAAAAAACCTCAAGGACTCTGAAATTGGAGAATAGGTATATTTTCTGAAGTAATTGGTAGGGAGTATTGGGGTCATTTCTTAGGTCCGACCTTAGTGAATAATGGAGGCCTTTTTGTATTGAGGTTACATTTTTAAAAGGCATCTTGACATTTTGGGGGAAAATCACTAGCCCAGGAGTGGGCAGGCCTGCTTGCTCAGGTCCCGGCTATGTTACTATCTCAGTTCTGAGATCTGAAGATCCTCTGTAACCCCCACCTCCCTTTCATTCTGAGCTTGTTGTTGTAGTTAAGGGTAGCTTGAGGACTCAGGGAGCTCCAGTTACTAAAATTAAGAAAATACCTTTTTGTTAAACAGATGATGTCATTTAAATAGCTGACTTTATAACTCAAAGTATATTTTAATTACAAATTGCTGTGACATTTGTGTTTTCTAATGATGACTTCAGGGTTAGGTTTAACTGAGTATGAAGAAAGCAGTTCTGTAAACAAAACCAAAGGGAAAGTATGCTTGCATGTATTACAGCAGAAGGGTGGGCACTTGACTCTCTGAGATGTGGGTCCTATTCAGCAGTTTTTGGTACTTCTTACTCCTCACATCTTTGTGTATATGTGTGTGTGTGTCTGTGTGTGCTAAAACTAAAATTGACCTCCATGCGCCCTTGCATAGTGTCACCATAATGCTTCTTTCACTTTCTGGGACTTAGGCTCATTTTAGGGTGATTTTTTAAAAAAGTATATTTCTTTTGAGATAGAACACAAGCATGAGCGGGGGAAGGGGAGAGAGAGAATCCCAAGTAGGCTCCTCCTCAGTGTCAGCACAGAGCCAGATGTGGGGCTTGAACTCACAAACCCTAAGATCCTGACCTGAGCGGAATCCAAGAGTCAGTTAACTTAACCGACTGAGCTATCCAGGTGCCCAAAGGGTGATTTTAACAGACTGAACACAGAAGACTCAGAATAATTCTAAATCCCAGACTTAGATAAACTAAAGAAATAGGACATAATATCAATAAATAAAATTTCATCAAAGTCAATAAGTAATAAATGAGAGAGACAAGGAAATAAAACATGAAACTAGATGGATAAACTCACAGTTGGCAGGTTATTTAACCAACTCTCTGGCTTTGTTTCCACATATGTAGGGGAGTTAGACTAAATTGTACTTTGGGTTCCTATATAGTGAAAGATGTTTCTGACCTTGAAGGGAAGTTAGATATTTCATTATTTTTTCTTTTTAGTTTTTGCTCTTTTCCTTTTTGTATACAGTGTATACAAATTGTAAAAGGTGGGGGGGGGGGGTGAGGAGAAGATGGGGAAGGGGAGGAGGAAAAAAATACAGAATGGTATGGAGGAAAAAAGCCAAAGTTCACTGAAATATTTCTATACAAATAACTGTGATTGATTCACTGTCAGTCATTTGGTGAAGATATTATAAAACTTCTGTGCAATCAGCATGAACCGTTTCATAATATTCAAGGTGAAGGAAACAAGTGGTCGTATCTATATTTCTCCAAACTAAATTAAAACCAACTGAAATACATACTTGCTAGACTGACAGAAATTTCAGTATCACCCTCCAGCGATATCCTCCGGTCTCCCCCACGTAGCATTTACATACTCCAAAGAGGAAATTCATTGAGATTGGCTCTCTAGCAGGAAGAGCTTGGTATCCATCTGTCTCCTGCTGCTGCCCCTGCCCCCTTAGCCCTTATGCCATATTGAACACTAGCCCCATGTGGCTGCCCAGGAGTGCTTGTCTGTGTTACTGTGAAGCCTCATGAACTTAAGCTCCCAGTGAAGACCATGTGGCCCTTTGAATAAGGGCACCCCTGCTGGTTTAGTGCTTCTTCCGTCTTAGAATTTCACTGATGACATGTGCCATCATTTATATAGCCATTAATCTAATGGCAAACATTTAGGTCATTTTTGGTATGTGTTAGAATTATTTCATGATGAATGCTCTCTTCAGTTGGCTGTTTAGACAATGCCATGGAGACATGTTGCTGAGTCAAAAGGTGTACCTGTTTAATTTTCACCCATACTGGAAATTTGCATTCCAGAATAGATGCACCAATTTATTTTCCCAGTGAGAGTGCATGAGAATGCCCTGCTTTGTCACACTTGCTGGTGATCTCTGTGGAATAAGAAAGTAATTCTGGCTACCACAGTCTCTGAAGAGGAACATATGGCCACACACAGAGGCAAAATTATCCCTAAAGAACTTGAGTTCCTTTGTGTGTTCAGGATCCATCTGCTAGGGATTTATTGTTTTTTTTTTTTTAAATAAATTTGTTTTGAATCCGTCATATTAACCCATTTCGATTCAGAGGACAGACTATCTCATGTTCTTTCACTGTATTTGAAGAAGGGGCTGGATTTCTCTCAGCCTGCTGAGCATTTTTGACCCTTTTATTGTTTTTCTGTATACATAGGATTTACCCAGTTGAATACATTTAAATTTAGAAACTCCAAGTTAAAATTTCCTAAAGCAATATCCTATAAAACCTAGTCCCTAAAGGAGTTGAAGCTGTCTTCGTTGGCCCCCTTTTTCTGTGGTTTCCTGATGGTTGGGTTAGGTTAGCCAGTACTAATTACTGAGCCTGTCTTTCTTGTTTTTGAAAAGGTAACCAATTATTGTCTACCCTTTGTTCTTCAGCCAGATTTCCTTGCCATTCCAAGTTTTTCATGTTTTCCATTTATTTTACCCTTCTTCTTTGGACAGTTTCCTATATTCTATGTTTGTGATTAATTTGAAGGGTCTCTTAAATATTACAAAGGCCCATGTTAAAATCTTGTCAGCAATAAGGCCATATGGTTTCCTAGATGTTCTGCAGACTAAAGAAAACACTTATTCTGATATTTTGAATCAAACTCTAAGGACTTAAACATATGGTATAAAGATGCTACACACAGTTTTTAATATTAGAACCGTAGTAAGCAGAGTGGCAGGTGAGCTCATCTCAAAGGCTTGCCTTCAAGAGGTGGATGAAGCTTTTGACTGTGTCTCATCATGCTAGTATGGAGTGTGCCTGCCCTTAGACAAGTTGTTTCATACTGGACCTTCCTGCCTTGCGGGTAAAATGAGGTGTAACCTTCCATCATTCCATAACCTCTCGTTTTGAAGCAGGCAAGGGGGAGGGAGGGATAAGACAGACTAGAAAAAATGAAAAAAAAATTCCACCACAGAATATCTAGAAATGCTGGGTAAAACACAACAGTTATATGTTTTAATGAGTAGCAGGGCTAATCGGACAGTAAAGGCATTATCAGGTGCCAAAAATGAAGAGGGAACTGAAGACCTGAGCTGTCCCAGGAGAAGTGGGGGTGATAGGAGGTGGGAGTGAGAAGAGGGCTTGACTTTTATCTGCTCTTTGAGAGGAGAGGTTGGAAGTGAGTCACCTTTTCCTAAACACAGAATGCTCAAATAATAACCTTTAAATTGCACACATGCATGTCCTGACAATGCAAAGTAAAATAGCCAAATGGTGAAAAAATTGTAACAGCTTTAGAACAAAATTACCTACAATAGGACAGTTAAGACCAAACCCGTGTGTATCCTAGGGCTACTGTAACAAATCACTGAAAACTATATGGCTTAAAACAAAACAAATTTATTCTTTCATAGGTCTGGAGGCTAGAAGTCCAAAATTAAGGTGATGGAAGAGCCATGCTCTTCTGAAGCCTCTAGGGGGGTGCCTTTATGTTTCTCCTAGCTTCCGTTGTTGCTGGCAATCCTTGGTGTTCCACGTTTATAGACACATCACTCCAATCTCTACCTCTGTCATCATGTGGAATTTTCCCTGTGGTGGTCTTTGTGTCTCTTCTCCTCTTTTATTTATTTATTTTTTAATTTTTTAGAGAGAGAGTGCAAGCTAGGGAGTGGGGCAGAGGGGGAAGGGGGGGGAATGAATATATCTTAAGCAGGCTCTACACTCAGTGAAGACCCCAACGTGGGTCTCAATACCGTGATCATGGGATCATGACCGGAAACAAAATTAAGAGTTGGGCGGTCAACTGACTGAGTCATCCAGGTGCCCCTCTTCTCTCCTTATGAGAACACCAGTCTTATTAAAGGCCCATCCTAATCTACTATGACTTCATCTTAACCTGATTACGTTTGCAATGGTATACCAAGTAGGGACAGACCAACACAAACAAAAAAACCTCAAAACCCAAAAACACAGAAAACACAGAGATTTGAACCTACTATCAGACATAATTAAATTGAGGGTAGAAAGTAATAAATGAAGCAAATAATGACTTTTTTTTAAAACAGAGAATGATACCTAGTAAATATATAAGGAGTGATAGAGTTAGAAAATCCCAATTCCATAACCCCCAGTGAGAAAAAATTCGTTCTGAGAAGCATTACTAAATGATGGTAAAGCCATTAGTGTATTTTCATGATGGCCAGGATGATAGCCCACACCCTTCTTGTTAATTGAAAAGGTAGAAATGTGTCTTTACAATGGAGAAATCTGGAGGCCACCACCTCAACCAAACTGAGCATCAGTAATAGTGGGACAGCCTGACACTGTATGCCTCCTGATGTGATATGAGGCACACATAATCACCCAGGAAGCAGTCTTCAGAAGAATAGTTAACCTAGATCCAATTCAGCTTTTGTATCTAAATTTGAGATTTCAGCAATACACCAGCGCAAGTTAAATAGCATTCTCAGAAAACAATTAGATGACTCTGAAGTGTGGGACATTCTGAAACAATTGGCCTGGTCTGTTTAAAAAAAAAAATCTGTGTCATAGAGGAAAAAAAGAAGGGGTTGGGGAAACATTTCAGAATTAGAAGACTAAGGAAGATTAGCAAGCAAATGTCATGCATAAACCCTGATTGGATCCTGAAGCAATGAGTTTAAAAGATGTTTTAAGGACGATTGAATCAATATAGATGAAATATTATATAATATTAGAAAATTGTTATTTTTTTAAAGTATGGTGTTGGTATGTAGTCATTTGAGACAGTATTCTTATTCTGAGCTTTTAACAAAACAAGGAGATGCTTACTGAAATATTTGGAGATGACGTGTCATGAAGTTGTAATTTGCTTTCACATGGTTAAGAATATGTGTGTGAGATATATGTATACACACATATAAAGCAAATATGGAAAATTGTTAATTTAAAAACAACGATGATAAGTATATGGATAATCTGTATATTTCAAGTTTTTAAAATAACAAAATTTTGGGAGGTGGGGTGGAAAATCAAGTTGGGCTTATTCCAGATCAGCAGTGATGGCTTAATATCAATGCATTTTACCACATTAGGTCTAAGGAGACATATACAATGATCTCCATAAGTGCTAAAGGCATTTGACATAATTCTGTATTCATTCATTACAATAATTCTTAGTAGGAATACATTAACACATTCTTAATCTGCCTCAGTCGCAGCAGTTAGCATCATGCCAAAACATTAAAATATTCCCATCAGAGTCAGGAAGAAGACTATCACTTAACTTTATTTTGGAGGTACTTTGTCACCAATACAGTTCAACAGGGAAGAAAAGGTGGTCTACAATTTGGAAGAGACAATAAAATCATGAGTATTATCAGATGATGTGATGTATACCTAGAAAGCTTTATGCGATCAATTTGAAAAACATGACCAATAATCACATTCATTTTAACATACAGAAATAGCTTATATAGATAAAAACAACCCCAGTTAGAGTATATGGTAGAAGAAAAGACCTTATTTGCAGTAGCATCAAAAAAGAAAAAAAAAGATAAAATACCTAGGAATAAATTAGCAATACAATTTCTTAGTTTAAAAATTAAATGAAAAACAGTAAAATTCTTCCTAGTAGAAGATGTAAAAAATAGAAAGGCTTATCATGTTTTTTCTTGGATGAGAAGACTCAGCATTATAGAAGTATCCATTTTATTTAAATTAAGCTATAAACGTAGCTTAAATTAAGCTATAAACATAGTATGTTAATCATAAAAAATACTGTTTTCAACAAAATAAGGCTTTCATAAGTTATATGGAGGCATAACCAAGTATAGCCAGGGAATATGTAAAGAAGAATCATAAGAAAGAACCAGGCCTGACAGATACTAAACACATTAAAAAGCTTTCAGTATTTAAAACAGTATGTTACTGTTTCATGAAGATACAGATCAATAGACAAGAATAATGAATCCATAGACACAATACATGTGGGAATTTAATGAGATACAGGTGGCATTTCAAAACAGTGAAGACAGGATATCATTCAATAAATGATGTTGGAACAAATGGGTAATCCTCTTAGAAAAACTTTGGGTCCATAACTGATACCTTCTACCATGATTTAAATACTAATAAATCAAACTATGCACTAGAGGAAGCCATGGAAAGATTTTAAAAAGTAATCTTGGTTTGGTGAAATCCTTTCTAATTATGACTCCAAACCCAGAATCTATAAAAGAATCAACATATGTACCTCCATAAAAAGAAATCATGGTACATGGCAAAAAACACTGTAAGCAGAGTCATGGGAAAATTTAAACAGAAAAAGTAAAGGGAAAAGCAGTGAACTGTCATGTGCCCATCCCGATTTTAAGCATTATCAACTTGTGGCTAATCTTATTTATTTTGAAGATTTTTTAAATTTTGTTTCTTTGATTGATTATTTGTTTGTTTGTTTGTTTATTTATTTAGAAAATCCCAAGTATGCTCCATGCTATCAGTGTGCACCTTGACATGGGGCTTGATCCCATGAACCAAGAGATCATGACCTGAGCTGAAATCAAGAGTTGGACGCTTAACTTACTGAGCTACCCAGACACCCCAAAGATCATTTTTGCTATGATATAATCTTATCCAAAATATCTGTGGGTGTGTGTGTCACAGACCATTAAGAAATACACATTAGGGGCTCCTGGGTGGCGCAGTCGGTTAAGCGTCCGACTTCAGCCAGGTCACGATCTCGCGGTCCGTGAGTTCGAGTCCCGCGTCAGGCTCTGGGCTGATGGCTCAGAGCCTAGAGCCTGTTTCCGATTCTGTGTCTCCCTCTCTCTCTGCCCCTCCCCCGTTCATGCTCTGTCTCTCTTTGTCCCCCAAAAAATAAATAAAATGTTGAAAAAAAAAAAGAAAAAAAAAAAGAAATACACATTAAAATACCATTATCACAACTGATAATTCCTTAATATCCATGATGATTTTTAAGGCATAGGAAAATGAATCCTCTGGTAAATAATACCCACATAAGTATAAATATATACGTGTGTGGATGTATATATATATGTGTGTATGTATATGTATATGACACATTCTATGAATTTAGAGATGTCAGGAAAAATTAAGTTAAAAAAGAGGGAATATGCTGCAGAAATGCCTATTAAACTAAATTTAGACACCTCTCTGTTGCAGTGTCCCAAATGCTCTGAATCTGTTAATGCCTTGCAGTCAGCTGGTTTGTCACTTGATTATCCTTTTGTTAATCCTGGATCTTGCTCTGACCTGAATGAAGTCGGTTGCTTTATCCTGCCCTTAGAAATTGTTTAGGACTATGACAGATGACAACCCAGCAGTCTCTGATAAATTCTGCAAGGTGTGTATCCATCAGACATTAGCAGGAGCCTCAAGCTTTTGAAAGAAGACTCAACATGGGTGAAATATAGAGATAGCCTGAGTGCCTCCAAAATTTCCAACCAGTCACCAAATGAAAATCAGCTATGTTCGATGGTAGTTGAAGGATTTTATGGCTCAGGAGAAAAGGGCAGTAAAAATATTTTTTAACAATTAGAGTATGTGAACCTCTATTTAAAATGCTTGTGAGATCCAACTAATTGTGAGGTTGATAAAAAGGTCAGATTTTAGTATCATAATAATAAGTTGACTTTTTAAATGAGGGTGATTGTTGAGAATAATATGTGCCAATTTCACCCAATTTGTTTTATTAAGAATAATTAAAGAGTTTTTTTTTGAGATCTAGAACTAAAGACTGATCAAAACAATAGATTTCAGATTTTAAGTAACACTTAGATATTTATTACTTGAGAGTTTTGTTTTGTTTTTGATTCCCTTTTTGTTATCCTTTGGTTCTAGAGTAGCTAAAGAACTTGCTCAGGGCCACTCAGCAGGGCCTAGATACCAGGTCTTTGGATCTCCAGAGCTGTGCTCTTTCTCTAGGATCTTTATTATACCTTTAAATCAATTATCTTCATTCCCTGAGAATGTGTGTTGAAGTTTTTAGTAGGGTGTGCTAGGCCTGACGGTATTTTTATGCTCTTTTAATTTAAACCCTTCCTCCACACTGCATGTAATTCTAGCACCTTTTCAGGAACTTTCCTGTCTTCCAAGCTTTCCTAGCCTCTCAGTTCTGCCAAATGCAGCAGGAAAACTGCTATTCCTAAAGAAATGCTTAGTTCACTTTATTTTCCTTTTATCTTTTCTTACCCTGGTAAACTTTATGGTCATTTATATCTGTCATGAAATGATTTCAGTACATTTAATCTTTCCTGTGTTAAATTATATAGCACATGCTGCTTATGTCTTCATTCTGGTTTCTTTTGTGTGTAATAGATAGTTTTGTTTACGAAGGAAGATTTGCATCTTTTTATTTTCCTCGCAGCTTCAGACATCTTATCATAGGCGGGCAGCTAACGTTCTTTGGATCTTCCTCACTAGTCCCTTTCTTCCTGATGTCTAATGCTAATGTCACACCATTAAAATGAGTAATGATAAAAAAATATAATCCTGCTTCCCATATTAGAGGGTCTTAATTAACAGCTTGAGAAGGCTAGAGAAAGCTGCTATAGGGTTTTGCCTCAACAAAATGGTAAGTGTTGAAAGGAAATTCAAGCAGTGTGCTTTGTTAAGAGAATTGCAGTATCTCAGAGTAAAAAAAAAGGATTTTTAGGCAATATCTGTGTATATAACCACTTGACATACAAAACCCCTACATTGCCAACCAGTGGTCAGCCAGCCCCTGCTTGATTGACCCTGAAGATCAGAAATTTATCAGAGCAGCCTAGAGTTAAAGAAAAAGCTTGGGCTTTTGAATCTGGTATATCTCTGGATCCTGATTGCAATACATGTGTTCTCTGACCTTGAGTGAGAGACCCTTATCTCTCTTGGTCCTCTGTTTCCTTATTGTAATTTTGTTAGGCTCTTGTGAGAAATAAGATAGCTGTAGTGCTATTCTCAGCTGGTCTGTCACATCATTCAGCACCCTGAAGCTGAGCTGAAATAGATCTTCTAGATCTCATCTCTTGGTTCTGAGTCTGCCTCTTGGGGCCACCAAGAATGTGTTGGTAATCTCAGCAGGTATCCTCTAGGGGCATTCAATCTCAGGCCTCAACTCTTTCTTTAGAGCTGTTTATTGTCCTTTGTGTATTGAAAGCTGTGTGATTGGAGGACATTTGCAGATAAAACATCAGCAAGCTGGGGGCACCTTATCGCATTCTCTTTGATCACTTGCATTTTACTGAGTTCATACTATGCAGTCTTACTAGAGTGGCCTTTGCGTATTTAGGAACAGCAGCTCAAATTAAATTTAAATGTTTCATTTTAGTTATCAACTGATGTGGAAAATTCTTCACTATATATCGCACCACAAAAGAGAAAGGGAGACTTGTATTGGCACCAAACGTTTATTTTATAGCCATTAGAGTTTACCTGTAAGTCCACAGCCCATAATAAGTCTGTTCCATTTGCTGTTAAAATCGCAATGCTGTCTGTTCAACATAAACAAGTAATTAATCAACCTCAGAGGGATATACTATCTCACACATACTCAACACCTGCATCTACTCTTTACATTTTCCCCCAAATATAAGGTGAGACCTGGAGAGGTGTATTTTCACACCTGTCCTCTTGAAAGCATGTAGATTTTGTGTATGATGTTCCCATTGTATTAGAATATACAAAGAGAATTCAGCAAATCTTTATCTCTGGGCATCTCCATTATGAATTCCCTGTGATTCACTGCTGTCTTCAGGGTCTCTGTGATGGGCAAGGGAATGCCATGTCCCTAGATTCTGGACTGGTTTTTTTCTTCCCCTGTGGTCATCTTTGCTCTCTTCAGTTTCTGTGCTGCTTCTTGACATTCTTACCACACATCTACTATCTATTTTCCTACAATTTCACTTGTACATGAGTTTGGCTTTCATAGTGATGATGAATTTTGCTTCAGTTTAACAGATTGTCACGTTTCATACATTTTATCTTTTGAGTTTGACTCTTCTTGGCCCTCTTTCCTGTTGGATGTTTCTAGAGAAATTCTACCTTGAGTAATTTAAGAACCCTAGAATATAACAACTCCAGTTTGAGAATATTCTAACTTGGGCTTTTAAGCATGTAAAATGTGTGGATGGAACCATGACATCTTGACTTTCTTAGAAACTTATTCAAGTATATTATCAATAAATATATATGATTATATTACATTATACTCCTAAATTAAAGGAGCACACGCTCAAGTGTGTCCAGTGGCTTTAACAGGCTGCTTTACTTACCCTCATGTAGCTCAGATAATAAATGCCCTTTGTTGTGCTTTAAATTTGCTATATGTCAAGGAGGTCCACTTCTGAGATCAGTTTAAAAGGACTATTTAAAAGGCTGTCTGTGGGGCGCCTGGGTGGCGCAGTCGGTTAAGCGTCTGACTTCAGCCAGGTCACGATCTCGCGGTCCGTGAGTTCGAGCCCCGCGTCAGGCTCTGGGCTGATGGCTCAGAGCCTGGAGCCTGTTTCCGATTCTGTGTCTCCCTCTCTCTCTGCCCCTCCCCCGTTCATGCTCTGTCTCTCTCTGTCCCAAAAATAAATATTCAAAAAAAAAATTTAAAAGGCTGTCTGCATGGCCCTGTTTAAGAAATTAGGCTATGCATATCCAACCTGATTACAAGATTCAGGTTTAAGGAAATTTGAAGTACATTTGAGGCTCTTTGTTACCATAGATCTTAGATATTACTGGAACAAAAAGCCCCTGCATTTTAGGCTTCTACATTTTTGTGTGAGAAGAATTCCATATCTAGCCCTAGTGCATTATCCTTAATTCTGAGTCCTAAGGCTGCACTTTTATTTCATGTTCAGAAATTGATTCTGTAGCTTGGTATGTTATTATTTGTCAGTTTGTTTCCTCTGCCATGATTCTTACACCTAGCAAAAACATTTTATTGGTTTCTAATGTAGGCAAAGTGTTTATGCCAGAGGTTCTACTGGTAAGTAGTGTTCCAGATTGTGCAGGTTGAAATGCTTTCCCGGGCTTGTTCAGATATGGCCCATGAAGAATGCATTTGGCCTGGAAGAAGCTTGTTGTGTAGAGAGGTCACTTCTTTACATTATCTAGCACGGACCAAGGGCATCACCCCTTTTGGTATCATCACATGAATAGAAAGTCCAGTGATGTGGTCTTTCGCTTTTTTTTTTTCTCCTGCAAAAGTGCAGTCTGGAAAGCCAGAACCTTTTGGGAAAATGTGACATTTTTATTAGAAATATTACCAGAGTTGGGGCGCCTGGGTGGCGTAGTCAGTTAAGCATCCGACTTCAGCCAGGTCATGATCTCGCGGTCCGTGAGTTCGAGCCCCACGTCAGGCTCTGGGCTGGTGGCTCAGAGCCTGGAGCCTGTTTCCGATTCTGTGTCTCCCTCTCTCTCTGCCCCTCCCCCGTTCATGCTCTGTCTCTCTCTGTCCCAAAAATAAATAAACGTTGAAAAAAAAAAAAGAAATATTACCAGAGTTAAAAAAATATTCAGCAATCATCTAGTGTGGACAATTATAAACTGTCATTAATTTTAGTTTGAATTGTTATGTCAGGAAAATCATTATCCATAACCTTTCTTGAGGTTTAGCTGCATGCTAATGTCTGCTATCTTATTAGACAAGAAAGCCATTTTTGGTTTGTATATGAGTGTAAAACAGAAGCTTGTTAAACAATTAACCAAGAAGCCATACTAGATTTCTATTCCCAGACGCAAGAACGTATTTGTTGTATGGTTTGTTCATAAAACCAGAGGCATAATCCACACACGGATACTCAGTAGAGAGAGGTGCCCCAGATATTATCCTATTTCTGGTACCATATCTGACATGCAAGTGGACTGTGTATTTTTGGCTTCTTTTATTTCACTCTCTGCTTGGTGGGGCCTCTAATTGCATCATAAGCAGCTTAAGACTGAAAATGGAAATGATATATGATGACCACATACTGCATGTAAAAACGAGGTTTTCTCATTGCATATATCTGTTGTGTGTTTAACCTGTGTATACATTACACACACACACACACACACACACACACACACACACACACACTTAACCCATATTCTCTCTCCTCTGTTACTTTACTTAACACCATAGCAAGATTTTTACTCCTTGGCCAGGAAAACTGGCATTTATTCATTTAACAAATACATATCAGGTGTCTATTGTGCTTTATGCATTATGGTTCAGTATTGGGGATACAAAAAGTAATAAAAATGTGAATATCGTTATTAAGTAGTTTACACCCTCATGAAGGAGATAGAAATGTAAACCATTAAGAATACAGAGAGGGATTGGAGTGCCTGGGTGCCTAAGTCGGTTAAGTGTCTGACTTCAGCTCAGGTCATGATCTCACTTAGTGAGTTCGAGCCCCGCATTGGGCTCTGTGCTGACAGCCCGGAGCCCACTTCTGGTTCTATGTCTCCCTCTCTGCCCCTGCACTGTGCGTGTGCACTCTCTCTCTCAGAAATAAATAAATATTAAAAAGAATACAGTGAGGGAAGTGCTGATAGATGTACTACATATGCAAGGTGCTTTGGAGCCTTGGAGGTTCTTGGGAGAGGGGGTTTTGGGGTTGGAGTGCAGTTGTCTGGGAAGGATGTGCTGTGTTGAGAAATCTGAATTTAACCTAAAGTGAGTTAAGGAACTTTAAGGAGTTTAAGCCCCGGAGTGACATGATCAGATTTACCTCCTAGGCAGTTCAATCTGTGGACTACAGCACAGGAATGAGAAGGTAAGGCTATTCTTCAAAATATTAATCATGAATTACCATACGATCCAGCATTTTCATTTCTGGCTATATACCCAAAAGAACTGAAAGCAGGATCTTGAACAGATGTTTGTACACCCAAGTTCACAGCGGCATAATCACAATAGTCAAAAGGTGGTAACAATCCAAATGCCCATGCACAGATGAATAGATAAACAAAATGTGGTATACATGTAATAGAATATTTTTCAGCCTTGAAGGAAATCCTGACACATGCTCCAACATGGATGAGCCTTGAGGATATTACGCTACGTGAAATAAGCCAGTCATCATTTGAGAGGTGTAATAATAGCACCTACTTCATGAAACAGCAGGGTAGGCCTGAGTAACAAATAAGTTAGTTCATGTAAAGTGCTTCAAAGGATACCTGATGCACAGTAACTCCTCAGTAAACATTAGCTGCTGTTGGTGGTGCTGCGACTACTAGTATTTCTTTGTTCGAAGCAGCAGTTTGTGGCTATGGCCTGTTAACCTTCCTTCCTTGTCTTTAATGGAATGTCTTTTAATAGCTTTATTCAGATACAGTTGATATAAATTAGCTGTACCGATTTATTTTTTTAAGTTTATTTATTTTGAGAGAGACAGTGACAGCACAAGTGGGGGAGAGGCAGAGAGAAAGAGGGAGAGAGCGAATCCAAGCAGGCTCCCCACTGCCAGCACAGAGCCTGATGCAGGGCTTGAATCCACGAAGCTGTGAGATCATGACCTGAGCCAAAACCAAGAGTAGGCTGCTTAACCGACTGAGCCACCCAGGTGCCCCTAAGGTAGCTATACCTATTTAAAGTGCACAGTTTGATAAGTTTCTAAATATATTGATAGATAGATATCCACCAACCATCCCTGAAATCCATAAAGTGAACATATCCATTACTCCACCAAAAACTTTCTGAAGTCCCTTGGTAATCTCTCCCACTCCTGTCTCCCCAGGCAACCACTAATGTTCTTTCTCTTACCATAAATTAGTTTGCTTTTTCTAGAGTTTTACATAAATGGAATTATACACTATGTATTCTTTGACTTTTTTCATTCAGCATAATTATTTTGAGATATATCCAATTTTTACATGTATGAATACTTTATTCCTTTATAATGCCAAGTATATTCTATCGTATGCATATACCATAATTTGTTTATTCATATGCACCTGCTAATGGGTATTTGGGTTGCTTCCTATTTGGGGTTATTACATATAAAGCTGCTATGAGTATTCATCGACAAGTTTTCTTCTGTGGGCAAATCTTGGGGTTTTTTTGTTTGTTTTAAAAATGTATTTATTATTTAAATCACTGAAATAGTCCCATAAGAATTATAAATCATGTTTATTTGAAAGGATAAGATTACATTGTCTAAAAAAACAGTCAAAGCAGTAGTCACATCACATATTTGCAGGCATAAGCAGTGCAAATATTTGTGCAAATAATTTTTCAAAAATCTTATGGTTAGATATTATTAAAACACAGTGTTTACACTTAGACAAGACACAGCTGGAACAGAACAAAAACTTTTTGTTAATGCTTTTTTAGAGCTGAATCAGTGATATGTCCTACTTAAAAATGTGTTGGCTTTAACTGCTTTAATGACAATGGTGGTTTGGTAAAAGTACTTCTACTTAGTCACCAAAAAGAAACACATGTTGTTCCTTAGTTTTATTCTTTGTTCTTATGGTCTCTATTTCTCATATAGTGACCTATATGTATCACAGCTGACATCTTTCAGTTTTCTCAAAGAATACAGAGTGCTCAGAATTAAGGGAAGCAAATAGTGGAGTATGTAAGAGAAATTGTGTCTGTGACCAAAGAATAAAAAAAATTTCTTGATCTTAGGCATACCAAACTAGGTTCCCCAAAACCTTTTTTTTTCCTTTTTTTTTTTTTTTTTTTTTTAGTTAGGGAAGAGCAGTAGTTCTAAGATGGGCTTGGTCTTAGACCTAGCCAGCTAGCAGCAATGAGACAAAAACACAAGCCATAACTTGTTTCATAGTCACAAATGACCTTGTTGTCTAATCTTTTTTCGTCTCTCTTGGGTAAATCTAGGAGTGAAATGGCTAGATCACATGCTAAATACATGTTTAAGTTTTGAGGAAACTGCTGAAGAGTTTTACAAAGTCTTGTTCCATATATGTCCCTGTTAATGAGAGTTCCTGTTGTCCACATCCTTATCAACACTTGGTATGGCAGGAAGGCTTTTATATTTTAGCCACTCTAATAGGTATGCCGTGGAGTTTAGTTGTGGTTTTAATTTGTATTTCTCTAATGACAAATGATACTGAACATCTTTTCATGTGCTTATTTGCCATTTCTATATTTCTTTGGTGATATATATGTGCAAATCTTTGGCCCAATTTTTTCTTAAAATTTTTTTACATTTATTTATTTTTGAGAGAGAGAGACAGAGCACAAGCAGGGGAGGGGCAGAGAGAGAATGAGACACAGGATCCGAAGCAGTCTCCAGACTATGAGCTGTCAGCACAGAGCCTGACATGGGGGCTTAAATTCTCAAACCATGAGATCATGACCTGAGCCGAAGTCTGATGCTCAACCAACTGAACCACCCAGGCACCCTGGCCCATTTTTTAAATTGGGTTGTTATTACTGAGTTTTGAGAATTTTTTTTTATATATTATGAAGTTCTTTATTAGATATATGCTTTGTAAATATTTTCTCTCAGTCTGTGGCTTGACTCTTCATAAACTGTTTTTAGAGGAGCAGAAACTATAATTTTGATAAAGATCAAATTCATCAAATTTTTCTTTTATGATTTGTGCTTTGGCTGTCATATGTAAAAAATCTTTGCCATATAATCATCACCAAGATTGCAAATATTTTGTTCTATGTTTGCTTTCAGAAGTTTTATAGTTTTAGATATTAGAGTTAGATCTGTGATCAGGTTGAGTTAATTTTTGTATATGGTAGAATGCATGAACTGAAGTTTTTTGTTTCTCTTTGCATATGGATATTCAGTTCGAGCATCATTAGTAATCCTTTCATCACTGAACTGTCTTTTCATCTCTGTAAAAAAAAATAGTTTTCCTGTATATCTAGATTAATTTCTGAACTCATTCTGTTACATTGATCTCTCTGTCTACCTTAATGCAGACTTTTGTGATTACTATAGCTTTGTAGTAAGTCTTGAAATTAGATGTTAGTCTCAACTTTGTTCTTTTTCTAAGTTGTTTTGATTGTTTGTATCCTTCATGCTTCTGTATGGATTTTAGGATCTGTTTGTCAGTTTCTCCACATACATGAAAAGATTGCTAAGATTTTGGTTGGAATTACAATAATCTATAGATCAACCTGGGGATATAGAGATCTTAACAATATTGAATTCTCTGTCCCATGAACAAAGTATATCTCTGTTTAGATTTTTAAAATTTTTTCTCATCAAAGTTATAGTTTTCAGTGCACAGGTATTGTACATCTTTTTGTCAGGTTTGTCTCCAAATATTTTATATTTTGCCATTTTCAATGGCATTTTTATTTGAGCTTCTGATTGTTAATTGCTTGGATATAAAAATACAATTTTGTGTATTGACATTATAGCCTGAAATAACTTGCTAAACTCACTTTTTAGTGCCAGTATTTTTTTTGTTTTGTTTTGTTTTTGTAGATTACATTGGATTTTCTACACAATGGTGTCATCTATTTTCTTCTTTCTTAATTTGGGTTCTTTTTACTTCTTTTTCTGGCTTTATTGTATGATAATAAATATCTCACTGGCTAGTAACCTCTGTTACACTGTTGAGTAGAAATGGTAAGCATAATATCATTGTGGACATTCTGTCTTTGTTCCTGATTACGGGGGGAAAGTATTCAGTTTTTCACCATTAAGTACAATATTACCTATAGATGTCTTTTTTTCATTTTGAGGGCATTCTTTATATTCATAGTTTCTTGAGAGTTTTTATGAGAAGTAGATACTGGATTTTGTCAAATGATTTTTTGGCATCTATTGCCATAGATGACCATGTGATTTTCCCTTTTTAGTTTCTTAATATGGTGATTTATTTTTTTAATGTTGATCTAATCATGTGTTCCTGGGATAAACTTCACTTGTTATTCCTTTAAAATCTGTAGATTCTGTGGTCATGTCACCTCTCTCATTCCTAATATTAGTAATCAGTGTCCTCATTCTTTTTGTTCCTTGATAAGCCTGCCTTAAAGTTTATCAGTTTTATTTATCTTCTTAAAGAATCAGCCTTTGGTTTTATGGACTTTTCTATATTGTTTTTCTGTCCTTTATTTTGTTGATTTTGCTTTGGACTTTATTATTGTCTTTCTTCTGTTTACTTTGGGTTTAGTTTGCTTTTCTTGTAGTTTCTTAAGGTGTAAGTGAAAAACATTAATGGAGAATTTTTTTCTTTTTTAATATAGTTGTTTAGTGCTATAAGTTTTTCCTTAAATACCACTTTAGTGCTGTCCTACAAATTTTGATATGTTGTATTGCCGTTCAGTTCAAAATACTTTCTAATTTCTCTGGGATTTCTTCATTGACCAGTGATTATTTAGAAATGAAATATTTATTTATAAATACTTGGGGATTTTCCAGAGTTCTTTCTGGTTTTGATTTCTAATTTAATTCCAGTGTGATTAGAGAATGACTTGTATGACTTCAGTCATTTTAAATGTACTGAGACTTATTTTATGGCCAAGAATGCTGTTTATCTTGTTAAATATTTCATATATACTTGAGAAGAATGTGTGTTTTGTTATTGTTGGGTGGACTCTATCATGTTAGTCAGGCCAGGCTGGTTGACAGGGTAGTTAAAAATCTGTATGCCTATTCTACTAATTACGGAGAAAGGGGTACTTAAATCTCCAACTTTAATTTTGGATTCGTCAGTTTCTAATTGTTTTTATATGTATCTTCATGCATCTGAAGATCTTATATTGGGGCATAAATATTTAGGCTCTTGATTATTTGACTCCTTTATTATTACGAAATAACCTTCTTTGTTCCTGGTAATATTCTTTGCTTTGAAATCCATATTGTCTAATATCAGAGATGTTATTTTGTATTACCATGGTGTATCTTCTTCACTTGTGTTACCATATATATCATTTTCTATCCTTTGGCTTTTAACTTATTAGTGCCTTTATGTTAAAATGCGTTTTTTTAAAAATTTTTTTTTGTCAACGTTTATTTATTTTTGGGACAGAGAGAGACAGAGAATGAACGGGGGAGGGGCAGAGAGAGAGGGAGACACAGAATCGGAAACAGGCTCCAGGCTCTGAGCCATCAGCCCAGAGCCCGATGTGGGGCTCGAACTCACGGACCACGAGATCGTGACCTGGCTGAGGTTGGACGCTTAACCGACTGCGCCACCCAGGCCCCCCTAAAGGGCGTTTCTTGTAAGCAAATATTACTGTTCTTTAGTCTTTTATGCCGTGTGACAATCTCTTCCTTTAATTCGAGGTGTTTAGACCATTTACATTTAATGTGTTTATTTATACCTTTAAGTTTAAATACATCATCTTGCTACTTTCTGTTTGTTCTGTATGGCCTTTCTTCTCTTTTCCTCCTTTTCCTACCTATTTTGGGTTATTCTTATGATTCCAATACATATCCCTTGTTTTATTGGGCATATGGGTTTTGTTATTTAGTGGTTGCTTTAGGCAGTGTGCCATATCCATATTTAACTTATCACAGTTTACCTTCAAGTGATATTTACTACTTTATGTATAGAGTAAGAACCTTATAGCAGTATACTTCCTTTCTCCCCCTCTTGGACTTTATGTTATTGTCATGTATTTTACTTTTAGTGGTATTATAATTCCTATACGCATAGTTATTTTTGTTTAAACAAATTCTCTCAAAAAAATTTTAAATGTTTTTATTTGTTTTTGAGAGAGAGATAGAGTGTGAACAGGGGAGGAGCAGAGAGAGAGGGAGACACAGAAGCTGAAGCAGGCTCCAGGCCTGAGCTGTCAGTACAGAGCCCAATGTAGGGCTTGAACCCACAAACCTGGAGGTCATGACCTGAACCGAAGTCAGATGCTTAAATAACTGAGCCACTCAGGTGCCCCTAAACAAATTATCTTTTAAATATATTTTAATAAGAAAAAATTCATATATTTAACCATGTAGCATTTTCTGTGCTCTTCATTTTTTTTGAGTGTAGAGTCACGTTTCCATCTGGTATCATTTTGCTTTTCCCTGAACTAACTTTAACATTTCTTCTAGTGTAGTTCTTGTGGTGATAAATTATTTCAGTTTTCATATGTCTGAAAATGTCATTATGTTGCCTTTGCTTCTGAAAGTTGTTTTCACTGGATATAGAATTTTTGGTTGACAGTTTTTTTTCTTACAGTATTTTAAAGAAGCTGTTCCACAGTCTTTCTGTTATTTATGCTGCCATCCAGAAGTTTTATTCCTTGAATCCTCTGTATGTCATATGTCTTTTTTCCCCTGGTCTGATTTTAATGTTTCCTGATTACTGGTGAGCAATTTGATTATGATTTACTTTGGTCCAGTTTTCTTTATTTTCTTGTATTTAGGGTTCTCTTGGATTTATGGATTTATAGTTTTCTTAAAGTTTGTAGAAACTTTAGCCATTCTTCAAATCTTTTCTCTGCCACTCCCAAACTCTTCTCACCTTTGTGAACTAAAATCAGCTGCAACTTCATGAACTTATATTACACTCATTTGAAGTTGTCACACAGCTCATTGATGCTTTTTTCTTCTTTGTTTTTTAGATTCATTTTTTTCTCTGTGTTTTATTTTTGGATACTTTCAATTGCTATGTTTTAAATTCCATGAAGTTTTCTTTTTTCCCTGTAATATCTCCTATTGTTGTTTTTTCATATTAGACAGTGTAGTTTTCATCACTAGGAGTTTGATTTGCATATATGTCTGTATTTAACTTCTTGAACATAGGGAATACAGTTACTATTGTTTTAATGTACTTGTCAACTAATTCTATCATCTGTGTCAATTCTGGGTTGGATTTAATTGGTTGGTTTTACTCATTATAGATCATATTTTTTATATTTTCTTTGCATGCCTGATAGTTTTTGGTTGCGCGACATTGTGAATTTTATCATAGTGCTGAGTATTTTTATATTCCTATAAGAATTCTTTAACTTACTTCTGGAATATAGCTAAATTATATGGAAATGGTTTTATCCTTTTGGGTATTGCTTTTAAATTTGCTGGGGAGGACCAGTGCAGTGTTTACTCTATAGCTAAAGCACCTAACTTCACACTAGTGAGATGAATCATTTACCTTTCTGAGTACTACACTAAATGCTGGGTCATTCATGGTTTTCCATTATGTCTAGTGAGAATAGGCAATATTCCTGGCTTTGTGGCTTTGTGTGAGTGTTGGCTTCTTGGATGGTTCTTTTCATACTCTTGGTTAGTTTCCTCACATGCATGTGCTGATCAGTATTCTGCCTAGTCAAGAGGACTGTCTATAGATGTTCTCTCTGTACATCTTTGTAGTTCTTTCCACTCTGGTATTCTCTTACATATTCTAGTCATCTTTGTCCTTCCTCACACACTTGACTGATCTCTGAAGCTCACTCTTGTGTGCTCCCTCTTTGCATTGCGGCCTAGAAAATCTCTCAAGGCAGCAAGTTAGAACAACTATAGGGCCCTTTTCTCTTGTTTCCCACCAGTGAGGGATGAATTTCTCTCATTTCTTGATGCCCAGTCTTGAAGTCTGTTGTTTCTACACAGACACGCACACATATGCACACATGTGCACACACGTATTATATGGTTGGTTTCAGGTAGGATAAATCAGCCCTTTTTACTTCGTCTTGCTCTGAAATTGAAGCCTGATGGGATGCTGTTTGAATTGTCAAAACCTATGAGCTAAATGATCTCCAAAGGCATCCAAGGGGAGTAGTGATAGGAGGTTGAGGGTCTCTCCTTTTTCTGTCCATTACCAGCCTGTGTAAGCTCATGGAGTCTCCTAGTTGGGTGGAACTTTACAGGTTATGTGGTTGATCCTCTGATGCTTAAAACCCTTTCTATACAGTATCTTCACATACCAACTTTCACATGTTGGGCAACTCTTCTCTTTGAGGAACACATTTTCTATTTTAGAAATTTTTCATGGTTAGAAACTTCTTTCTTAAATGAGCTGGAAGATTCCTGCTAACCTCCATCTAAATTTGTGTGGTAATATCATATGAAAGTAGTCTAATCCCTTTTCTTCCTCAGTCATCTCTCTGGGATAAAATGTCTCAATCTCTGTCAACCTCAGTTGTCTCAGTTCTAGAATATGGTATTTGTTTAAAACAAAAAAAAAGATTTCTGTGTCTGTGTGTGCCTTCTTTAGTGGGTCAGATACCATGCCAGATGCTAAGGATGCAGAAGAAAATATACTGTCTCTGCCTTCCAGAAATTCAGTGGGGGAAGGGAATTCAGATGAGGCAGCACAGAGATAAAAATGCCTATAAATGGAAGTATGTGGAGTATGCTGGGCCCAGCCCAGGATTTTAGGGATCAGATTAATTAAGATATTCGAAGTGTAGTCTATATACTATAAAAGACTATAAATGTGTTTGGAATTATTATTAGCAGTAGTGAAAGGGGTATCAACAGCTGATCTGTCCTCATTATTTAATCTGACCTTTTCAGTGTTAAGGTCCTGTTTGAAACCCCTGGGTTCCACATAATTAGTGAGTTTTGATATGTGGTGGTGCCCACAGGAGGTAGAACCATGCCAGTAAGTTCAATTTCCTCCTGCTGCTGCAGGTTATTTGTGCTCAGCTCTTAGAAAAAACAAGTTGTACCCAGTGAATTTTTATGTGAATTCAGATCTTGTAAGCTGGGGGCACTGTAAATCCCTACTGCTTTATTGTTTTACACTTTAAAACTTTAGATGGCAATGATAATACTTAGGCACTTACCATATGGAGAAAAAGAAAACCACTTGCAGAAGAAAGCATTGGCAAGATTCAGATATCGTGACTCTGTAGCAGTAGGTCACTCTGTGCCTCCCTCACAGGGTGTTAGAGCTTCTCCTCGTGATTTTTTCAAGCATCTCATTACATTGCCAACAACGTGAGTAAGAGGAAGATCTATATATTCATGCTGCTGAGGTTGGGGTTTGGGAGGACACGCAATATGGAAGCTTTTCTTACCCTTGGGGAGAATGTTAAAAATGCAAATTGCCAAGACCCTACCTCCAAGTATTCTGAGTTAGCCATTTAGTGGATGTAGGGTGTCGGGGAGCTGCAGTATACTTGAAATTAGTTTCTGGAAATTCTAGTACAAGTGGGTCCTGCTTTGAGAAGCATTGAGGAGTGAGCCTGTCATATGAGGGCAGTACATCTTCTTGTCCTACTTCCTACGCTGTGTTTGTTTTTCCATCCTTGCCTCTACAATTTCTGAGGGTCTACCCATTATCTGGAATTTACATCCTGAGGAGTCAAAAAATGAGTTTAGGCAGTTTTTGTTCTCAAAGAACCTTCACTATAGCCTGAAGATACCTGTGTACTCTGGTGTAGTTATTTTTAAACTTCCTGAGTATAATCTGAATGATACAATCTACCTATTCTTGAGGGCTGTTGGGAAAACTAATGGAAAATCAAGTTACCTTGCCATGGTCATAGCAAATGTTACTTCATCCTGTCTTAATGTTATATATGTGGAATGTTACTTGCTTTCCAAAGTGGCTTAGCTAACTAAATAAGATTCTTAACTTTAAAGCTTATAGCATTGTAAATGTGACTTAACTGTCTCTAGAAAATAGGAACTGATTCCAGGCCTATTTCCAATCAGTGTTTTCATGATCTGCCAGATTTAGGGCAAATTATAAATATGAAAAGAGAACAAGATCTTACCTGGAATATAAAGTTAAGCTTTTGGAATCAGACCCGTGTCTGATCCATGCCCTGGGGCATTGGAAAGTTTGAATGCTCTTGTGTTTATTGAGATGTAAAGTATAGTACTGTGTAATTTACAGAAACGCCCATATATTTTTGATATATTGAATATCCTGGTTTTATAAAGTTATAGTTGGCCCAAACAACCATCATTGACAAAGTAGATATGAATGTGTTGTTTACCAATAGAAGGAAAGATGTTTTAATTTATTCTGCTTGGTTTTAAAGTAATAATTTTAGTATCAACTCTTTGCACAAAAGAAATTAATTTGGTACTGAGACATGACACAACAGAGATTGACCTAAAAATGAATTACTTGCATGGTCTTCTGCCTCTTTGAAGTGAGGAGAAGACAAATCAAACAAGGAGTTTACTTCCTGGCATGTTTTTTATACTGGAGGTGTTTTTCACCTAAAATAGGGGGAAATGTGAGAAATAAAGTACTTAATATCTGTTTTGTAAGTTTAACTTTTAAAAAAGCCCCATAGCTGGAGGGATTAAAGATATACAGCTATCTAAATGGGTGGTTCTACGTTTATGAGCCATGGTGCCCATTTGTACCATGACCCCTTCATAGGTAAGCCCCCAAAATGTGTTCAAGGTATACAGTTCATGTTTGTTATAGTAGTTGCTATGTTGTCTTTGAGAGGAAATATTTTGATGAGATTGAATGGCGGTCTGTTGTTTGGCAGTGTATAACTGTGGGAAATCAGAGGTGGGAAGTTTTATTGGAAGATCAGACTGGCAACCAAACAAGGTCTGTGTGTCAGGCCACAGTGGCCCCTCCTTTAGGAGGCTTCTGGCTCTTCTCTTTCTTGCTAATTTGCTTGCGTTCTGCATCTCTGTTCAGCCACTGTGATTGACAGTTTGGCTAGAGTGTTTGCCTAGGTTTTGGCCCCTAAATGTAGACCCACATGACCCTTTATCTGACTTAAGAAATTAGCCTTGAAATGGCCACATCCAGTGGACCTTAATTTTTTCAGGGTTTCTTTTAGGATTATAAAATTAATGCACACTTATTATGATAAACATAACCAGGAGGAAAAAAATAATTTATGATTCTCTCACCAGTGATAGTTTAGATATTTTGAGGACTTAGTCTTTTCTTCTACTTTTTCTATATGTGTATTTTTAACAGGATCATGCTGTTTTAAGCTTGACATATTTTCACTTTACAACATATAATGAATATCTTTTCTGTTATTTTAAGTAGTTGCTGTGTGCTCTATTAAATGAAGATACATTTTTTACTTAACCAGTCTGTGTATTTCTTCATTTCTTGGGAAAGTTTCTCTTAAATTTCCTACTCCCATTTTACCTGATGTAAAGAAAAAAAGTGTGCCCTCACATGTGCTTGTGGTTTTGACTACTAATAGGAAAATGAAAACAGTGAAATAGGGCAGTGATGTCAAAAGTAATGCTTGGGCCACTTACCTGTGTGATTCCAGATCATGTCTTAGCAGGGAGATAATGAACTCTGCAGGCTGAATTAGAGACAGAGATCCTCTGCCTTGCCTGTCTGCATTAACAATACAATAATATGATTATAATAATATATAATAGGTAATCAAATAATAATATTACAATCATAACTAACACTGAGAGCACTCACTGAGAGCTAAGCACTATTCAAAATGCCTTCACACACATTATCTAATTTAGTCTTTGCAACCACTCTGTAGAGGGCATGGGCCCTCAAACATAACAATGTAATGGGTATGTCATACTAAACCATAATTCAAACTTAAGTGGAAAAAGACAAAGCAAATTTCTACCTGTGTTAAAAGTGTACAATATTAAAATTTAAGGTCTCTTGAATAGGGGCGGTGAACAGTACTCCAGAAGTTAGCAGACTTTCTGCGTTGCTGTATTGATGCATTCATCGTTGTTGCAATGAATATATGAAGACAGGAAAGCAGTAGTGGCAGCAGCCACAGTACTAGAAAATGTAAATACTTCATTGGTAGTTATTTTTAATTTTTTTTTAACATTTATTTATTTTTGAGAGACAGAGACAGAGCATGAGCAAGGAGGAACAGAGAGAGCAGGAGACACAGAATCCCAAGCAGGCTCCAGGCTCTGAGCTGTCAGCACAGAGCCTGACATGGGGCTTGAACTCACAAACCACAAGATCATGACCTGAGCCCAAGTCGGACAAGGCTTAACCGACTGAGCCACCCAGGCACCCCGTTGGTGGTTATTTTTAATGCTCTGTTTAAGATGGGCCTGATTTTCTGACCTGTTCACAAGGAAAGAAAAGTTCTTCTGAAGTGATAGTCTGCATAGAATTCTTAGTGACACTCTCAATCCTAGTCAAATGTCGTGTAGCTCAAGATGCACATAGGACGCTTAGAGTAACAGCTAAGGATTCACTTTCCCTCTCCCCTGTCTCATACCCCCTTGAAAATAAAATCTGTAGACTGTTTTTCGGATGAGGAGTCTGAGGGTATTGAGAAAGTGGAATACCAGCCTAAGATGACCTACCCAGAAAGTGGGATTAGAACCTGGGAAGCGTGGCTTCTCGGGCTTCCTCTCTTTACTTAAGTGAACCTCAGACTTGATCTGCACCAGTCCTGATCATAGTGATTATGAACAGCTGCTGTTTAGTGAGCTTTCTTAGTCTCCATTTTTAAACAGTTGGCAGTTTTTCCTGTATGAACTTTCAACTTCTGGTTCTCATAGGTATATGGCTGTTACCTTCTCTTGCTGGACAGGATCTTGTTGAATATCACTAATATCCATTATTCAGGAGAAAACATTTACTCCCTGCCATCATGAACATTAATTTCCTTTTGGAAAGAATCATTTTGTTTTTATTTGTAATTTAACTCTGGATTTTGAACATGCAGTAAAATGCTGGCTTATAAAAATCCCTTCTGTTATCAAGAGGCTCATCAGGATTTACACAGTTCCAGGTCACTTCCCTTCCCTGTTTGGTGGGACTGCTACCATCACCTCTTATTGTCTTTGTAAATTAGCCATTTTCTTCTAATTTATATTCGTATCTGATTATAACAACTAGGCTTCCAGGAGGAGCTAGTAGATGTAGGTGAGAGATGCGTATCCAGGGCATGCTAAATATAATTAGCAGGTTCTTTGAGTTGGCTCATTATCTCTGCTTTACTAATACCTGTGCCCTCTTTCTCTCACAGATGTCTTTTATCTAAATCACCGTGCCTGATTGGTAAATTTGCTTTGATTGTAAAAGATAAATAGCATCCAACAATAAAAGCTCATTTAAAACACTCAGAAGACAAAAAAAAAATTTACAATGTTTACTGAGAGTCCAGGCAAGCCTGTTGCAGTACTATAAATAAATGGCTGTTGTGGGTTTCATTTGTGTTATTTATCTTTTTTTGTAGAACCAGTAATCAGTATTCAGGGAGCCTTCTAGCATTTCTTCTGACTGTACCCACTATTTTTACAAACCTTGAAATCTTGTATTTCCAATAAAAAATATGAATGGATAAATTCTCTGGTCATCTTTTGCAGCTGATATCCCCATTTTGCCTTCACTATCACCCACATGGCTCACATTTATAAGCTGTTAATAATTAATGAATCCTTTCTGAAAATTAACAAATGGTTCTATATATCTTTCATATTTCTACTTAACTACGGGATGGCTCACTGACAGATCTGGTTGAGAAATGTATCTCAATCTGTTGAGATGAAAGAGCTGTTGACTTCTCATAAACATTCAAATGATGTACACAAGAGATTTTCTCTAACTTCAATAAAAATGCAGGTTTCAGGCAAAGTCTTTTAACAACTGAGATCTGTGTTTTCCTTCAGACTTTATCTCAGTATTACTTTGCTGTGGTAATTCTTCCACATTCTTCCTCTGTTTGCCTGAGGATTCCTAATACCCATGTATTAGGAATACATGGGTAATATCCCAATACCTCTAATACCTTTCCAGATATGTTTTTGAACGGTCTTTCTCTCACAATCAAAACATACATATCTTTTCCTGATTTTTCTTTCAGCATTCTGGCTCCCCCCATCCCCGCCCCCGCATTTTTCTTAGATGAGAATTAAGCTCTTAATCTTATTGTGGTTCCATTGAAAGTTGTTTTTCTGTTACTGATTTGAGAAGTTTGCCTTTGGCTTTCAACATTTTGATGAGGTTGGTTGAGTATGGTTCTCTTTGTGTTTACCCTACTTGGAGTTCATGGAGCTTCTCAGAAAGGTAGATTAATGGTTTTCATCAGACTTGGGAAGTTTCTGTTCTTTCTCTCTCTTCTCCTGGTGTTTTCATTATGAATATGTTGTACACTTAATAGTGTCCCACCTTTCTGAGGCTGTGTTTATTTTTTTCTTCATTGTTTTTTTCCTTCTGTTCTTTGGATTACATAGTCTCTATTCACCTGTTACCAAGTTTGTGAATTCTTCCTTCTGCCAGTTCTAATCTATTACTTAGCCACTCTTATGAATTGATTTCACTCTTGTGTATTTTTCAGCTCCATAATGTCCATTTGGTTCTTTTTCATAATTTCTATCTTTTTATTGATACTCTTCTATTTGATGAGACATTGCCATCGTAGCTTCCTTTACTTCTGTAGGTATGGTTTCCTTTAATTCTTTGAATATATTTATAAAGGCTGCTTTCAAGTATTTGTTAATTCCTACTTCTTGGTCTCTGTAAGTTTTTATTGGCTGAGTTTTTTCCCCTTTGTGAGTGGATCATACTTATCTGTCCTTTTTTGTTTTGTTTTGGTTGTTTTTCATGTCTCATAAGTTTTCTTTGAAAACTGCACATTTTAGGTAACATATTCTAATATCTTTCAATACTGACCCTACCCCTTTTGGAGAAAGGGGTGTTATTGTTGAAGTTATTGTTTGTTTGGTCACTTTCTTATATGCTTAGTGACTTGGTTGGGCTAATTCTATGAAGTCTATTTTCTCCACATCATGTACACTATGACTTACCTGCTGAAATTTCTTCCCCTTGTTTGCATTTTTAAGTCTGGCTTCCTAGGGGTTTTCCCTGGGTTGTCATACATCATTTTACTTACTTACTTAGTTTAAGTTGGCTTCATGCCCAGTGGGGCTTGAACTCATGACCCTGAGATCAAGAATCACATATTTTACCAACTGAGCCATCCAGGTGACCCTACACACATCATTTATTGATCAAAGTTTGTGTTTAAGTTGTCGTAGCCAGTTGGATGTGTGTATGGGTTGTAGATTGCTTTCACAGTTCAGGGCATTCACAGTTTTCTCCCGCTTGAAGTCTGGTAGTTCCAAGGTGCTTCCTTCAGTCTCTCCTGAATGGGTGCTACACTGGAAAAGACTGTGAGGGATGGATATAATTCTTAAGTCTTACTTCCTGACTTCTTCCTAGGTTAGAGTGGCTTATTGCTCAGCCAGAATTGGTGAAAGCTTGTGCTGTAGCCCCTTCAGTCAGTAAGATTTCCACATGTTGCTGATGGATCTGTGTATAACTTGGGGACTTTTTTTCTGTCTGCTGTCTGACCCTCAGGGAGGTATGTGATCTCAGGAGGATTTTTCTTGGATCTCTCAGGCTCTGTTAAATATATGGCTGGTTCACTTTTTGCTACTAATATCATGAAGCTACTAGCCCCCAAGTAATTAATTGCTTGCCATCAGAACCTCCATTGTTTTTGACTCCCCACTCTTGATCCCCAAAGTCAGACTCCTCACACAGTGTGGTGGAGCTCTCTATCATTCGGGCCTGTCTCTCCTCCTGAGCAGAACCTCTGTGCCACTGCAGCAGAGCTTTGAGCAGAGACAGTAGCCTCCTTCTTCTCCCAGAGGGACAGCACTTCTCAACAGTCAGGCACTGGGTGGTCCCTGGTCTTCTAGCTTGCTTCTCTCAGTGTGCAGTCTCTATACTCTAGGATTGAGCTAGAATTGGGGTGATTGGGGCCCCATTATTCTCAGCTTGTTGCTCTTGAATCAGAGCCCTGCCCAACCAATGGGAACTGAGTGGGGGAGGGGAGATTTAACTGTCTTAGCAGCACCTGGCCAGATTTGTGTTCCTGCAGTGGGGGATTGGGGTGGAGGGATGGGAGACACTGGCAGCCTGCCCCTCTCAGTTCGTGAAACTGTATCCCTAGATTACCTGCTGGGAAGAGAGGGACCTCCCATGTCCTTGGCCATATCCACCCAGACCTCTCATCACATCCTCTTCCTTGATTTTTCAAAGCTGTGCTCCTAGCTAAATGACATTTAGCTCATCTGGTGACAAATCCTTCACTATAGTTATGCCTTCTTATATTTTTATGTTCTCTGTTGTTAGTACTGTGAATGCTACTTCAAAACAAGTACTCAGTAAGTGTCTGTGAATGAGTGAGTGGATGAATGAATGGATGTATACCATACTTTTCAAGTGATAGGTTTATTTTTACCCAAAGGAAGTGATACATTTAGTGATGATTTCAGGTACTTTGGGACCTGTTGGGTGTGGAAATAGATCTAGAATCTGCTGACATAACAGCCAAACAGAACTTTATTAAAATGTTTATTTTGAGAAAGCAAGAGAGTGAGCATATATGTGAAGGTGGAAGAGGCAGAGAGAGAGGGAGAGAGAGAATCCCAAGCAGGCTCCATGCTGTCAACTCCGGCCTCTACATGGGGCTTGATCCCACAAATTGTGAGATCATGACCTGAGCCGAGATCAAAAGTTGATCACTTAACCAACTGAGCCACCCAGGCACCCCCCAGCTAGAACTTTTAAAAATAAAAGGGTTATAAAGAACTACTACCTGAGTAAGAAAAGACAATCCCATAATAGAGCTAACATCAGTAGTAATAAAAAAAAATAGGTGTATGATACACATTTTATGGGATAAGAATCACAGAAGATCAATGGTGTGAAAGGGTCTGCAAATCCTATAGTAATCAGGAATATGGAAATTAAAACAATGATATGATATATGGGCACTGGGTGGCTCAGTCAGTTGAGCATTCAGCTCTTGATTTCAGCTGAGGTCATGATAACAGGGTCATGAGATCAAGCCCTGCATTAGGCTCTGGGCTGAATGTGGAGCCTGCTTACGAT